>NC_064253.1:43023173-43344764 GCF_003254725.2 Canis lupus dingo
ACCAATAAAATACTAAATGCATATTGAGAAATAGGTACAAAATATTTATGATTTATTTGCTGAATTGAGACGTCTCTCCTGACTATTTCAAAACATTGTTTTCAGGTTCTTTTTTGAAGTAAAATACCTGAAAATTTTCATGTTTAAGCTAACAATTAAAAAATATTACCTGAACCTTATCTAACTACCTTCTATCCCTCCCTCAGATGATCAAAAAAAGTCAAGAAATTTTTATTTTACATTTGTTTGTAGGTGGGTAGATCCTACAGTCATGTTTCTCTTAACATCTATAATAGATGTTTTATTAGACTATTATTATATTTTATAAATATATTGTGATGTTGTTAAAATGTCACATTATATATTGTATCCAATTACAAAAGGATTTGGCTTTTGCAAAATATATGCATCCTTGTAGGATGTGATTAATGCCTGCTATTTCTAGGCGTGTAATTTTGGGAGCAATCTTTCATGAAACTGCTTGTAAATTCGAAGTCATTTGGCACAATATTCGTTCAACCAAATTACTGTGCTAATAGTAATTTTTCTTTCTAAGAGTTTTTCAGAGTTAGTGGGAATATGCCGCTCACCAACTATGGCTTGACCAATGATTGTCTTGTGCACAGGACATGCTGTTTATTTAACACTTCTTGGTCCTGGCCTTCTTTATCATGACTCCAGAAGTTGTTAACATGAATTGAAACATAACTTATAGTCTGTTTCCTCAAGAACACATTTTATTTTTTTAAATTGAGGTATGATCATTATACATTGTTAGTTTAAGATGTACAACGTAATGATGGATATCTAAATATATAGCAAAATAAGCACCACAGTAGGTCTAGTTAACATCTACCACCATAATTACAATTATTTTTTCTTGCGATGAAAACTTTTAAGATTCACTGTTTGTAACTTTGAAAGATGAAATACAATATTATTAAGTATAGTCACATCTCCATGACTTATTTTATAACTGGAAATTTGTACACTTTGACTCCCTTCACCCATTTTGCCCACCTCCCACACTCCAACTTTGGCACCAACCAATTCTGTTCTCTGTATCTGTGAGTTTGGTGGGGGTTTTTGTTTGCTTGCTTACTTGATTGATTTTTTTTTTTTTTAGATTCCACATATAAGTAGATTATATGATATTTGTCCTTTTCTGACTTATTTCACCCAGCATAATGTCCATAAGTCCATCCATGTTGTCACAAATGGCAAGATTTCATTTTTTTAATGCTTGAATGTTCCATTGTGTATTTATATATATACCACATTTTCTTTATCTAATCATCCATTGATGGACACATAGGTTGTTTCCATACCTTGACTACTGTAAATAATGATGCAGTAAAGATAGGGATGGATGTCCTTTTGAGTTAGCATTTTCATTTTCTTTAGATAAATACCAAGAAATAGAATTTCTGATTCATATGATAGTTCTATTTTTAATTTTTAAAAATATTTATTTATTTATTCATGAGAGACATGGAGAGGCAGAGACACAGGAAGAGGGAGAGGTAGGCTCCCTGCAAGGAGCCTGATGTGGGACTAGATCCCAGACCCCGGGATCATGCCCTGAGCCAAAGACAGAGGCTCAACCGCTGAGCCACCCAGGCATTCCTATTTTTAATTTTTGAGGAACCTCCATCTGTTTTTCACAGTGGCTGTGGAAATTGTGGAAATTGGTACAGTGGCTGTACCAATTTACATTTCCACTAACATAGCACAAGGATTCCCTTTTCCATGTCCTCACTAATTCTTGCTTATCATTTTTTTTTATGATAGCTATCTAACAGGTATGAGGTAATATCTCATTGTGGTTTTGATTTCTATTTCCCTGATGATTAGTGATATCGAGCATGATTTTATATACTGGTTGGCTTTCTCTATCTTCTTTAGAAAAAGTATCTATTCATATCCTCTGCCCATTTTTTTAATAGAATTATTTTTGGCCATTGAGTTGTATGCATTTTTTATACATTTTGGATATTAATTGCATATCAGCTTTAGGATTTACAAATTCTTCTCCCACTTGCTAGATTGCCATTTCATTTTGTTAAGTTTTCTTTGCTAAGCAGAACCTTTTTAGTTTGATGTAGTCCCACTTGTTGATTTTTGCTTTTGTTGCCTTTGCTTTTGATGTCAAACCTCCACCCCCACCAAAACAAAACAACCCCCCCACACACACACACAACCCAAACCAAACCAAAACAAAATAGTGCCAAAACTGATGTCAAGGAACTTAGCACCTATGTTTTCTTCTAGGAATTTTATGGTTTCAGGTCTTATATTCAGGTCTTTAAGCCATTTTGAGTTAATTTTTGTATATTGTATAAAATAGTGCATTCAAATTATGCACTATTCAAATAGTGCATGTCGTTGTCCAGTTTTCCCAGCACCATTTATTGAAAAGACTGTCATTTCCTCATTGTATATTCTTGATTCCTTCATTGTAAATTAACTGCCCATATATGCATGGGTTTATTTCTGTGTCTGTTCTGTTCTATTGATCTGTGTGTCTGTCTTTACATGAATAGCATACTACTTTGATTATGCTGGCTTTGTAATATAGTTTAGAATTGGGGAATGTGATGTCTCCAGATTTGTTCTTTCTCAAAATGGCTTTGGCTATGCAGAGTCTTTCATGGTTCCATAGAAATTTTAGGTTTATTCTATTTCAGTGAAAAATGCCATTGGAATTTCGATAGGGATTACATTGAATCTGTAGTTTGTTTAGGATAGTGTAGATATTTTAACAATATTAATGAGAAGAACACATTTTAAAAGTTAATATTTAAGTCTTTTAACTAACCAATGTAAATAAAATAGAAAATTTTTTTCATTAAAAATCATTAACAGCCTACTATGTATAAAACACTAAAGGGTGAATCAAATTCAGGGATACTTAAGGTTAAGACTCTGTCTTCAAACAAAATGGATGAGGGGAGATGCTTCTGCAAGATGACAAGATTAGAAAAAAAAAGTTTTATGAGTGCTAGAGTTAAGGAAGTTAAGGAATTGTTGATATAGGGAATGGCATTAAAATTAAATTTATAAGCAAAGTCATAGGGCTCAGAAAGTTGAAGACATATTTATCTGGCTGGTATGAGATTTATGTGACACTTAGAGAATGAGAAGGAGAGACATATCAGATGCTGGTGTGGGCAGAATATGGAAGGTGGATGGGTTTTTGTTTTGTTTTGTTTTCCAATTGTGGAATAAGGATGTTATTCAGTAAATAGTGGCTTAATATAGAAGAGTCTGAATAGCAGAAGAACATGGACAAAGGTGAGCTTTAGAAACCATACCCGGGAGTTTATAGAATAATTTAGAATAGAGAAAACCTTGGATATGTGAAGAGATTGAAACAGGATAATGACAGGGCACCTGGGTGGCTCAGTGTTTGAGTGTCTGCCTTTGGCTCAGGACGTCTGCCTTTGATCTCGGGGTCCTGGGTTTGAGTCCTGCATCAGGCTCCCTGCAGGGAGCGTGCTTCTCCCTCTGCCTGTGTCTCTGCCTCTCTGTGACTCTGCCTCTCTGTGTCTGCATGAATAAAAAAATAAAAATCATTTTAAAAAATAAGATGATGACAGTAGGAATAGAAGAATATTTTCAAGATAAAATCTGAAGAATTAATAGGACTTACTATCAGAAATTAGAAGTAAATGAAAAGAGGCATGAAATTTTACTTTGAGGGTTTCCAGTCTTACTGATGGGGAGTCACACTGTAGAAATAAATAGGAGAAATATTGCAAATTTTGGATATTTTGAATGTGACATCTGAGCAGATATGCTAATAGGAAGGTGAGGATAGGAAGAATGAAGCTTTTGGGAAACACTTGGGCTGAAGGCAAACACGAATGATTCCAACAGAGGAGGCAACATGAAGTCATGGGATTCCTGGAATTCATTGAGGGATTTTGAAGAAACAAAAGTAGTCAAAGAATAATTTATGGGAAAATATAATTAGGTATTTTGAAAAATAAGATGAAACATAGAATAAGAAAAATAAGGACAGAAAGGAGATTCGAGAGGGAACATTTTCTCAAAAGTGAAATTGAAGAAGTTAGGAAGGTGATTGGTTCTGGGAAGTCTGCAGAGTGATCAAAGTCATTTTTTTCTGCATTCATAAACAAAAGCATGATTTTGGGGGGAGGAATTCAGTCTCATTGAGGATCTCATGAAAGTTTTGACTCTTTGTCTAGGATAAAACAAATGATCTATATCAAGCCTTTTATATTTCATTTCATTAAATATCATCTAGGGACTCTAGGTTAAGACAACTTTGAAAGAAAGAAACTATATACCTTCAGCAGCAACTTCAGCAAATTCCAATAATTGACTGTAGGTTAATTTCATATGATGGAATATAGACCTCTCTTTTTTTCTGATGCTGCTCACTTGCAAAATTGCCTTTGTTTTTCCTCCTTATTTATGATTAATTTGAAGAATTACTATAATAATGGAAATGTATATAAGCAAAATAGCCAGTGGTTCTAGTTTACAACCCTAAAGCCCAAGAAAAACATCATTCCTTAGGTTTAACTTGGTAAAATAATTTATTGGTAAAATAGGAGTTAAAAACACTATCTTAAATGGAAATAGGGGAAAATACTATACAGATAATTCTCAAAACATTTGGGTTTGTGCTTTCAACAACTTTTAAAAAAACAGACTGTATGATTTTCTTTCCTACTTAATGTTGTACTCCTTCCAGGGAAACCTTCTTAACTGTCATCTTCACAGGTACTTCTATCTTAGGTCAGTTTCTAGAAAGCAAACCCTAAAAGAAGGATTTGTGTGCATGCAAATGATTTATTAAGGAAGTTCTTCCAAATGAAACCTGTAATGGAATAAGAAAAGCAGGGCAGGAAGGAGAAGGAGCTAAAAAATGATTTCAGTCTAGTTCCAGACTCAACCTGATTCACAGGATAACTCTGGACTAAACATTAAAGTTCAAAGTTTATCCTAACTGGAGACTAAAAAGTATGACTATAAAATTCCTGCAGTTGCACAAGTCTTTCAATTTAATGCCATGGAAGGGAGGGACATGATAATAAACTCCAAGACACTTAGAGATATCATCCAAAGGAGACAGACATAGTGGTGGGCCTTGGGTAGTCCTAGTAATATTATTGTAATATTGGTAACAATATCCGAAGAATATTATGCTCCCTTGTATTCTTTCCTCTTAAATAAATTTCAATGTTAATATAATCACTGTAGCTTTCTTCGCCTAAGTATTAACTAAGTGGACTTTTTTCATTTAATCTGTAAGTATTTTTATATTTAGGGTGCATCTCTTGTAAGTGACATATGCTTGGTCTTGTGCTTTTTTAATTTAATCTGGCAATCTCTTTTTCATTAGGGCATGTGAATTAATTGCTTTTAAAGTGATTATTGATATGGTTGGGTTTAAATATTTTGCTATACGCTTATTGTTTATATCATGTGCTATATGTTCACTTTTCTACTCTTACTGTCTTCTTTTGGATTGAATGAATTTTTTATGATTTCATATTATCTCCTCTGTTACCTTATTAGCTATAACTGTTATTGGTATTTTAGTGGTTGCTATAAGAATCTAGTTCATATCTTTAAATCATCACAGCCTACTTTCAAGTGATATCATCATACTTCACATGTAATATACATACCTCTATGAAGAGTTAGTCTCCTAGTTAATGCGTGAATTTTCTGGCCTTGCTATAAACAATTAAAAGGTTTTTGCCTCACAGGACTGATGGGGAAAAGCTGCCCTCCCCACACCTGCTGTACTGTACAGCCAGCAGTCTCTTAAAGGAGGTGTGGGCAAAGTCTCAGGTCCCTCTGGCTGGTCATGCTCTTTATGTGCAACATCCTAACTCCAGTGTCTTCACCTGTATTTCATCATCTTGGACCTTGGGCATAGGTCTTTTTGAGGTGCCTCTTCAGAGGCCTCTTTAAGAGGGGGAAAACATAAGACCCTTTTTACCTCTTTGACTCAGTACCCCAGTACTTTCCAGTCCTGGTCCTCCCCTTTTGCCCTGACTCTACCCCATGGTCTATAAAACTTTCTGAACTCTTTGTTTAGGACCTTCTAGACAGAGAGACAACCCCCATGTCTGTGCTAATCTACCTCTATTGATGCACTGTTCCATGGGGGGAAGTGAAACAAGGGAAGTCATAATTCTCTAATTTTAGCTTCTGACTTATATTATTGTGGTAAATGATTGAAGGTTTCACTGTTACTTTTTTTTTTTTTTTTTTTGGCTTACTACTTTAATTGGACACCTAGCAACTCCACTTTCTCTCTCTGCTCAGCTAAGTTCCTGACCCTTTATAGTAGTAAAGTCCATTTCTCTTCTCCTATCTCTTCTGCTATTATTGTCACATATTTCAATTTTACACATATTATAAACCTCATATTTTTATTTAAAAATAAATTATGTATTATTATTTATTGTCTTTTGGAGTGACTTAAATAGCCAGAAAAATTTCCTGTATTTACCCATGTAAGTTGCCATTTTCAGTGCTTTTTTTCTCCTCCAGCTTTTTGATTAATATTTTCACTTAATATATCCCTACTGTCTGAAGGATGTCCTTTAATATTTTTGGTGATGCAGTTTGCTGGTGATAAATTGTTTTAGCTTTTATATATCTAAAATGCTTGTGGGGATTTTTTTGCCTTCATTATTGAAAAAATATATTTGTTTTGGAATACAGTTCTCAATTCAAAGTTTTGTTGCTTTTTTTTTAAATTCTGTTATTTTAAAGATGTTGTACCACTGTGTTTTCACTTCTATTTTTTTCCTATGAGAAATATGATCTTTGGTCATCAGCACATAATGCTTTTTTTTTCTTGAAAAAAAATCAGTCAAGATTTTCCCTTTATCTCTCTTTTATTCTTGTGATATAATTCTATCACAATCAGTGATAGAATCACTGATTCAATGATTTGAATCAGTCAAGATTTTCCCTTTATCTCTCTTTTATTCTTGTGATATAATTCTATCACAAGGTCCCTTCATATAGTTTTCTTCTTGTTTCTGCTTGTTTTCTGTTGAACTTGTGAAACACCTTATTTATTTATTTATTTATTTATTTATTTATTTATTTATTTATTAGTTTTCATCAGATTTGAAAAGGCTTTGAACATGACTTTTTTTTTATTTTTTTTATTATTTATTTATGATAGGCACACAGTGAGAGAGAGAGGCAGAGACACAGGCAGAGGGAGAAGCAGGCTCCATGCACCGGGAGCCCGACGTGGGATTCGATCCTGGGTCTCCAGGATCGCGCCCTGGGCCAAAGGCAGGCGCTAAACCGCTGCGCCACCCAGGGATCCCTGAACATGACTTTTTTCAAATATCTTTACTGCTCCTACCCTCATTTGTTCAGGACTTGAATTACAGATTAGGCTACTTAAAGGTTTTTCAAAATTGTGTTTCTTTTGCATGATTTCTATTGCTATATCTTCAAATTCACTAATTTTCTTTCTCTGGCTGTTAATTTCAGCCAGTGCATTTGTCATCTCATACACTGTAGTTTTCACTTGAAGATTCTAATTTGTTCTTTGCTAATAACAACCATGTCTCTACTTACTTTTCTGAATATATGAAATACAATTATAAGTACTTAATGTACTTGTCTAATTCCAGCAGTTCTGTCAGTTCTAGGTTAGATTTATTTCCTAATTATTGTTTATATTTTCCTGTTCTTTTGTGTACCCAATAAATCTGTATTGACTGCCAGACAGTATAAATTTTAACATTTGGGGGGATCCCTGGATGGCTCAGTGGTTTAGCGCCTGCCTTCAGCCAAGGGCATGATCCTGGAGACCTGGGATCGAGTCCTGCGTCACGCTTCCTGCTTGGAGCTTGCTTCTCCCTCTGCCTGTGTCTCTGCCTCTCTTCGTGTGTCTCTCATGAATAGATAAATAAAATATTTTTTTAAAATTTTAACTTTTTTGGGTGTTAGATATAATTTCATTTCTATAAATATGCTTAGGTTTTGCTGAAAGATGCAGGTTAGTTATTTGGGAACAGTGTGATCCTTTTGAGTCCTGATTTTTAAGATTTTGAGAGGTAGGTCTTGAGCAGTATCACAGTAGGCCTACTACAGAGCCAAAACCATTGTTTGGAATGATGTAGCTTTGTAGCCTGGCTAGGGGAAAGAGATACTGTTTCTAGTATCATGTGAATGCTAGATACTGTTTCATTTAAACCATTTGCCAGGTTCCCTGCTGAAGACTTTGTAAAATATATAAAATTAATTGAGATTTATTTTATAGTATATATCCCATCTTGGTGAATGTTTCACATGCATTTGAATAGTGATTATATTTTGTAGCTGTTGATGCTAGTGTTGTATAATGGAAGGGGATAGATATAACAGACAATAATACTCACACAGGCTTTCATTGTTGTGGTCACTTATTCGTACTTAGGCTTTCATTGTTGTGGTCACTTATTCGTACTTGTTTTTTCTCCATTTGAATACTTACTGGGAGGAGGTGTAAGAACTCCAACAGTAATTGTAGGTTTGCCTTATTCTCTTTTGGTGTGCTCTGATATTAGGTATAAAAATATTGAGATTTTTGTGTCTTCCTGATGAATTGATCACTTCATTATTTCAAATTTCCCCCCTTACACCTGTTAATAATTTATGTTCTGAACTCTTTTTGTCTGATGTTAATATAGTCACACCAAATTTATATGTTTAATTATTTGCCATTTTTATTCTTTTACATTCAACTACATTCAGCTGCCTTTTTCTTTGGCAGCACAGCATTAGGGGCTTGTTATTTAATTCAGACTGACATCAGCCTTTTAATTGGAGTGTATAGTCCATTTACACTTAATGTAATTATTGATGTAATTGGCTTTAAGTCTGCCTTTTCTGTATTTATTTTCTATTTTCTCTACCTGTTCTCTCTCTTCTGTTTCCACTTTCCTGGATTTTTCTGTTAATAGTATTATGTTTGACCTAGTATTACAGTATTACATTTTATTCCCTTTATTATGTATAAAATTAGTGATGTCACATATTATCAATTATAATCTATGTTTTTTTATATATTCCTAAATTCAGGTACTGGCTCCACCACCTAGGCATTTTAGATAAAACCTTACATTCTTGGGCTTTTAGCTCACCTCCAGCCAGAAACCAAGTCTATTTTTGCCTTCCCAAATCTTTTAAATCCAACATTTATTCTTTAAAAGCAATCAATGTAACCGTCATGATTCAGGGTCACATCACCTCTTACCTGATGAAATAGAACAGCTTTTTAACTAGTTTGTCCTCTCATTCATCCATTCCCAGTCTGTCAATTTTAGATTAATGTTGAGATTCAAGGTCTGGCTATAATGGAATAGAAGGTCATGTGACATGAGAAGATCAAAGCACTTTGAGGACAGGATATTCAATGGATCTGTTTGCCCTGTGGAGCTTGTATAATAGAGAAGCTACTGTGAGAAAGGAAAAATGAAGTGGTAGAGTGATAAATTGGGAGGAAAAAGGAAAATATTGAAGACTAGTTGTAGTCAGTATGGGTATTTATGTGTAAGAACTGTGCATGATATCAACAAGGATGAAGGAAACCAAAGGCTGGTAAATGGATTGAAGTGAGTCCTGACTCTTCAGGGAAAAGATTTCATAAGGAAAAAAGCATCTTCAGTGTTAAGGCCTTGCCTCTGCAGGTACTTAATCTATTCAATTTCATGGTGATTTGCATATTATGAGTGCTCAAATAGTTTAAGTGAAAAGATAGGTATATTACTAACGAGGGGTAAATGAACAAGTTTCTCACTATTTAAGTAATGACAGTTTTTTTAAGACTTTATTTATTTATTCAGAAAGAGAGAGAGAGAGAGAAAGGCAGAGACACAGGCAGAGGGAGAAGCAGACTCCATGCAAGGAGCCTGACGTGGGACTCGATTCCGGGTCTCCAGGATCACACCTCCGGCTGCAGGCAGGGCTAAACCGCTGCACCACCAGGGCTGCCCCAGTTTCTATTTAAGGAGGTATTCTTGTCTGTGTCTTATTTCACTCGGCCCAGGATGTAACACTTTTCCCTTTAGTGCAGTAAAGAGAACTAATTTTCTTAAAGGAAAATATTTCTGGAATAAGCTTTTTGAGAAATTTAAGGTCATTGCCATAAAGTAAAAGGCATCAAAAATGCATAAATTGGAGACAGGCAGGAAAAAATTGAAATGGCTGAAGGCATCTTGAGCAACATGACATTTACACAGTGGCTATGTAAATTTAAAAGGTATGTCATAGGATTCAAATAAATTGGAACATTTATTTTCAAAATGTTTTCTTTCAAAAATGTTGTAGGCCTATTATGGTAATTATAGAAATTAAAAGGTGATATTAGCAAATCTATTTTAACCTGAATTAATATACAGCATCCTTAAAATAAAGTTCCAAATTAAATTCAAACATATTCATGCTTTCCCAAGATCACAGTATTTTTATAATCTGATGACATTCCAAAGCTTTAATACTTCATCATATGTATATATTCATATAAAATCAATTAGAGTATTGAAACAATTACCAACTGGATACTGAATAAGAAATATTATCTGGCATTTCCAGTTAAAGTAGAAATAATCTTCTCCTTTTACCTTACCTATATGTAAAACATTCTGTAATCTATTCTCCATGTATGAGACAGGTTTTTCTTTGGTTAAGTAATTTTGAAGGCTTTGAAGGGGAATTGGTGATGGCATGTCTTTGGGGGCTTTGAGAAGATACTTCCCCTTTCTTAAATGTACTTCTCTTTTGTCATGCCAATACCTCCACTCTTCAAGATTTAACTCAGGCAATACCTTTTCATACACTTTTCCTTACCAATGGGCCTGTTAAGTTAATCACCACTTCTTTGTGATCTATGCACAGTCAAGCAGACTTTCAAATTATAGACTAATTCCTTGCTATCTATTCTTTGCTAGTAATATTTTTTCAAGGGTGCTCTTTCCATAGTTAGGCTTTATATTTTTGAACAAACTTCTGGCCTTTTCTAGACTTAACTTCAGGTAAAGAGGCATCCAACATTGATGTTGATTTTCTAGTCATAATATTAAGCTTCTCAAATGACAAAACTGGAATATGCTGTCATCATTATGTATTACTGAATGCATAATGCCTTTACTTTTCTGTGATGAATTAGTTACATGAGCATATAGCACACTGCATGATTAATATTTTGTCCTCCAAAGAGCTTGCCAATATTGAATATATTATATACGCCAATATGCAACATGTACGGTTTTCTCATTTCCAATTTTCTTTATTATCTTAAATTTCATAATCACATGCCACTTCTTACTAGCACTAATAACTGTCACTGAATTTATCAGATACAATTAAGTTGATAATGCCTCTAAAACTCCTCTAAAATGAGCATACACAGTAAAAGTCTGAACAGTGATATCATTAATACAAGACTGTGAATTCTGATTTATTACATGTTTGGAAACTGAACTGATATATTTTTCTATGAAATATAGACTTGTTTCCATTTCTGTTAATTCATAAGTTGAATTGTCAGAGTAGAAAAGCTTATGCCGGGGATCCCACTTCCAGTATAATTGTAGGAGGATCCCTGTGGAACTGTTCCCCAGTGAAAGTGGCTAAAACTATTAAAAGACAAATACCTATTTAAAGTTTCTGAAAATGACCCTGCAGATATATAGCAAATGATAAAACATTTATTCAAAAAAATCTTCTAAACTTGGTAAGAGCTTAGAGATCTTGGTATTTGAACCAAGAACTTTGCTTGAACCTTTGTCATCCCAACTGAACAAGATGGGAATTCCACTCAAGAGTAGTAAAACCAACACACAGGGCTCTCTCTCCCTGCATCTCCCATTCAGAAGGCTGTCTTCCTGGTATGGGTAGAATGTCAGCATTTCTCATCCATCCCCCTCCCCCCCAGCTACCTGCTGCTGAGGCTAAATTTCCATTGAGCTAGGAGGCTCTTTTCAGTCAGGCTCAAATGGAGAAAGAGTTGAAAAGAGCCCTTCTGGTTTTAAAAGAAATCTAAAATCTAAAACCTACCTCAAGATCTAGTCCTCTCAAGAAACTTGAATTTGATTTGGATAAATCCCTGAAATGGTTTATACTGTAGGGCACTGTTGAAATGTAGCAATCAGCTGGTAATTACAAATTTACAGCAAGTGTGATCAGAGAAAAAGGCAGTGAAAGAAAACCCTACCAAAACTATTATTAGGAACTTTAGGTATACCCCAGGTCAGCCTCCTGAGCAGCAATATCAGAGGCTTCACAGTGTGGAGATGAACTAGGTAGCCCTAAAATGATCAAGTCATTAAATAAGTTAACAAGGAAATAACAGTAACAAGCTCCAAATGGGGAAGCTAGACAGAGTAACTTCTTGATTTAAAAGAAAATGTTATAAATTTGATGCTGGGACCCACACCACACACACAGTGAAGAGTCTGCATTTCAGCCTGCTGATTAGAAGTTGGACCCTCTGGTAGCAGCTGGTTATATATGTGGCTAAAACCCTTCCAGGGAGAAACTCAGAGATGGACATTTTTGCTTGCTCCCTCTGCACTGAACTCCAGTATATAGCTGAGGAATGAACTGCTTCTTTGTTTGCTATAGTCATGTGGGACTCCTGAATGCAAGCCCCAGAGTCATCCATGCCAGGAGATCTGGGGCCAATATCAATATTGGTTCACCAATTTCAACAAATGTACCATACTAACATAAGGTACAGGTGAAACTGAGAATGGGATATATGAAAACTCTTGGTACCATTTTGGAAAAATTTCTGTAAATCTAAAACTGTTCTAAATTTTAAAATTATTTTAAGTAAATACAGAAAAAGCAAGTGTTGGACAGAAAAATGTTGGTCATTTAGTAAATTGGTATTTAATATTAGAAAAATTATTTATATATGGATATAAGTCATGAAATTTTAAGAAAGGAGATTTTTAAAAATATTTTCTCTTTTTTCTGGGTGAATGGGGGAGAACTCCAGGCCCTGAGGCCTCACCCAGCGCTCCTAGGGGTGTTACCAAAGGCTCTTTGTCTTGTTGTGAGAGGTGTGAGTGAAGAGTTTATTAAATGAGTCCAGGCTGAGGGGCAGGGCAAGCTGGTGGAGGATTAGGGTCGCCAACTCATCCGGCCCCACCAACTTACCTAGATAACTTACAAATCATCCTGAAAACCTACAAATTTGACGGGAGATTTAAAGAGAGAACAGCTGAAACGCTACAGAGAGAAGGGTTTTCACTTCTAACAAGGTATGAAGGTGGAAAAATAAAATAAAAAAGAAGCCAGTCGGGGAGGGGCCCCGAGGAGCCGGGTAAGGCCCTGATGAGAGCTTCCAAGGACAGGAGAGCCCAGCCCTGGAGAAGCGGGAACTTTAACAATCCGCCCCTGATTCTTCCTGGATGGAAAGGCGCTCAGCAGGGAACTTGGGCAGGATCCCAGGAGGGGCCGTGGAGCCTCCAGCCTCCGGGGTCACCAGCAGAGGAAGTGCGTCCAGGGGAGAGTGTGCCACACACCACAGGCCGAGCTCCGCAAAGGGCTGGAGCATGCCCAGCGCGGCCTCGGGAGCAGCTGGGGGCGGGGAGGGGGACTTTGGGCAGAGGGTGCTGCGTCCTGCTGCCTTCAGGGGCCGAGGCCCCAGGAGCGCAATTCCAGTGGCACAGGCCCCGGATCCAGGGCGCTGGGGGACACAGCCCAGGATCCTGCGCTCCCCCCAGGAAAGGCGGAGGTGGGGAGGGCACAGGACAGCAAGGGCTCTCCTGCCGCGGGGTGCCCCCGAGCTGTGCAGATCAGCGCCCCCCACCCCCGGAGCATCCAGGCCAGCGCAGATTGGGAACTGCTGTAGTTACTGTGGGAGCTGAGTCCAGAGCTGGAGAGCTGGCCGCCACCACTGTTGTTGTTCCTCCTGGTGTCACCCTGTGCCTGGGACGGGACGGGGCCACCAGGGGACAGAGGCCTCACGGGGTATACAGCTTCCACTGGTGGGGGGCGGGGCAGCTCCCCAGGGGAACACACCTGAGAACCAGCACAGCAGGCCCCTCCCCAGAAGACCAGCTGGAAGGACAGGGGAAGAACAAGTTCTTGACCAAGCAGTGCTGGAAAGCTCCAGGGGAAGTCGAGGGATTTACAGTATATGGAACCAGAGGATACCCCCCCTTTTTTTTCTTCCTTTTTCCAGTACAACTCGTTTTTATATCAGACTGTAAATTTCCAATTTTTTTGTCTCTTTTCTCCCCTTAACCACAATATTTTACCACCTCTTCATTTTTAAGATTCTTCCTTTTTGGGATCACTGGGTGGCGGAGCGGTTTGGCACCTGCCTTTGGCCCAGGGCGCGATCCTGGAGACCCGGGATCGAATCCCACATCGGGCTCCTGGTGCATGGAGCCTGCTTCTCCCTCTCGCTCTGCCTCTGTCTCTGCCTCTCTCTCTCTCTGTGTGTGACTATCATAAATAAATAAAAATTAAAAAAAAAAGATATTCTTCCTTTTTGACTTTCATATTTCTACAATTACAGGTCCTAGATATATTTTCCACTTCTAGATTCCCTTCAACATATGCAACTTCATTTTGGGAGATATACAAGATATGGTTTTTGTTTTGTTTTGTTTTGTATTGAGAAATCTGCCTCATTTTGTTCTACAATGGTGGAAATCAATACCTTATAAAACATGAGCAGTATGCACCCAGAACCAAGTGGTATACCATGCTGGTTCATTCTGCGAGATTCTTCATTCCCATTCTGTCCCCCTCTTTTATCTCATTTATATTTTGGTGGTCAATGTTGGGGCCTTCTACAAGTATTTCTGGTTTATATAAATTTGGGACTGAGCATCTTCTAACATACAGAACTTAATATACTCAGAAACAGGAGAATCACCCTCTAGGACCCCTCAGGTAGACTACATTCTCCCTCCACTACAACTTCATCACCACCACCATCTCCCAGTCACCTCCTTTTTTTTCTTTACTTTTTTTTCTTTTCTCTTTTGCTTTTTCTCTTCTTCTTTAGGATTCCAGACCTTTTATTTTTTACTACTTTTTTTTTTTTTCACTTTAGTGGTCCTTTTGTTTTATTTTGTTCTGATCTTTGTTTTCAATTTCTGGTCTCTGACCTCAGCAGAATCATGTAGGGTGAAATTTACTTAGGTCGTGGTTGATATTCTTGATGCAGCCGACTCATATAGCCACTCTGCACTGAGCAAAATGACTAGAAAAAAGAACTCACCACAAAAGAAAGAATCAGAATTTGGATTACAATTCAATGTCAGAAAGCCAACTCAGAAGCTCAATTATAAAGCTACTGGTTGCTCTGGAAGAAAGCATAAAGGAATCAAGAGACTTCATGACTGCAGAATTTAGATCTAATCAGGCTGAAATTAAAAATCAATTAAATGAGATGCAATCCAAACTGGAGGTCCTAATGACGAGGGTTAATGAGGTAAAAGAAAGAGTGAGTGACATAGAAGACAAGTTGATGGCAAGGAAGCAAGCTGAAGAAAAAAGAGAAAAACAAAAGAGCATGAAAAAGGGTTAAGGGAAATAAATGACAGCCTCAGAAGGAAAAGCTACATATAACTGGGGTTCCAGAGGGAGCCGAGAGGGCCAGAGAGCCAGAAAGCATATTTGAACAAATCATAGCTGAGGACCTCCCCAATTTTGGGAGGGAAACAGGCATTCAGATCCAGGAGATAGAGGGGTCCCCCCTAAAATCAATAAAAGCTGTTCAACACCTTGACATTTAATAGTGAAACTTGAAAATTCCAAAGATCAAGAGAAAATCTTTAAAGCAGCAAGAGACAAGAGATCTATAATTTATATGGAGAGAAATATTAGATTAACAGCAGACCTCTCCACAGAGACCTGGCAGGCCAGAAAGGGCCGGCAGGATATATTCAGGGTCCTAAATGAGGAGAACATGCAGCTAAGAATACTTTATCCAGCAAGGCTCTCATTCAGTAGAAGGAGAGATAAAGAGCTTCCAAGATAGGCAGAAATGGAAAGAATATGTGACCACCAAACCAGCTCTGCAAGAAATATTTAAGGGGGACTCTATAAAACAAAGAGGGCACCCAAAGAAATAATCCACAAAAACAGGGAATGAGTAGGTATTATGATGACACTAAATTCATATCTTTCAATAGGAACTCTGAACTTGAATGGGCAAAATGATCTCATCAAAAGACAGAGTTTCAGACTAGATAAAAAAAGCAAGACCCATCTATTTTCTGCCTACAAGAGACTCATTTGAGACCTAAGGACACCTACATCCTGAAAATGAAAGGTTGAAGAACCATTTACCATTCAAATGGTCCTCAAAAGAAATCAGGGGTAGCAATCCTCATATCAGATCAATTAAAGTTTATCCCAAAGACTGTAGTAAGAGATGAAAAGGGACACTATATCATACTATATCTATCCAACAAGAGGACCTAGCAATCGTGAATATTTATGCCCCTAATGTGGGAGCTGCCAAGTATATCAATCAATTAATAACCAAAGTAAAGACATACTTAGATAATGATACCATTATCTAAGACTGGGAGACTTCAACATGGCACTTTCTGCAAATGACAGATATTCTAAGCACAACATTTCCAAAGAAACAAGAGCTTTAAATGATACATTGGACCAGATGGATTTCACAGATATTTACAGAACTTTATATCGAAACACAACTGAATACACTTTCTTCTCAAGTGCACATGGAACTTTCTCCAGAATAGATCACATACTGGATCACAAATCAGGTCTCAACTGATACCAAAAGATTGGGATTGTCAATAATGTTTTGAAACTTAAACTCAATCACAAGAAGAAATTTGGAAGAAACACAAACACGTGGAGGTTAAAGACCATCCTGCTAAAAGATGAAATGGTCAACCAGGAAATTAGAGAGGAATTAAAAAGATTCATGGAAACTAATGAAAATGAAGATATAACTGTTCAAAATCTTTGGGATATAGCAAAAGCAGTACTAAGAGGGAAATACAACGCAATACAAGCATCCCTCAAAAAATTGGAAAAAACTCAAATACACAAGCTAGCCTCACACCTAAAGGAACTGGAGAAAGAACAGCAAATAAAACCTACACCAAGCAGAAGAAGAGAGTTAATAAAGATTCGAGCAGAACTCAATGAAATAGAGACCAGAAGAACTGTGGAACAGATCAATAAAACCAGGATTTGGTTCTTTGAAAGTATTAATAAGATAGATAAACCATTAGCCAGCTTTATTAAAAACAAAAGGGAAAACACTCAAATTAATAAAATCACTAATGAAAAAGGAGAGATCACAAGCAATATCAAGGAAATACAAACGATTTTAAAAACATATGAGCAGCTATATGCCAATAATTTAGGCAATATGGAAGAAATGGACACATTTCTGGAAAACCACAAACTCCAAAACTAGAACTGGAAGAAATAGGAAACCTGAACAGGCCGATAACCAGGGAGGAAATTGAAGCAGTCATCCAAAACCTCCCAAGACACAAAAGTCCAGGGCCAGTTGGCTTCCCAGGGGAATTCTATCAAATGTTTAAAGAAGAAACAATAATCAATAATATAATATAATCAATAATCAATATTGAAGCTGATCCAAAAGACAGAAAGGGATGGAACACTTCCAAACTCGTTCTATGAGGCCAGCATCACCTTAATTCCAAAACCAGACAAAGACCCCACCAAATAGGATAATTATAGACCAATATCCCTGATGAACACAGATACAAAAATTCTCCACAAGATACTAGCCAATAGGATTCAACAGTACATTACGAAGATTATTCACCCTGACCAGGTGGGATTTATCCCCGGGATGCAAGGCTGGTTCAACACTGGTAAAGCAATCAGTGTATTAGATCATATCAAGAGCAAAAACAAGAACTATATGATCCTCTCAATAGATGCAGAGAAAGCATTTGACAAAATACAGCATCCATTCCTGATCTAAACTCTTCAGAATGTAGGGATAGAGAGAACATTCCTCAGCATCTTAAAAGCCATCTATGAAAAGCCCCCAGCAAATATCATTCTCAATGGGGAAGTACTGAGAGCCTTTCCCCTAAGATCAGGAACAAGACAGGGATGTCCACTCTCACTACTGCTATTCAACATAGTACTGGAAGTCCTAGCCTGAGCGATCAGGCAACAAAACGAAATAAAAGGCATTCAAATTGGCAAAGAAGTCAAACTCTCCCTCTTTGCAGATGACATGATACTGTATAGAAAACCTGAAAGACTCCACCCTAAGATTGCTAGAACTCATACAGCAATTCAGCAGTGTGGCAGGATACAAAATCAATGCCCAGAAATCAGTGGCATTTCTATACGCTAACAATGAGACTGAAGAAAGAGAAATTAAGGAGTCAATCTCATTTACAATTGCACCCAAAAGTATAAGAGACCCAGGAATAAACCTAACCAAAGAGGTAAAGGATCTATAACCTAAAAACTATAGAACACTTCTGAAAGAAATTGAGGAAGACACAAAGAGATGGAAAAATATTTCATGCTCCTGGATTTGCAGAATTAATATTGTGAAAATGTCAATGCTACCCAGGGCAATTTACACATTTAATGCAATCCCTATCAAAATACCATTGACTTTCTTCAGAGAGTTGGAACAAATCATCTTAAGATTTGTGTGGAATCAGAAAAGACCCCGAGTAGCCAGGGGAATATTGAAAAAGAAAACAAGAGCCGGGGGCATCACAATGCCAGATTTCAAGTTGTAGTACAAAACTGTGATCATCAAGACAGTGTGGTACTGGCACAAAAACAGACACATAGATCAATGGAACAGAATAGAGAACCCAGAAATGGGCCTTCAACTCTATGGTCAACTAACATTTGACAAATCAGGAAAGACTATCCACTGGAAAAAGTACAGTCTCTTTAATAAATTGTTCTGGGAAAATTGGACAGCCACATGCAGAAGAATGAAATTAGACAATTCTCTTACACAATACACAAAAATAAACTCAGAATTGATGAAAGATCTAAATGTGAAACAAGAATCCATCAAAATCCTAGAGGAGAACACAGGCAACAACCGTTTTGGAACTTGCTCACAGCAACTTCTTGCAAGATACATCCATGAAGGCAAGGGAAACAAAAGCAAAAATGAAGTACTGGGACTTAATCAAGATAAAAAACTTCTGCACAGCAAAAGAACAGTCAACAAAACTAAAAGGCAATGTACAGAATTGGAGAAGATATTTGCAAATGACCTATCAGATAAAGAGCTAATATCCAACATCTATAAAGAACTTATTAAACTCAGCACCAAAGAAACAATTCAAGCATGAAATGGGCAAAAGACATGAAGAGAAATCTCACAGAGGAAGACATAGACATGGCCAACAAGCACATGAGAAAATGCTCCGCATCACTTGCCATCAGGGAAATACAAATCAAAACCACAATGAGATACCACCTCACACCTGTGAGAATGGGGAAAATTAAGACAGGAAACAACAAATGTTGGAGAGGATGCGGAGAAAAGGGAACCCTCTTGCACTGTTGGTGGGAATGTGAACTGGTGCAGCCACTCTGGAAAACTGTGTGGAGGTTCCTCAAAGAGTTAAAAATAGACCTGCCCTACGACCCAGCAATTGCACTGCTGAGGATTTACCCCAAAGATAAGGATGAAGTGAAACGGCAGGACACCTGCACCCCAATGTTTATAACAGCAATGTCCACAATAGCCAAACTATGGAAGGAGCCTTGGTGTCCATCAAAAGATGAATGGATAAAGAAGATGTGGTTTATGTATACAATGGAATATTACTCAGCCATTAGAAATGACAAATACCCACCATTCGCTTCAACGTGGATGGAACTGGAGGGTATTATGCTGAATGAAGTAAGTCAATCGGAGAAGAACAAACATTATATGGTCTCATTCATTTGGGGAATATAAATAATAGTGAAAGGGAATAAAGAGGAAAGAAGAGAAAATGAGTGGGAAATATCTCAGAACATGAGAGAGTCCTAACTCTGAGAAAGGAACAAAGAGTAGGGGAAAGGGAGGTGGGCAGGTGGATGGGTGACTGGGTGACAGGCACTGAGGGCAGCACTTGACAGGATGAGCACTGGGTGTTATGCTATATGTTGGCAAATCAAACTCCAATAAAAAAATACAAAAAAAAAAAAAAAAGAAATGAGCTATCAAGCCATTAAAATGAATGAATGAATGAATGAGTCTAGGCTGGAGATATAAGAGGTGGTGAACTCAGAGGAGAGCTGTGAACCCGAGTTTGGGTCTCTATCTTACATTCACAGTTGTTAACTAAGGGGTGACATTTTTTATTTGGAAGATTTTTTGGGAGCAGGGTGTTTCACTTTTTCTCCCTCACTTGGTCAGGGTCTCAGGCCCTCTTTGTCTTGGGCCTGTCTGGTTTGATCTGGATTCCTTTGGCTTTGTGGAATGCTGCCAGGACAGCTAACGTTCCTGATAATGGGCCTTGCATTCCCATTTGCTGGCCTCTAGGTCAAAACCGAACTAGCTGTTCATCTAACAATGTGAGGAGTGAGTGCCAAGGAGGGTCTCTGTTGGGAGATAGAAGAAGATAATGCATAAGGAAAATATCATGAAGCTACACTTATTTTTCTCGATGATTTAGTGAGAGGCAATGGAGAACCCACCTCAGACCTGTTTAATCAGAATCTTGATTGTACCAAGATGCCCAGGTAAATTGTGTGCACATTGCAGTTTGGGAGCTAAATTGTTGATGTCCCTTCTAAATTTACTCTCTTCTTTCTTTTCCTGGTGTCTTTTCTTTCCCCTATTATACTAGGTATATTTTTTCTCCTCATTTACCTTTTCTACTGACCCACATAAGCAGTGGAGCTTGCAGCCTCTGCTAGCTGTTCAATTAAATGAAGATTCTGACCATACACTGATGTACTTGTTAATGAGGATAAATCTTCCAAAATATTGACCTTTGGTAGTATTAGGATCCATTTAGAAAGCAGGGATGACTAGGAATAAGCTGATTGATGAAGGGATAGAAAAGTTAGGAGCTGATACTCCTTAGAATTTGGCCATTTTTACATTAATATCCTTTTTTTTTTTTCTGTAGGGCCAGACTGATTCTTAATAATTCTCCCCACATTTTGTGGATTCCAATATACCAATAAGAAATTCTTAAAGTAACTGTGCACAGATTAAAGTACTATTAACTTGTCTTAAAAAACATAATTTTAAAAATTACTGAGAGGGGGTGCCTGGTTAGCTCACTTGGTAAAGCATGTGACTCTTGATCTCAGGGTTATGAGTTCAAGCCCCACTTTGGGTTTACAGATTTTTAAAAAATTGAAAACAAGTTACTGATTTAAAATCAACATATAATAATTAGTTTCAGGTGTTCAACAAAATGATTCAATATTTGTATATATTGTGAAATCACAATAAATCTAGTTAACATCTATCACCACACAATAATTACACACTTCTTCTTGTGATGAGAACTTTTAAAATCTACTCTTTTAGCAATTTTCAAATACACAATACGCTATTTTTAACTATAATCACCATGATGTGTATTGTATCTCCATGACTCATTTTAATTTTAATTTTGATTAGGGAAAGTGTTTACAATATCCTTAGTACTATGTGTAATTAAAGGAGATATATTCAGTCTTTCTTAGTCTTATTCTTGGGAAATCCTCACTGTGGTTTATAATATCTTAAGGAAACATGGTACAGTCTTACCTCTAATGACAAAAGTCAGTAATAAAGTTAAATTAACTTGATTTAAATGAACTAGATTAAGTTAAATAGGTTTAAAGAATTCTACATTTTGTCGAAGATATGTAAGCCTAAACTGGGAAACTTTAAGTATTTAATAACAGCACAGTGGTAGAGATGTGATTTGAGTAGCTATTGAATGATTCCAATGACCCTGAGATTAATCACTCTGCTACATACTTCACTTGAGTTTCTGTGATTAAAAAAAAAGAAAGGGAACAAAGAGAGAATACATCCCTGCTAGCCTATTCAATCAATGAAGACTAAGTAAATTGATAAATAAATATTCTTTTTCATTCAATTTGTAGACCATTGAGTAAAATGCATGAACACGAGCAGTTAATTACAAACAAGCAATGAATGCTTACATATTAGCATAAGCAAGTAAAGAAGTACATTTTGCCTTGAGGATATAGAGGGTAAAGTCAACCTGGAAGAACTATTTTGGCAACTAAGGAGCCTAAAACTCCATGAAAAATATAAAATTCAGTGTGTGAGAGCCAGACCTTTTTTTCTGCTATAGAAGATACAGATGATAAATATCAATGTAATAAGACACATCTGAATATATTCAACCTATGAAAATTCTTATCCAACTTCATCAGAATACAGATGAACACATTTAATTTATTTAAATCTGTCTACTGCAGCACATGTAGCATTAACTCTAAACTTGTTCTCATTCACTAAGCCAGCCAATGTTCTGGAGAATAATTCCAAGAGAGATATATTTCTGTTCATGCTGTGGTTACCAACCAGTGTTGAATCCTTGGCTCTGAACTTGTTCTTTGCTAACAACTACTGTTTTGTCCCTCATGGTGGTACTATTTTATTCTTTTGTTCAACATTCATTCTTCATCACTGAAGGATGAGGCTTGCCTTCCTGGGTGGGTTTTATAGTAACCTGCCTCATTTATGCTTTATTAGAAATAGCACTCCCACATTATGATGTAAATTTTGTTTTCAGGAGTTTATGCCTTCAATTTTAGAAATTTGCCAATTAACCTACACATTATCCAGTTTCTTTTATTTAAAAAAAAATTATTCATGCACAAGAGACACAGAGAGAAGCAGAGACATAGGCAGAGAGAGAAGCAGGGAGCCGGATGTGGAACTCATCCTGTGGAACTCAATCCTGGAGTACCAGTACTCCAGGATCATGCCCTGAGCTGAAGACGGACGCACTTAACTGCTGAGCCACCTAGGCATCCCCATTATCCAGTTTCTAACTATAACTTTAGGTCAAGATGACTTAAGTACCTATTCTTAGACCTACACATTATTAATATTAAGAAGATGGATGGCCATGAATTGTCTCCATGGTTGATATTTTAATGCTTAAATATCTATTTAGTAATTGCTTAGAATATATATATATTTGTTTAAAATGTGTGTTCTTATGAATGTATGGTTTTATGTGTGCGTTTTTCTATTATTTTTGCTATATGCTTACAGCAAGTGGCTAAACAGAACTTAATGTCTTTAGCAAAGAAAAATGAGCAAATCCTTGAATCAAAATTTTATTTATACCGTTATTAAGGAAAGAGTGAGCACTGTAATTAAGAGAAAGTGTTTATCAAAATGTTGACTGAGCCTAGGGTTCTGCTGTAGAAATTGAAAACAGTAAAAACTCAAATTATTAATAACCTGTATTTGTATTAATGAAAGAAGAATAATTTATATAAAAATGATCAGTTTTGGACATGAAAATAAGAAAATTTGAATTAATGAATTTATGAGTAGTTCCTCTGTGGTACATAGATTGATCATCTTTTGATCTTCCTCTTTAAGATAAATATATTTGTGCCAGTTTACATTTGCTTTTAGTAAAAGAACATGTATTTATATGGAAGTACACAATTTACTACAAGTTTGTTAATAAGTTTAGAGACCAATTAACAAGCCAGATATTTGTGTAGATGTAAGGTAATTTTTCATTCAATAAACCTTAATATTTTTTCCCCTCATTGCCTTTGCCATTCATTTCCTCTCTTCAACTCATCCACATGGTTATTCCATTGCAACTCTTACTTAATTCTCTCTCTTGAGTCAAACCTAAGCCACATTGGTCCATACATCTATCATTCCTTTGAATGTTTCTAATATTTATTATCCAGCACCCTGCATTCTTATTTCCCTTAATGTCTACATTGTCATCCATAACCCAAAGAGATTGAGAGTTATTTTCTACAGTGTGTAATGTCTTAAAGCTTTTGGAAAAAAAAAAAAAAAAGATTGCATTCTCTAGTATGCTAATTTTTGCTTGTCACCTTTGGATTAACCACTCCATTCTTCTGTTAATATTCTTTTTAGATGCTTTCACTCTTTTGACTATCCTAATCCATTCATACTCATTTGTTTTCCTTCTCTAACTTCACACTATTTTTACATGCATTTATTTGCAGAGAAATTATTATATTCCTATTGTAAGTTTACATGTCTGCCTTTATATTTTTTTTAAAGATTTATTTATTCATAGAGACAGAGACAGAAAGAGAGAGAGAGAGAGAGAGGCAGAAACACAGGCACAGGGAGAAGCAGGCTCCATGCAGGGAGCCTGATGTGGGACTTGATCCCAGGTCTCCAGGATCACGCCCTGGCCAAAGGCGGCACTAAACCGCTGAGCCATCCAGGCTGCCCCTGCCTTTATATTTTATATTTGATTTACTTTGCAGTCATTCCACATTCCCTGAGGATTTTCCATGATTCCAGGCATCATCCTTTTCCCTAATACATACCAGAGGGTTTAGCAAATCATAAACAGTAGATGTGTTATACTGAATAAATGGATGAATGAATGAAAAATCTTTTATTTGGCACACTCAAAATATTTACTAATGTTGGCCATGTTCAATAAATATTTTATTTTTTCCTAAATTATTAATAATTTTTATAAGAGACTCAAGTATAACATTAGTTTTAGGCAGCTATTTATTTGGCTAGTTGCTGCAGTATGAGTTTGTAAAGAGTAGAATTGGCTATCAGGTACCTAGGTCCTGAGTGACTTGCTTGAATTACTTGTAATATTTAGTCTTAACTTTCTTAGTCTATAAAATGAGGTGTTTAGATCTGTTCAAAGCAATATCTTTTGCAAGCCTAGAGTTTACTAACTCTTAGGCTAATTATATCTATGTTTTGGTGGACCATGGAAGTTTGAATGCATGCATTAGACAGTGTGTGACTTCAGTATATTTTGATATAGAGTTCAAAATGGTATTTCATCCTGAAAAATTCAGAGGTGGCGAAATTATATCATGGTAAGGCCATGGATATTGAACTCAGACTGAGTTTATGTCTAAGTTCTGCCATTTATTAGCTATGTAACCTCAGGCAAAATAGCTAAATCTTTCTAACTTTGTTCATTTCTATAATGGGGAGAATAATACATATACTTCATAGGTCTGTAACTGTCAATGCAGTGTAAAATGTGAAGCATTTAGCACATGGTTAATTTATCATATGTGAAGTATTTAGCACATGCTAGCACATGTTTAGCAGTTAAGGAGTATCAGCTTTTATTATTATCATATTAATACTAGAAATAATCATGTATTAAGAAAACATTTCACCAGAAATATCTGACTCTTTTTACTATTTGATCCTTTTATTCCCTGAATACTATTCCAAATTTTGAAATTTCACATGGAAAATTTGGATTTTTCACTTTTTGTTATAAATTTTATTAGAGATTGTCAAGTCTTCTGGGACTATAGTTATGCTGCATAAAGTCAGCTAAGTAATAAGTAACTTTGAGCAATATTTAGAAGTTACTAGGGTTCATCCACTAATGTCTACAATTTGGACATTATTTACTTTAGAAAACTCAGCTTTGTCACCTTTCTGTTATATTCATTGTCTTTCAATAACAGTAAATATATTTGGCTTTTATAGGTAGAAGCACCAAAGTTTAAGAAAATCCATCTGAGCAGATCTGAAAACGGGGACGATGAAGTTCTATTTTATAACATAGTGATTACCTGATCACATCCTAATTGTATATTTAATCTCTTTATATTCTCCAAATATCTGAGAAACAAACAAAAATATAATACTAATAAAATTATACTAACCAAGAAGGAAGAACTAATAGCTGTTTAACCAAGGATGTGCTTGTCTTAATTAGATCATGGCAATAATAACTTCCTCTTTCCAGCTACCAAGACCTTCTGACAGTTTTTTTTTAAACAACCTTTTAGAAGCTCTTTGAAACATTTGATTAGTTGTCTTTAAGATGTGGGTCCTGATGTAGAGTATGCTAGGGCTGTTCATAGAAAACTTGTTGACTGACTTGAGTTTATAGTCTTTTTTAGAGAAGTTATAATTTTAATAACATTTACATGGTTTCAACTACATGCAAAGAGCTCTGCTAAGCACTTAGAACAAAAAGATAGTGAAGGTTTGAGCTCAATATTCAAACAACTTATCAAATATGAGAATGTATTTGTATAAACACATATTGTATACGTTATGGTTTTATAAGCATGCAGAACATCATACTATTAGTGGTTGGGTGCTGACATCTCAGATAGGAAGGAGAAATTCAAAAAATTTTGCCAAATATTCACATTCTGGGTTCTTCTTAGTGGAATTTGGTGCAATATGTAAATTTGAAGCTTTCCAATATAGGACAATCCTGAAACAAACCAGGTCTCTCAAATGGCTCTGAATGAGATGAATGATTAAAATTTTTCCATGATATTTGTACTTTATGTGCAAGTCAGCACCAGCCTAAAGAGTGGGTGAAACAATGCTACATAATTCAGAGTCATAGGCCCCCACGAATTATGAATGTCTCTAATATATCTCAATAACGTTAGATACACTGTGACAGAATCCAGAACCCAATATTTGTCTGCCTGGAAAAAGTAATTTTCCTTTTATGAAAAAACAATCTGTATTTGGGAAATCATGTAATTACTAGGAGAATAAAGAATCCTTGAAACAAAGACACAGGCATTCTTCCTCTTCCCTGACCTTGCCACTTAGTGATTATAGTTACCCAGTTGGCCAGCCAGAGTGCTTCTTTCTTTGCCATATTTATTTTTTAATCATTTGAGATGACAAAAAATTGTCATTAGTACTAGAATACTGAGACAGGATAATGGTTTGCCACTTTGAAAGGAAATGTCTCTAGAGCTTTGCCTGTGGGAGATCAGAGTCCTGTCAAAACATTCTATTCTGTAGGATTAATCTCTTAAATATGTTAGAATACTTCCATTTATAGAACTCTCTTGTGGCTTATAAGCAGCGATATTCAGGTACTGACAAATGGATTGATAAAATCTTTCTGTGGCTTAAAGATAGAAATAGAGCATGAAAATCTAGGTCTGTTTTTTTTTGCATGAGTTATGTAGACATATGTTAGACTTAAGGAGACCAATCATTTCTCCCTTAGATTTCCCTTGAACCCTATGATTTTGAGTGAATTTTAAAAATATTAGGCAGTGATATTATTTTTTTTGAATATGAATATTTTTTACAAGAGTTGTCTGGGACTGTGTTTATCATATGTCTTGAGCATTAGCATCTGGAGACATATATTGTTATCTAATATTTGAAAAATCACTATGCCAGATACTATGGAAAATGGCACATTTCATAATTCCATGTAGCATCCAGAAATTTCCCAAGTACTTCTTGATTAACCAACTTTTGTTGCAATAAACATAAGTAGCGCTACTTTTCTCAAAGATATTTCTTATAAACATTCTAGCACAAAATTGTGTTGTTTTTTCATTCAAGATGGCAGTTTGTGCAAAGATACTAGGTAACCTTCATGATGAGCTTATTAAAATTGTAGTATAGGAATAAAAATGATATTACTAACAAGATCAGAAGGGTAATGATTTATCAAATCCTTATTTGAAAAAAAGATGGAAGGGATTTTTGCTTCCATCCTCATGGTTTAATTGGTAAAGGAATAGTTCTCCACTGAAAATAACTAAAATTTTTGAAAAATATGTATAAGATACCTATTTAGATATTGCATAGTTGACAAAGAAAGAAACAAAAAAAAAAAGTAATCACAGTTATTACCCTGGCTTTCTGCCCAGAGACACTTCCAGAAGCCTACCATAGAGGGGGAAAAAAACCAAGCCAACACAATTGTTATGCCAATTTTAGAAGGTTAAGATCAAAGTTCAACAAATCTAGGACACTGGAAGATTACTGGAGAGGAGGCAGCTAGGTGAAATAAGAGTTTCAAAAAATTTTGTAGGGTCCACTGGAGTCTATTGCTAAGCAGGACATGCATAGATTGAAACTCTGCAAGACAAAACAAATAACTATCAGAGCTCTATAAAATGAAATTACTTAAGAATACACAATGTTAGGAAATGTTTAAGTTCTAATCAGAGTAGAGACTATTTAAACCTGGGGCATTCAGTAGAGACTCCTGAAAGGTCATGTCTAGGAGGACTAAATTAGACTATATAGTAACAAAGCCTAAATCTAAATCTCAAAGAGATCAAGCTGCTCTACAATTAACTGTCTTCCAAAACAACTATCATTTTTAAAGACAACAAAATCTAGGCAGACAGCAATGTATTATCCTCAATATTCAGCACCCAAATATACATATCCAAATAAATATATATGTATATTCAATAATTTCTTAGATGTTCCAGCCATTTTATTTTATTTTTTTTAAAGATTTTATTTATTTATTCATGACAGTCACAGAGAGAGAGAGAGAGGCAGAGACACAGGCAGAGGGAGAAGCAGGCTCCATGCACCGGGAGCCCGACATGGGATTCGATCCCGGGTCTCCAGGATCGCGCCCTGGGCCAAAGGCAGGCGCCAAACCGCTGCGCCACCCAGGGATCCCTAGCCACCCAGGGATCCCAGCCATTTTAATAAGGCTAAGTAAATCAATAATATAGAGATTAGAAAATAATTGGTAAAGTGTCTTTATGGCATAATCGTTTATATAGAAGAACCTGAGGAATCAACAAAAAATGTACTATAACTAGTAAAAGAATTTAGTAAATATTGGTAAAAATGTGGAGACACTGGAACCCTTATACATTGCTGAGAAAAATGTAAAATGAATCAGGTACGTTGGAAAACAAGAGGTTTATAAAATGGTAAACATATACTTAACATAAAAGCCAGAAATTATATAACTAGGTAGGTATCACCTGCTAGGATATATGAAAACATATCTACACAAAGACTTTGTACAAATGATTATAATGGTTTTATTATAATAGCCTCCCCCATCATGGGAACTATACAAACATATATCATCTGGCAAATGGATAAGCAAAATGTGGTATAAATCTATATAGTAAAATACTAATTAGCAATAAAAAGAAAAAATATATAGAACATGGAAAGAGTGTAATCCCATTTATATAAATTTCTTTTTTTATTTATATAAATTTCTAGAAAAGATCTATCTATAGAAAAAGAAAGCAAGTTAGTGATTTTTCTGGGGATAGGAGATAAGAATAAAGGAGCATGAGGAATTTCTTGGAGTGGCAACAATGATTTTTTTTTAAGATTTTATTTATTTATTCATGATGAGAGAGAGAGAGAGAGAGAGAGAGAGGCAGAGACACAGGCAGAGGGAGAAGCAAGCTCCGTGCCAGGAGCCTGACGCGGGACTCGATCCCAGGTCTCCAGGATGGCGCCCTGGGCCAAAGGCAGGCGCCAAACTGCTGAGGCACCCAGGGATCCCCGGCAAAAATAATTTGAATATAAGCTGTGGTAGTGACAAAACTATATAAACTCACTAAAATTTGAAAAATAATCCTTGAAATACTTACACCTGGTGAATATATAACATGTGTATATATGTAAATTGTTAACTCAATACATCTTCTGGTAATTTTTAATTTTAATTCTAGTTTAGTTAACATACAGTGTTATATGAGTTTCAGATGTACAACATGATGATTCAACAATTCTATACTTTACTCAATGCTTATCACGATAAGTATACTCTTAATCTCTTTCACCTGTTTTACCCACCGCCCTACTTACCTTCCCTCAGGTAAGCACCGGTTTGGTCTCTATAGTTGAGAGTCCATTTTTGCTTTCTTTTTCACTTTGTTCATTTATTTTGCTTCTTGATATACAACTATGAGTGAAATCTATGATTTCATATGGTTTTATTTTTCTTTCTCACTGATTTATTTAAATTAGCATTAATTCTCTAGACTCATTCACATTGTTGCAAATGGCAAGATTTCATTCCTTTTTATGGCTAATATTCCACTGCATATATAAACCACATATTCTTTGTCCATTCATTATAGACATTTGAGTTGCTACTATAAATAATGCTGTGGTAAATATAGGGGTGCATATATCTTTCCAAATTAGCATTTTCATATTCTTTGGGTAAATAACCAGAAGTGGAATTACTAGATCATATAATAGCTCTGTTTTTATCTTTTGAGGAAACTCTGTACAGTCTTCTATAATGGCTGCGCTACTTTGCATTCTCACCACCATGCATGAGGGGTCTCTTTTCTTTTCTTTTCTTCTCTTTTCTTTTCTTTCTTTTTCTTTTTTCTTTTCTTTTCTTTTTTCTTTCCTTTCTTTCTTTTTTCTTTTCTTTCTTTTCTTTTCTTTTCTTTTCTTTTCTTTTCTTTTCTTTTCTTTTCTTTCTTTTCTTTTTTCTTTTCTTTTTTCTTTTCTTTTCTTTCTTTCTTTCTTTCTTTCTTTCTTTCTTTCTTTCTTTCTTTTTCTTTTTCTTTTTTTTTGGCTTTTTGTGTTTTCAATTTTAGCTATTCTGACAGGTGTGGGATGATATTTCACTGTGGTTTTGATTTGGATTTCCCTTATGAAAGTGATGTTGAACATTGTTTCATATATCTCTTGGCCATCTGTATGTATTCTTTGGAGAAATGTCTGCTCATGTCTTCTGCCCATTTTTTAATTGGATTACTTGTGGGGTTTTTTGGTGTTGAGTTGTTTTTATTTTTTATGTAATTTGGATACTAACTCTGTCTTGGATATGTCATTTGCAAATGTTATCTCATTCAGTATGTTGTCTTTTTGTTTTTACTGTGCCAACCCTTTTTATTTTGATGTAGTCCCAAATGGTTTGTTTAATTTTTTGGTTCTCCTTGACTAAGGAGACATATCTCAAATAAAGTTTCTATGGCCCATATCAGAGAAATTACTGCCTTTGCTCTTTTCTAGGATTCTTCTAGTTTCAGGTCTCAAGTGAGATCTTTAATTCATTTTCAGTTTATTTTTGTGTAGAGTGTAATAAAGTGGTCCATTTCAATCTTTTGCATCTAATTGTCTAGTTTTCCCAACACCATTTGTTAAAGAAACTGTCTTTTTCCCATTGTATTCTTGTCTCTTTTGTTGAAGATTAACTGACCACATAACTGTGGATTTATTCCTGGGTTATCCATTCTGTTCCATTAATCTTTGTGTCTCCTTTTGTACTAGTATTAGACTATTCTGATTACTACAGATTTGTAATGTAACTTGAAGTCTATAATTGTGATAGTTGCAGTTTTGTTTTCTTTTTCAAGATTGCTTTGGCTATTTGGGATTTTTTGTAGTTCTATATAGATTTTAGGATTGTTTCTTATAGTTTTGTGGAAAATGGTACTGGTATTTTGATAAAGATTGCATTAAATATGTAGATTGTTTTGGGTAGAATGGACATTTTAATAATGTTTGTTCCTCCAATCCATGAGCATGGGATATCTTTCGATTTCTTTTTGGTGTTTTCAATTTCTTCATCAGTCTCTTACGATTTTCAGAGTCAGGTATTTCATATCTTTGGTTAAGTTTATTCCTAGGTATTTTATTCTTTTTGGTGCAATTGTAACTGGGATTGTTTTCTTAGTTTCTCTTTCTGTTAATTCTTTATTAGTGTATAGGAATGCAACAGATTTCTGTACATCAATTTTGCACCCTGCGACTACTGAATTCATTTATCAGTTCTAGTAGTTTTTGGGTGGAGTCTTTGGGATTTCTATAAAGGGTATCATGTCATCTGCAAATAGTGTAAGTTTTACTTCTTTCTCACAAATTTGGGTGTTTTTTTTTTTTTTTCTTGTCTGATTGCTACGGTGAGGACTTCCAGAACTATGTTGAATAAAATGTGTGAGAGTGGACATACTTTTCTTGTTCCCAATATTAGGGGAAGAGCTCTTAATTTTTCACTATTGAGTATGATGTTGTAGCTCTTTCAAATAAGGCCTTTATTATGTTATGTCTCCCCTAAACCTATTTTGTTAGGGTTTTCATTATGAATGGATGTTGTATTTTGTCAAATGCTTTCTCTGCACCTACTGAAATAATATGTTTTTTTTATCCTTTCGTTAGTTGATGTGATGTATCACATTGATTGATTTGCAAATATTGAACCACTCTTGCATCCCTGAAATAAATCCACTTGATTTTAGTGAATTATTTTTAAAATGTATTGTTGGAATCAGTTTGCTAGTATTTTTTGAGGATTTTTGCAACTATGTTCATCAGAGATCTTGGCCTCTAGTTCACTCTCTCTTTCTCTCTCTCTCTTTTTCTGTAGTGGCTATCTGTTTTTGTTGTTGTTGTTGTTGTTGTTTTGTTTTTTTAAGATCTTATTCATTTATTCATGAGAGACACAGAGAGGCAGAGACACAGGCAGAGGTAGAAGCAGGCTCCATGCAGGGAGCGCAACGCAGGACTTGATCCCGGTCTCCAGGATCACGCCCTGGGCTGAAGGTGGTGCTAACCAGCTGAGCCACCCGGGCTGCCCAGCTATCTGGTTTTGTTATCAGGGTAATGCTGGCCTTATAGAATGAATTTAGAAACTTTCCTTCCTCTTTTTTTTTTTTTTTTCTCGTATTGAGAGAAGAATACCTATTAACTCTTCTTTACTGTTTAGCAGAATTCCCCCGTGAAGCCTTCAGGTCCTGGACTTAGGTTTGTTGGCAGTTTTTTGATTACCGATTCAATTTCATTGCTAGTAATTGACCTCTTTAAATTTTCTATTTCTTCCTGAACCAGTTTCCAGAAATCTATCCATTTTTTTTGTGTGTTGTCCACTTTGTTGGCATATAATTTTGTATAATACTATCATATAATCCTCTGTTTTTCTGTGGAGTCGTTATTTCTCCTTCCATTTCTGATTTTATTTGTGTTCTCTTTATATATACATATTTTTTTTCCTTTTTTGATAAGTCTAGGTAAAAGTTTATCAATTGTGTGAATCTCTTCAAAGTACCAGTTCCTCCTGATTTCACTGAATGTTCTATTGTTTTTCTTTTTTATACTTTTATTACACTTTTTTAAAGTTGCTTATTTTGTTTGTTTCTGCTCTAATCTTTGCTATTCCCTTCCTTCTACTGATTTTAGGGGTTTTTTGTTCTTTTTTTATCCTTCGGGTGTAAGGTTAGGTTCATATTTGTGGTTTTTCTTGATTTTTGAGGTAGGCCTGAATTGTTGTAAACTTGCCTCTTAGAACATGTTTTGCTGCATCCCCAAAATTTGGGACCATTGTGTTTTCATTTTCATTTGTCTCTGTTTATTGTTCTGATTTCTTCTTTGATTTCTTGGTTGACCCCTTCATTATTTAGTAGCATGTTACTTAACTTCCATGTCTTTTTGTTCTCTCAGACATTTTCTGTGGTTTATTGCTAATTTCATATTAATTAATTTCTATTAGTGTGTTACTATTAATTACTTCCTTTATGTTTCTTATTAGCTGCTTTATGTATTTGAGTGTTCCCATGTTGGATGCATAAATATTTATAATTGTTATATCTTCTTATTGAGTTGTTTCTTTTATGATTATATCGGATCTTTCTATGTCTTTTATTATCATCTTTGTTTTAAAGTCTATTTTAACTGATGCAAATAATGCTACTCTGGCTTTTCACTTCCATTTTATGGTAAATCCTTTCTCATTCCTTCACTTTTAGATTGCAAATGTCTTTAGGTCTGAAATGAGTCTCTTGTAGGCATATCTATATATATGTGTGTATATAAAATATATATATATATTTTTTGTTTGTTTGTTTTATCCATTCTGTCACACTTTGTCTTTTGATTGGATATTTTAGTTTATTTGCATTCAAAGTAATTATTGATAAGCATGTACTTATTGACATTTGTTACTTGTTTTATGGTTCTTGTAGTTCTTCTCTGCCTCTTTCTTCTTTGACTCTCTACTGTCACAGTTAGCTGGCTTTCTTGTTATATTTGGATTGTTTTCTCTTTATTTTTTAATCCTCTATCCCTCTACATTTTAAATATATGATATGATATTATACATCCTTTTAGTTCATGAATCCCTTGACTAATTTTTAATAGATACATTTAACTTTACTACTTTTGTGTTTCCTACTTTTCTTACTCCTGCTTTTGGTCTTTCATCTTCACTCATAGAATCCTATTTAACATTTCTTGTAAGGCTGGTGTAGTGGTGCTGAATTCCTCTAACTTTTGTTTTCTGGGAAATTATTTATCTCTCTTTCTATTCTGGATGATGGCCTTGCTGGATAGAGTGTTATTGGTTAGAGGGTTCTTTTCCTCACTTCATTTTGAATATATCATGCCAATGTCTTCTGGTGTGCAAAGTTTCTGCTGAAAAAATAAGCTGGCAGCCTTATGTAACTGTTTTCTTTTGCTGCTTTTAAAATTCTCTATCACTATTTTTTGCCATTTTAATTATTATATGTCTTTTTTGGACCTCCTTGGTTTGATTTTATTAGAGATTTTCTGTGTCTCCTGGATCTGGATTTCTGTTTCCTTCCCTAGATTCAGGAGGTTTTCAGGTATTAGTTTTTCAAATAAATTTTCGGCACCCTTGTCTCTCACAGCTCCTTCTGGGATTGCAATAATGCAAATGTTATGCTTGATAGTGTTGCTGAGTTCCTTTAATCTATTTTCATTTTTTGTTATTAATTTTTCTCTCTCCTGTTCAGCTTGATTGCTTTCCATTATTCTGTCCTCCAGGTCACTGATCCATTCTTCTTCTTTCTCTAGTCTGCTATTTATTCCATGTTGTATATTTCAGTTATTGAGTTCTTCTTCTCTGATTGATTCTCTTTAATGTTTTCTATGTCTTTGTTGAGGGTTTCACTGAAGTCCTCTACTCTTTTCTTAAGTCCAGTGAGTATGTTTATGGCCATTGCTTTAAATATGGTATCAGGCATATTACATATCTGTTTTATTTAGACCTCTTGCTGTGATTTTGTACCGTTCTTTCATTTGAGACGTGTTCCTCTGTCTCCTCACTTCATCTAACTCTCTGTATATGTTTCTATGTGTTACAAAAGTCAGCTACGTCTTTTGATCTTGAAAATAGTGGCCTTCTTATTATTAAGAAGTCTTATATTGCCCTGCAGTACAGTGTGCCCTATTCACCAGGACCTGGAACTTCTAGGGGGCCTTCTATATGTGTTGCATGCACCCTCTGTTGTGGCTGAGCCATGCTTACCTTCATGTAGTCATCTGCAATGGCTCTCTGCCTATTATGGGCAGGGTTTGTTCCATGTTTTTAGTGGGCATTAGACCAGGCATTTGCCAGAGCTTGGGTAACACTGAAGTACAAGATGCTCTCCTTGTGTTGTCTCCTGAGATGCTTTTGTTTGTGGTTGGGGCTTACAATCAGATTCACTCTCTGCTTCCAGCCCACTGCTTGGGTTGCAGTTGGACTGATGTTTGTGGTTATCTTCCCCTCTTCCCAGGGCAGGAGTTACTTTGGAGAGGTGCTAGCCCCAGTCAGGGCTGTTTGTACACTGACAGGCTTGTAGTAGCACTTTGGATGAGCTCTGTCCATGTGTGTATTGGAGTGAGTAGATCCATAGGAGAATTCAGGGGCAAGGCACACAGTGTCAGTAAAGTCTTATTGTGGAAGTGATGCTGCATCCACTTGAAAAAACTCCTGCCAAAGTTGTCCAGTGTGGAGGAGGTAGTTCCACAGAAGTGCATGAGGGCAGCTTTTAGCAAGTGAGGTGGAGAGCATTAGCACTGTGCTCATTTCTGCAGGTGTCTATGCATCTAGGCTCGGGGGCAAGGCAGCAGACTCTGGCTGGCTCTTTGGTTCTTAGAGAGGTCTCCTAAAGTTCCCTGTACCTTCAGCATATACCCCAAGTTTATTAAATAAATCTCCTTCCAGTATACTCAAGGTATTTTTCGAACTGCTGATTCTAAAAAGGATCTCTGAGGGGCTGTTTTGCTCTCTAAGACACGTGTCACCCTACTGGCTCTCCCAGAGCTAAGCCAGCTGATTTTTCAAGTTCTAGTTGGAAAGCCCCACTGATTGTAAAAAACAAAACAAACAAACAAAAAAACAAAAATTTCACAAAACCACTCTGCTCTGATCTTCAGAGCCAAATGTTTTGAGGATTCATCTTTCTAGTGCAGGCCTCCTCTGCTTGGTATAGTTGGCGGGGTCCTTTTCTCTCCCCTCTCCAGAACCATGGCTCCCTCCCTCCTGAGGTCAGTCCCACTGGTCTGTTTCATTCCTTAGCACATCTCTGTTCCTCCTACCCTTTTTGATATGGCCTCTTCTCTACATTTAGCTGTGAAGAGTCTGTTCTACCGGTTTTGGGTCATTTTTTGAGGGGGGGGGCTTTCTTATACTGATGTGGGTGTTACCTAGGTATATCCATGGGTTAAGGTGAGCCCTGAAATTTCCTACTTAGTAATTTTCCCCAGAAGTCCTCAATGTAACTTAAGTAAAGAAACCTACACCAAAGTACAACCCCATAAAATTTCAGGGAACTAAAGAAAATTCTTTCAAGGAGAGTTAGAATTTTACTTCACAAAGTAAATCAAATAACGTAAAATCTGACAGCCTTTTTGAATTTTTATTAGAAACTTGGTGATTAAACAAGATAATGGAGATCAACACTGCACGGCAACTTTTGAACTTAACAATGTTACTTTACAATATTTAATTAAAATACTATTTGAAATACAACTCGGAAAGCATACCTATAACACATTTCTTCTCAGGAAGTTTCTTAAGGATGTTTTCCAGCAAAAGTGCTACAGCAATCAGAAACAGGATGTAATTATATAAGAAATACTGGAACTCTATTCTGAGTATACTGAAAAGAAATTGGCCTAGATTAGAACAATAGTCAGCAAGTATGCTTCAAGAACAATTCTAAGAAGAGTGCAATGAATTCCAAACATTGGAATGGCTAGCAATAGATATAAACTGGAAAGAATCTAAACATTCATCAATAAATAAATGGATAAATTGTGATAGGTCCATACATTGTAATATGAGTTACCAATTGAAAGTAAATTAACTCTTGTTATCTGCAACAACATGCAGAGCAAGAGAAGCAGGCAAAAAAAGTGCTAGTTTTAAACATTTCATAAAATTTTCAAAAATGAAAAATAACTCAGGGTAAAAGTTGATCAGTTGTTTCTTCAGGACAGGAGTGATGACAGGGATGAATTACAATGTGGCATGAGGAAACTTGAAGTGTGATGGATAGGTTTGTTATATTGATCGTGGTGACAGTTTCACAAATTTATATATGTGTCAAAGCAGAACCAATTGTGTACTTTAAACAAGTGAAACAATATATTTCAATTATAGGTGAATGAAATTATAAAACACAAAATCATATTTGAATTAAGGTTACATTTGACTACCTTCTCTATTCTTTGATATGTCCTAAGTTACCAAAACCTAGTTAATTGTTCAACAAAATAACAAGTTAATGGTTCTTTTGAGCATTAAGAGAGGTGAAATGGAAGTATAGAATATATATTTTGTAAATTTTTTAAAGGACAAAATATTTGCAGTGTAATATACACATTGTAAATGTGTTAATTCTTCAACTGTTATAGCCATTTGACAGGATAATTTTTTATGTCTTGGTAGGATAATATTTTTGTCTTTAATCTTTAAATAAAACTTATTCTTTGGCTTGACTTTGAGGATAGGCTTTTAATAATAAATCATAGACACTAAATGTACACAAATATTTTATGTCCCTTAATATTTCAGTAATTTATTGCTCCATAAAAAATGACCCCAAAATTTCCGGATGTAAACAATAATAAGAATTTGTTTTACTTACAAATTTGTTGCTTGGGCAAGGTTCATCAGAAACAAATCATGTTTGTTTCAAATCAAGACAACTCAGCTACTGCAGACTAGAATCACAGGAAGACTGGCTTGCTTACATTTTTGTCCTTGATGTTGGTAGTCAGCTGGGATCTCTGCTGGAGCTGTCTTTCAGAACATCTACATATGACTGCTTGGTATCCTTATAGAATGCTAGCTGGTTTCCAAGAGCAAGCATTCTACAGTACCAGGTGGAAGCTGTTTATTAGCTGTCTCTTCCTGTGTAACAAATTATACAAAATTAGTTGAATGAAGCAACATTATTTATTACCTCCTACTTTTTGTTTTACTTGCTTTTTTGTTCGATTTATTTTTGTTTTGTTTTTGCTTTTTATTCTGTTTTGTTTTGTTCATAACTGGGAATCTGGACATGTCTTTTAAGTATCTTCTGTGTCAGGGTCTCTCACAGGCTGTAATCAAGGTGTCAACTTGAGGTATAGTCTTCCTAAGATTTGACTGGAGACATTTCTGCTTCTAAGCTTGCTCACTTTGGTTGTTGGCAGGATTCAGTCCCTAATACGCTATTGAACCGAGGGAAGTTTCTCACTGGCTGCTGGCCAAAAGTCATTCTCAATTCCTTGATGTGTGGGCCTCTCCAACAGGGTAGCTTGCGTCATCATTGCATGCATGCTGACAGAGAGGGCAACAGAAAGAAAATCCAGCAAAAGAGATTAGTTTCTGTTAACCAATCATGAAAATCACATCCTATCTCTCTTTTGGCTCATTCTATTCCTTCAATATAAGCACCACGTCTAGGTCAGATTCAAGGGAAGATTTCACAAGGACACAAATACTAGGAGGTGGGGATTACTGGAGAGTGTCTTTGAAAGCTGTCTACTATAGCTGTATTTCTGTTTATGACTCTTAGAAATTATGTGACATTTCTCCCACCTTTTTATTTTTCCCTTTTTAAGATTTTATTTATTTATTTATTTGTCAGAGAGAGAGAGCGAGAGCACACATGCAGGGGAGCGACAGGCAGAGGGAGAAGCAGGCTCTCTGCTGAGTAGGAGCCCTACTCAGGACTCAATCCCAGAACTCCGGAATCATGACCTGAGCTGAAGGCAGACACTTAACTGTCTGTGCCCCCAGGGCATCCCTCTCCCACTGTTTTCTCTTAGTTCAGGGAGGGACAAAATCTGCCCAGATTCAATATTGAACATAGTTCTCAGAGAAGTGTTAATTTTCCATTAAATAAAGTACATACTGGATGAGATATTTTGTGGAGAACATCTGTGGAAAATGCAATTGTCCGTACTTGGCAATTATACTAGGCAGGGATTTAATTGTTAGAGCATATATTCTTAATTACTATTAATATAAAAAAGATTTGGATTGGGACACCTGGGTAGATCAGTGGTTGAGCATCTGCCTTTGGTTCAGGTTGTGATCCCAGGGTCCTGAGATCGAGTCTTTCGTCAGGCTCCCCGCAGGGAGCCTGCTTTTCCCTCTGTCTGTGTTTCTGTCTCTCCTTGTGTCTTATGAATAAATAAATACATAAAATATTTTTAAAAATGGATATATTTTTGTTTCACTTTTCTTCTAGAAAATATATAAAACTTTCTAGAAAATGTGAAACATCTTTATATATTACAAAAAATATGACAAAAATCTTTGAAATTATAAAGATAGTATTGAGGCAATAGAAAAACCCCTTGTGTTATATGTTAAAATAGCTTAATGATTAGTAAGCCTTGATACACAGCCTCTGCATATTCAATTATAAGTGATGTTTTGAAAATATGCTTTAGCACTAGAAAAAATCTAAATTTTAATTTTTATACTATTTATTGAGTATATTGCCTTAAGAAAAGTGTTCATTTTGAGGTTAGATTTCCTTATTAATAAAATATCATTAGCTCATAGAGTTGATAGAAAATTTAAATGAGAAAATTAATATGTAACATGTAATACTTAGTAACCCATCAGTTAGATGGGTGTTATGTTTTATAAAGGATGATGCCTGCCTAGGGTTACTTACTTTGAATGCTGGAATTTTGACTTTTAATCAAAGTGTGTTCAGTCCAGTTATTTATATCATATACCTGATTGGAATAAATTAATGATTTATAAAGATAGAAAAAGAAAGTAATTATTGAGGATGTTTCACAAAGAAAGATATGAAACACACTATTTATTCATTTTCCTAAAGAATATACTTTGAGTTTCAGTGTAAAATGGCACTAAACCATGAATAAGTGTGTCCAGGATAATGATGTCTCTGTGTACTGATGGCTCTTCTTTAGTGTTTCTTATAGTTCTTGACTCAAAATGATCTACCTGAAATTTCTGCCTCTTTCTTCAGAATATTTATTTATTTATTTATTTATTTATTTATTTATTTATGTATGCATTTATTTATGATATTTAACCCATTTATTCATGAGAGAGAGAGAGAGAGAGAGAGAGAGAGAGAGAGAGGCAGATACCCAAAGGGAGAAGCAGGCTCCATGCAGGAAGCCTGATGTGGGATTCAATCCTGGGACTCCAGGACCACATCCTGAACCAAAGGCAGACTCTCAATCACTGAGCTACCCAGGAATTCCCAGAGCCCTTATTTAAAAGTCACAAGGATTTTTTTTTTTTTGGTTGTGTGTGTACTTTAAATTTAATTGAAATACTTACTATCCTTTAGTATCCTCCACAAATTGTTAGTTGTTTGTGAATGGACAAATTTTCTCTTCTTAACATTTTGTATTTGTACTCTTTTTTCTGTAATTATCATCTACTGCTTGAGAACAATGGTTCTCTTACTGTTGTCACCAGACAGCATGAGCAACACCTGAAACCATACTAGAAAAACAATTCTTCAGATCCCAACTAAGACCTACCTAATCAGAAACTTTGGGAGTGGAGACCAGAAATCACGGTTTTAAAAGCCATAGTGATGGGCAGCCAGAGTGGCTCAGCGGTTTAGCGCCGCCTTCAGCCCAGGGCCTGATGCTGGAGACCCGGGATCGAGTCCCACGTTGGGCTCCCTGCATGGAGCCTGCTTCTCCCTCTGCCTGTGTCTCTGCCCCTCTCTCTCTTCTCTCTGTGTTTTACATGAATAAATAAATAAATAAAATATTTAAAAATAAAATAAAAGTAATAGTGAGGTGCAGGTGGGTGGCTCAGTTGGTTAAGTGTCTGACTCTTGATATTGGCTCAAGTCATGATCCCCGGATCCTGAGATCCATCCTCACATCAGACTCCATGCTCAGTGCAGTCTGCTTGGGACTCTCTCCCTCTGCCCTCCCCATGCTTGTACACACTCTCTCTCTAAAAACAAAACAAAAATCAAACAAATAAAGAAAAAACACTTAAAAAAAGTGATAGTGATTCTGATATACAATTAAATTTGTAAGTCTCTTTTCTAGAATCCTCATTCTTTCTGCTCAGTCTGCATTATTTGTAACCTATGGCAGTGGGAAGAGCATTTCAGTGTCCTTTTCGTGGGAAGGGCTTTTGTACAATTGGAGTTACTGTTGAAGATTGTTCCCAATTTACAGAGACATATTTGCTTTTAAAGTATTACCTTAGCAAGAGTAGTTGTTTGTTTTATATAAATTACATAGAGAACATATCTGCAGTTCAGGAAAACTATAGAAGAATTTTAAAAGCCATTTGTTTTTCCTTTTAGAAAAAAGCTCTTAACTTTTTAAAAACTAATACCTGTGCATGTGGAGAGGTGGATACACAGATTATATGGTGCATGGTATAAAATTTAAAAAGATAAAAGAAGTTCATCAAAAAATTATACTAATTCTCACTACTTCCCATGACCATTCAGAATTCCTCTCTGGAAACAAGTATGATTATTAGCAACTTATTATAAAATTTAAAGATATTCTTATTTTTAAAGATATTCTATAAAAATATGAATGTAACATGTTCAAATATACACATACTAGCATATTATGTACTCTGTTCTTTTAACTTAAAAAAGTTGTCATATATTGTTGCATATAGTACTGCATTATTATTTTAGTATTTCATTATAAGGACTATTTCACAATTCCTCTTTTTTTTTTAAGATTTTATTTATTTATTCATGAGAGACACACAGAGAGAGAGACAGAGAGAGGCAGAGACACAGGTAAGGGAGAAGCAGGCTCCACTCAGGGAACCTGATGTGGGACTCTATCCCAAGACTCTAGGATCATGCCCTGGGCCAAAGGCAGGTGCTAAACCACTGAGCCACCCAGGGATCCCCACAATTCCTCATTGATGGACATTTAGAATATTACCTATCTTTTGCTATTATAAACTATTTTACAGTGAATATCTTCATATATAACATTTGCTTGCATGTGACATTGCTTGTAGGTTAAAATTTTAAAGGCATTTGGCGAATGGTTTGTTCATTTTTAGTTTGGCTAGATATTTTTTAATTGTCTTGCATAGAAATAGCCCAATTTTCACAAATTAACAATATGCAAGCAAAACAGTTTTCCATACTCTTGTCAACAATGAGTTATCAAATTTTCAGTATTTTAATAGAGTATATATCACAGCTGCTTTAATTTGCAAATCTATTCTTTTGAGGTTCAAGTAACTTCATATGCTGAAGAAACACATATATTTCCTTTTCTGTGAACTCTTTTCTCATGTCCTTCACCTATTTCTTTCTCTTACTATGTTGTTTTGTTTACTTTTTATTTGTAAATGATCTTTACTTATAAAAATTACCTTTATGAAATATTTCAATTATTTTCCTCATTGTTGTTATTTGACTTCATTAATGTTGATATTTTTGCCATGCAGGTGTGTATTTTTAAGTAACAACTTGGTCTATGTATTTTAATTATCTTTTCTGATGTAGTCTGTGCTCTAAATGTTTTTAAAGTATATTTCATCTAATAATCTTCAAAGTTTACATTCTGTATTTAATCCTTCTAATGTTTATATAAGGTATCTGTATGTAACACATTCTCTATTTCTTTTATTGTATCTATTGATGGTATCTAAAATTTACATGCTTCAAAATCTTGCTAAAGTCACTCTCACTTCTTATTTCCATCCAGCATGTAATTTTAGTTGATTTTTTCTATTTATTTATTTTAACTTACTTACTTTAAATCTTCAACTATGTATGTGTTACTTCTGTTTCTAGCAATATGATAATATTGGAAATTTATTTAAAACAACCACAAGATCATATAATTCTGTATAATATGTAATGGCCCTCTCCTTTAAATAAATAGTAAGGCTTGAAATATAAAGATGCCACAGTGGGAAATAATAATGATAAGCTGTTTTGGAAATAAAATCTCCCCAGGGAGCTTGCCTACCTTAGTGACTATTGGGACTAGGATTTTGGACCACACAGAAGCATACATCAAGCCTAGAGTAAGGGAAAATTTGGAAATAGGAAATTAAGGCCCATATAACCCTGGTATCACTAAAGTACTACAGTCTCAAGAGAAGAGGCAACTAGAAAATAATATCTGTCTACTGGAAATTCTCCTGTCTTATAATGGCCTCTAGATGAAAAGCAATCTCTGTTGACAAATGTCAAGCACCTGTCTTTTTTGCTTCAAATTTGGAGTTTGAATCTAAATATAATTGGCAAAGAAAATAGTAAATCTGTCCACAAATTAAGATGACCCAGAATTTACAGTGGCACAGGCACCTAGCCAAAGAAAATGTGAATATTTTAAAATGTAACATATCTTTAGCTCAGATTATAAAGTATTACCAAGGATGAAAATCCATGTTCCATGAACTAACAATTTAGAAAGGGTAAGGGTTGTGAGCAAAGCCCCCATAACTTTCAGGAGAATAAAAAACTCCACTAAAGCAGAACACTCACACTCCTAGAAATCTAGGTAATTGAAATAATACATTCAAAATATGAAATTAGTATATTAATATATTTAAGTATGTAAAATATTAAGTAGAATTTATTTAAAGAAAATATATATGTTAAATTAGCTAAATAAGGTTTTGGAAGTGAAAAATAAAGCATTTTATTTAAAGACTCGGTGGATGAGTAAACTGTGTTAGAACTGAAAAGGAAATTGGTGAATCACAAAAAAGTTCTGAAGAAATGACTTAGAATGAAGCATAAGGGGGGATCCCTGGGTGGCTTAGTGGTTTAGCACCTGCCTTCGACCTAGGGCATGATCCTGGAGTCCTGGGATCAAGTTCCGTATCAAGCTTCCTGCATGGAGCCTGCTTCTCCCTCTGCCTGTGTCTCTGCCTCTCTCTCTTTCTCTCTCTCTGTCTCTCATGAATAAATAAATAAAATATTTAAAAAAAGAATGAAGCATAAGGAAGAAAATAAACTATAAAAAGGAAGAGGAAGTTAGAAATTGTTGAGAATAAAATAGGAAAACTATACTTTTTCTAATAGCAGTTCCAGAAGACATGAATGCAGTAATATCCAAAGACATAGTACTTGAAAATTTCCAAAATTTATGAAAGATATATATCCTCAGACCAAGTAAGCATCAGTATCAAACAATATAAAGACAAGTCAGACCTGATTACATCATTGTGAAATGAAGAACTCCAAAGACAATGAATGAGATTTTAGAATCAATTGGAGAGAAAAGAATATATGTTATAAAGAATTAATAGAAACAGACCTCTCAATATTAATAATAGAAGACAACAAATAATTATCAAACTTGCATTGTATACGCAGGGGATTTAGAGGGTGGGGAAATTTAAGAACTTTTAAAAAAGGTAAAAAAAATTAAGAGAATTGCTTATCATCAGTAGACTTTCGCTAAAGAAACTTCTAAAGGATGGACATTGGAAAAACAGGGAATCTTTTAAAGAAACATCTGAATTGGAAGAACTCACTTTAAACAAATAAATTGGTAACATGTAGACAAATATAATCAATAAATGTCTGAAATAATTATACTATCTAATTAAGGAGTAAGAGATAACTAAAAACCAAGAGAATAACATCATGAAGCATGGGAGTGTGAGAGGAGTAAGAAATATTCTAAAGTTATCATATCTTTTAGCAGGATTCAATATTGAGTAATCTTAAATTTTGTTAAGTATGCATCTATAAATTTTCAAGTGTCTAAAATAGTGTTTACAAAGACCAAATGGTTAGAAGAGAAAGAGTTTTGTACATGTTTGGTTTGGTTTGTTCTTTTATGTCTTATTTGATTAAAAATAGAGAGTGTTTAGCTTGGTTTTGACAAAGATTCAAGTGCAAATATTTTATTTAGAAAATTATTATAGAAGGGGGCTCCTGAGTGGCTCAGTCAGTTAAGTGTCTGGTTCTTGATCTCAGCTCAGGACTTGATCTCAGGGTAGTGAGTTCAAGCCCTAGTTGGGCTTCATGTTGGGCATGGCATGGAGCCTACTTAAAAAAAAAAAAAATATATATATATATATATATATTCCTAATATATATATATTCCTAATATATATATGCCTAATATATATATCTAATATGTATATTCCTATATATATATATATATATATATATATATATATATATTCCTAATATATTAGGAAAACCCAGTAAAGGTGTGGGGTGGTGAGAAAGGGGAAGGTAGGAAGCTAATAAAAAGTATGTTAATAAACAAGTTAACACTGTGGGAGACTTAAGCTTATTCCCTCTGGGGAATTCAGTGACCTCAGTGGAAAACATGTTCCTATGTGTTATTGTTTCAAGGAATAAGGGACCTTCGCCATCTTCCATCAGTGATTGGCTAAAGACTGCCTTTTTTGGAGAAGGAGTGGCCTGTAGGAATGAAGAGTATTTCCTGTGCTGGCACTGTTACAGTGAGATGGTTGTACCTATGAAGAATGGAGAGCTTCTCCCTTGCTGGCCACTCATTGTGGGGTGTCCCTTGCTCTGTGTCCCCCAGCCACATATTGTCTTAAGGTAGGAAGGCAGTTTCAGGCCCAGCTGATAAGAGGTAAATTTCACCTGACTTCTTATTGTTAGCAAGACCTCTAATGTTTCCTTCTTGGCTGGATCAGGAGGTCCTGGGTCTAGATTATTGCCACTATTAGTTGGTGGAGGGGATAGTAAGACTCTATGCCACTATGCTGTTCCTCCATTCCTTGGTTTCCAACCCTAACCTCCAACCTTTTTCTTCTCCTCTTTGAGATTTCTCTTTTGTTCAACACTTGCATTATTTCTAGGATTTATAGTTATAATTAGTGGGAAGGAATAGGCAGAGATGAGCCTATGTAATCTTATCTGGTTGGAAGTCTGTGGTTCCTTTATTTAATAGAATATATTTTTTCTCTGTTTTATTTTGCAGAGAATAATCACATTATAAAAGCACTTTGACTAAGAGTCTTTTGAAAATTAATTTCAGAACTGTTTAGAGTTTTATAGACATCTTCCATGTTAGTTACAAATATGAGAAAAATCTGTTTTGACAGATTCTTGTTTTCCACAAGATGCTTTGAACCATTAATGGTAACAGTAATCTGCAAGATGCTCCTAACTCTATTGTAAGAAAGTATCTTTAAAATAGATAGTGGAATATGCATGTGAAGAGTGTAAAAATTTGGTAAGGAATACTAAAACCACACTGTGTCGTTTTCAGATTTCTTTCTTACTTAGAAGAAAGCTTTTAATTTGCTACATCTGTGGAGACAGAAATGACTGACATACTTTCTGTCTTTGAAGAGCCAATAATCTGGTAGATCATAGGGGAAAACTCATAAGTAATATGCTTTAAAAAGGGGGGAGGGCAGTAAGGCAAAAATGAGAAGAGGGAACAAGTTGGGAAGATGAAGGACATGTGGGGAGTGATGAAACAGAACAACAGGTAGGTTTTGAGAGAGCCTTGTTCACAGAGCCATCCCAGAACATGGACAATGAAGCAGATTTTATAAACCCATACAAAACTCATTGTTTCCTCAGCATTCCTTCTTTTCTTCAAAAAAAGTCATGAATTGAGATAGCATTCCATTTTTATGAAGTGGGTCTCAATGCACAAGATAACTTTGTGAATACTAGCTGTACTGAAAGCTGTGCTACACTGAGATTTAATTTAAACTAAATCTGTTTAGGGCAACAAATAGATTTATTTTTAAAATGATCCAAATAAAGCTTGCCTATTATAAAATTCTGGAACACATTTTGCCCTAAAATTTTATAAACTTTCTCTCCATTTCCATAAATATTATTTTCATTTCCTTCTAATATACAAGAAATTGCTGAGTTAGGAAAGAGATGATCAGATGACTTATTCAAGCTCATGCAGTTCACCAGCTACAAGTTTTAGGTCTTCCTGTCATTTAATACCTCCTGCCCACAGACACTAATTCTCAAAACACTTAACAAATGCACACATGCATACACACACACACACACACACACACACCTCATCATTTGTACTACTAGATCTTTATGTGGGAAAAATAAAAATGTATGTTCACACAGAAACAATAGGCAGATGTTTATAGCAATTTTTTATAATTGACTAAACTAGAAATAATGAAAATGTTCTTCAGCTGGTTAGTGAATAAACTGTGGTAGATCCTTACAATGGAAAAAATGGAAAAACCAGTGGGCAATAAAAAGGAACCAATTATGCCACAATAGTACAGATGAACTCAAATGTCTTATGCTAAAAAGAAGCCAGACTCAGATACTACACGATGTATATTGGCCTGGCTATGTAATTTGTAAGGCCCAGTACAAAATATGGGGCCTATTGTTCAAAAATTAAGGCTTTCAATACAGTGACAGCAGAACATTAAATCAAGCACAGGACCTTTATAAGTGCAGATGTATGTGACTATATGGGTTACACTCCCATGAAGCTGGACCTGACTATATCATTTTGTTACTATGACATTCTCAGAAGGCAAATCTACAGAAAGAGAAAAAACGCCAGTGTTGCCAGGGGCTAGAATGAGAGGGAGGAAGTCACTACACAGGCATAAAGGAATGTTGGGGTAATCGGACTGTTCTGTCTTGCTAGAAGTAGTGACTACACAATTATGTGTATGACAAAATTCATACAACTGGCCACTGAAAAAGGAAAATTTTACATGTAAATAATATAAATCTGACTTAAAATCCAAGCATATATTAACATTTTATTGAATGGTTATAAATAATTCCAATGAAATGTGTAACATCATGCAACTAACAGAAACAAAATACGATGGGTGTGCTGGCTCAGTGGTTAAGTGTCTGCCATCGGCTCAGGTCATGATTTTGGGGTTCTGGGATTGAGTCTCACATCGGGCTCTGTGCAGGGAGCCTGCTTCTCCCTCTGCCTATGTCTCTGCCTCTCTCTGTGTGTGTCTCTCATGAATAAATAAATAAAATCATTAAAAAAAGAAACAAAATACGATGGAAAGAACAGGGATAATGACCTGGATTGGAATATCATCCTGGACTCTTACGAGAAGAGTGAAATAGTTTTCATCATTTAATTTCTCTGGTTCACAATTTCATTATACCAAAAAGAGGGTGGTAATAGTAAATCAAACTTATAGGGTGCTGAAGGATGAAATAAGATAATGTTTGTGAAGGTGTTTTTCAAAACATTTTAATATGAAAGCATTCTAAGATTGTTTTAGCAGTGGTAATAAAAGCACCAACTTACCACATTTTATCCCTCAAATTTAAAGATTTCTCACTTACTCTGCATACTTTTAATTCTGAAAAGACAATTGAAATCAGAAAATAAGTTTAACAATGTTCTATAGAACATACAACACACTTACTACATACCACATTTTAAACCTAAAAAATGTTACTTGTTTTTACAAAGTGTTATATTCTTTGGGAAAAATCTGTTTAATACCCGGTGTACTAAGTGTTGAATTCTTACTTCTCAATGCAGTAAGTATTTTCTCCCCTAAGGCTAAAATGAATGTACAAATCAACACCATTCTTCCATTTTATTTCTAAGTTTTAGTATCCACTTTTGACAGTTTTGTAATATTCAAGTAATATGAAGAGTGATGAATCAATAATTGATTATAAATGTGTATGGGGATTAAATGGTCAAAATTTGCACAGTTCATTCAATTCTTGAGATACTCTTCATATAAATATAACCAGTCACACAATAATAAATATAAATTCAGGTACGTACAGAGCTTAAAAAATTATTACCTGGAACATTCTATAACCAGATACATGTCTCACATTTGCCTTTTAACTTAATTTGGAAGAAGAAAGGAATCAGAGTTCTGAGTTTCTGATAAGAGTGTACCTCCCATATAGCACCTCATAACACTGCAGTCTAATTGTTTATTTAAATATATGTTAGCTACTGATTATGAGCATCAATGGCAGGATAAGGGCCTTATTTCTATTTTTCAGCTATATTATCTTTTACTAGCACATAGCATTTGTTAATCATTTTTGCTTTCTAAGTAAGGAAAACCAGATTTCATTGGTAGACAGAGTGGCCAATTGGACAGAGCACTGAATGTTGTTGGAATACTTTAATACTGTTTCTTATTAGGTATGCATTATTGGGTATAAGACTTAGCCTTTCTTTTGTAAGCCTGGTTTTCTGAATAGTTAAGGGCCTAGAAAAATACTTGACTTGTAGCATTTTCTCAGTAAATATCAAATGTTAGATATCAGTTGTCAGATGTTTTTTCCCTAATGCATCATCATGTACTACTTCACGGGAGTGTTATAGTGGTCAAGTGTAATAATGGATGGGAAACATAAAAATACTCTCTTTTTATGTAAAGCTCTATTCAAAAGATGGTGAAATGAGAATGCTAGACTCAAGTAAAGAGAGCTTGACCAGTAGCACAGCTTCTGTCACCAATCAGCTGAATTACTTTGGAGAAGATTTATAATATCTCCTGATTTTTTACTGTAAAATGAGGGGTTCTAAATTTCACTTTATATTCCAAAATATTTACTTCAGTTTAGCAGGGAAGCACATTCTATAATTAAAACAAGCTAAATACACAATTTTGCATAATGTTATTTGCTTCTAGTTTAAAATATATCACAACTTGGCACCTAAATAGAAAACTCAATTATAAGATTAATAAAATACAAACTGGGTTAAAGATTCCATTTTCAAATAGTTTTTTGCTATAGTATACCAAGAGTGGTTTGTGTTTTTTGCATTCTTCAATTTCTGTACCATCAACTTTTTGCATTGGTATTTTGTCTCAACTAGATTACAAAATCCATAAATCAGGATCACGGGTTATATACTTTTTAAATCCCCATACTAGCTAGACATTGTCTTGCACTTAGTAGTTGCTTAATAGATATACAATAGGCTAATTGATTCAAATCAATGTCTCTGTAATCAATCATACATTTTAGAGTATTGATCCATGATTGAGTTCAGTTAATGGACAGGCTGGACAGAGTCAACAAGCTCCTAAATTTCACTGCATAATAAAATCTTAAATTTTTTAAAACTCTGCTTCAAACTATTTGAGAATATAATGAACTATAATCAATTACAGTCCTTATTGTTGGACGTCTAGGCCTATTATACAGTCCAGTGTAAGTGTAATTGTCTTACAATAATGATACAAGTAGAAATTCATAGAGATAAGACTAATGTATCTTCCCGAGACAATTATAGTCCATTTTCCATTAGCCAGAATGAAGTAAGTTCCGTTTTTATTAGTCGCAGCTCTGACTGTGGAAGGATAGGGAGAGTGAAGGACAACATCTGATGTTCATGAGTCATCCTGTTTGTCCCTTCTTTGGCTAAGCTCCAGCCCCTAAGAGAAGTAAAACCTTGTTGTGGCTTTAAGATCGTGTCTTTCTTCCCTTTCCACAATCAGTTACACATTACTGATAATAAGCATAATATTTTATTTTTGCTTTAGTGTGAGTGATCAATTACCTGCTAAAAGTGATCTATCACATGTTAACCCCCCAATTTTGGTACGATAATGAAGTTTCCAAGCCTTATAAATGGACTTAAAGCAGTTGATGTTGATATAGTTGATGTAAATACTTAAAAATACACAATCAATACAATCTCATTCTATTATTTAGGCTTAATTATTGAACTTGCTACTTAGAAATTTTAGATTAATTTTGAATAAACTGAGGAATTTGTATTAGTTTCTTCTCACTATCAGTTTAATTTATTTATGTAATGTTAAAATTTAAATTTGACCTAATAGAATTTTCAAATTTTCAGTGTCCTTATCATCTACTGTGGTTATTAAAAATAAGTTGATTTCTGAAAACAGCTTCTTTGTAATGAGAAATTGTTATCCAGTAACTAATTTTGGTAATGACCATGGATTAAAATTTGTGAAATGAGTAAAAGCATAGTCTTAAGAGCAGGCAGTTCACACCTTGGAGTATCAGGACAAAGGCTTTGCTGGCTCACAGTAATACAAATGTCCAGACTGCAGTTCAAGACATGACCTTTATTATGCATAAGTATTTTTTCCTTTGCAAGAAATAACTTTGCACATAAAATTTTATGCTATTTTCAGGCTTGGTTCGACTATAATAAATCTTTTACTGAAAAAGCCTTAATACCAGTATGGAGAGCACAAGTGAATAAGTCAGAAAATGGTTTGACTTAGCAAATCTTGAAGTTATTACATGATTAGGAGGGATTTATGTGTTCAATAATCTAGCCTGGGAAAGACACTGTGATTTGTTCCATCTAAACTCTTTAATTAATAAAGCCTACATTCTCAAAATGTAATCTGATTTGAAAATATTCTCATTTTCTTCTAATCTTTGGGAGTATAACATAGAGAAAGAACATGGACTTGTGTTTTAGATGGTTATTTAAATGCTGTTTCCAATTTCCTGACCTTGAGCAAGTAATTTATTCTTTCTGAGCTTCAATTACTTCATTTTTAGAAGGAATATGGAATATTAACTTCACAGCATTGTTGTCAGAAGAGTGATGACAGATGTAAGATGCCTAGCACAGTGTCACATGTGTAGTAGGTACCCAATAAATGTCACTTCCTTTATCTGGGATTTCTTGTTTGTTTTCTATTTTTACTGATCTTTCACATGAGACTATTATATAAGTGTTATGAGTTATCACAAAGTGCATTTTTGTCCATTGACTGAGAAAACAGGAGTTATCATCACATATTTCTGGAATAATTCTCATCCTTCAAGCTATAAAAATAATGGACTTTTATAATTCTTTTTATAATTCTTATTTGAAACTGAATAAGAAGTTTTGGGATATTCAAGTATCTTTATCCTGATTAATTAAGAATGTCTATGTCATATTTTTCTCACTCCCTTTAGCCTTTAATATATGCAAAAAAATTAGAGTCTGATAGCAGAAAAATATAAAAAGGACAAACAACCCTAGCCCCAGAAGCATTCATTTCCTTTTTTTTTTTTTTTTTTTTGACTATTGTTGAGAGAGAGGACCAAATTACCTGGCAGTAGGAGATTGGTTTTCCCAATAAGCAGATTAGCATGCAGGGAGTTTTTTTGGAGTCTCTAGAATTTAATCCCTGAAGAAGTAAAGGGAAAGGAGAAAATAGGAAGGGGAAAGGAAGGGAGGGGGAGGAAGAAAGGGGGGAAGGACAGGAAGAGTGAAGAAGGGAAGATGGGAGAGGGAAAGAAATAGAACAGGGGAAGAAGTTGAGCAGAGAAACATCGTTTCAAGGGAAACATCAGATGGTCCCACAGGGAGGTCTAACTGTCCCAAGTTGAGGTGAAATGACTGTTCTTTATATCCCTAAAATGATCAGTCATCAAATGCAAAATTCTTGACAAAGGGACTGATCTTGAACAAGACTAGTTCTCCTCAGTTGAATCCATAACCCCAAGTGGGTGGAGAACTGAGATCTCCTGGTGGCACTGTCAGCAGTGAGGGAAATAAATCCTTCATTACTGAAAGGGGGTTGGTATAGCACACCATGTTACCTTCCTGTACATTTACTGTGCATGATGAGTTAAACATCCTCAATCCTTCAAAATATGGATACAATGACCTTCACTCATTTCTTCTGCTGATTTTTGCTGACTCATAAGTTCAGAAGTACCAGACTTTCCAGAGTCTGCTCAGAGCTTAGGTATGCCTCATCTCTAAGAGATGCCCGAGTTCTCGGGCAAGTAACAGATGTTGAATTAGATCTTGCCCGAAATACCTCAGTAATGCAAACACTCATGCTTCAGCAAAACAATGAAGTAGCTTATGCTTCACTGTTCCCATACTATGTACTACACAAATGTGTGTGTGTGTGTGTGTGTGTATAAAGGGAAAAATATTCAATCAGATTATGTTGACAGATAGGAATGGATAGAAATCCCAGATTAGTAGATGAAGATATGGTTGTTTCAGACCATCTAACTGGAAGTTCAAATCTAGCATGTAATTTAGTTCCTAGTTTGAATAACCTCATAGCAACAGAGGGGAGCATTGTCCTCTTTCACAACAGATTAAGAGATGGAATTTTTCATCCTTGGTGGCTGTTGCAGTTTCTTTGCCTAATAGTTACAGTTAAATAATGATTAACAGTGTTTTAACATCCTCTCTTAGGATTTTGGCTATTTGCAGCACCTAATCATTTCCTTCTCTGTATTCTTTAAGCCATAAGAATTGACTCAAAAAATATTATTTTAAAAAGGGAGAAATAGAGGAAATAATTTTATCATACAGGTATGGTCTATATGACCCCTCTCTGTGGAAAGCACTGAGTCTCATTAGAGGGAAGACTAAAGAAGATGGGCAACAGTGAATGAATCCAAGAGTTTGGTTGGGTAAAGAGGGCTTCCTGATACACATTCTCCTTTGCCTTCAGTTTCTTTTTTTTTTTTAATGGCACCTTTTTTTTCTTTTTAATTTTTATTTATTTATGATAGTCACAGAGAGAGAGAGAGAGAGAGAGAGGCAGAGACATAGGCAGAGGGAGAAACAGGCTCCATGCACCGGGAGCCCGACGTGGGATTCGATGCCGGGTCTCCAGGATCGCGCCCTGGGCCAAAGGCAGGCGCCAAACCGCTGCGCCACCCAGGGATCCCTGCCTTCAGTTTCAAACAGGAGCCAACTACTACTATTTCTTTTGAGTGACATGAGAACAATGTAAATAAATATGATTCTTTGATTACTGAGCAAGTTTTTTCTCACTGTAGAATAACTTCTCATTATAGAACAAGTTCATTTGGCTTTCTGCACAAGTCAAATGTTCAAAACTAAATTACATTTTCAACTGAATTGTTCAACTGAAAGGTTTCTATGTAGTGCTCTTTTTTTCTTTGAAAATTCACAACATTGAAATTTGATTGTTTTTCATCCTCATCCTGTATTTTTCTAATAGGTACTATGTTGTGAAAAAGATCGGGAAACTGTGTCCAAGCATAAAAAAAATTGGGAGAATACTGTATCAAAAAGGATGAGTTTTGTTTTTGTTTTTGTTTGTTTTAAATGAGGATTTTCTGGTTCAGAACAATTCAGTGGTCCCTGCAATGTGATTTGGTATATGAGATACTTTGTGTTTCTTTATCTGATCCTGTCTCTTAGCTTTTATGTTGCAAAGGTCATTGCATCTTTCATAGAAAATATGGCAAGATTGTGAAATTTTTCTTTAAAAGTGCCTATATACGGTGCTTAACTATCTTTCTCAATCCTGACAAATTATGGGAAGAATATTTCACTGTGATATAAGACAAATCTATTAAGTTCTAGAATATTAAAGAAAATATGAGAACTACATGTAAAATTGTTTAGCTTGTGAATGAAACAGCATCCTCTTTCTTGAGATTGGAGAAAGTGGTAAGTTTTTTTTTTCTTTTTTGCAGACACATTTCCACGCCAGAAATATTTTGTTTTCAATCCTGTTGGTGTCTTCTGACACTCTTCATTTTCCTTTTATGGCTTTTTAATTATTTCATTAATTTCACCTATCAGCATGAAGGATAATGCTCATTCAGAGTACGACATTTCTCCATTTGGCAAATTGTTGTTATAGAGGGTATTGTCAGTTTGATATTGAATTTGATAAAGTATCCCATCTAAACATTCAAATTTTAAATTTGCATAGCCTTTATATATGAGGACATTTTCTAATAAGTATCATTTAGGAGGTTCTAACTTACAATATTTTATAGCATCCAGTATTAACAATGAAGAAGACAATAAGGAAGTCAGGGTTGGTGGAGGGAGGTGACTGAAGATAAGTTGAGGCAGAAAATAGAAATAACTCTGTTTACAGAAATAGCTCTGTGCTGAAATCATGCTTATAAATCACCACAGGGAGAAATAGAACGTGTGCTGCAGATGCATATGATAACTGATGAAACACTGAATTTATTGTCTGTTTGGAAAGAAGTCACAAATAAAAAAATCAAATATATTATCCCTAGTAGAAAGGGTGACATCTACAACTCAATTCAGTGAAACGAAGGACCCTGATACTCTGCCATTTTTGAATTATCAGGTCAACTTAATTCCAGGGAGACCTGTCATTTCTCAGAGAAATAAAACCCAGCTGATGTTATTGTTAGATACAATCCATTCACTGCATACCATGAGGGCAAAGAACCCTATTCTCCAGGGAACAGATTAGCGATTTTCTCCTTTTGGGGAAAGAAATCTGAAAGTGCCTTTTTTGAGCAGAAAAGAAAATGCAGAATGGCTCCAATAGAAAACTAATAGATTGAAATTGATAAAGGGGGATGGGAATTTCAAAGACTTTGAAAATTCTTTTATAGACAGTTAGGAAACACTATGGCCAAATTGGGTGGGCAAGAGAAGCTAGCTCTTTCTCCACCCTCCCTCAGAAAGGAAAGTAAAACAGATACTAATGAGTCTTTTTTAATATTTAAAGTTCTTTTCTTAGTTTCAGCAAGAAATTAATGAGTTCACAAATATAGGCACCAGTATATTTTATGCATATATAGAGTGCTTGGATGTTTTGACATAGGGTGATAGTTTCAATTTACACTAATTTCCTTCCATATGGTTTAACAAAAGTGTATTTGTCATTGAAGTCTTCTCCCCATACTACGAAGGGAAATACAGCTTTTCATGGTGACAGACACAGGAAATTAGACAGGCATTATACTAGATGAAGAGAGTTCCATAGCTACATTTGGGCTGTTGATACAGCAGCTCCTACACCATCAGCTTGGACTTCTCCTCCAAAGAACAGCAGTGGGTGGAATGTTATATCATGTAGAGAAGAAAGGAAGAACCTAGAAGAAACACCTTCACAGCATTTCTGTCTGAAATTTCTGTGTGGCTCTAAATTCAATGTGAAAGGTATTCTAATTCTTCTTCAGGTGTCGGAAACTTCTCCAGAGAATGTAAATGATAGATGAGAGCACCAAGCAGGAAATCACAGGGCTCTTACGAATATTGAGGATCTTAGCGCATATTTAGGTCTTCTCTTTTTCTTGATTAGCTAGCTAAAGGTTTGCCATTTTTTTTTCTTTTTAAAAAAATGATTCTTACATGATTCTTACATTTGTTAATATTTTCTATTGTTTTCCTATTCTGTTTCTGCTCTAATCATTATATTTTCCTAACATCTGCTTACTTTGGATTTTGTTCATTTATTTTTAGTTCTTTAAGTTGTTTATTTATGATTCTTTTCTTGATGTATGTGATTATCCTTATAAACTTTCCTTTTAGAACTGCTCTTGTTGCATCCTGTAAGTTTTGGTATATTGTACTTCCATTTCATATATATATATATGTATATGGCAAAGAAAAAATTTTAAATATTTAAAAAAGAAAAGAACAAGAGCTTATATATATATATAAATTTAACATATTTACTATATATATATATATATATATATAAATAAATAATTTCCTTTTTGATGTATCCTTTGATGCATCTGTTGTCCAAGAATGTATTGTTTAATTGCCACATACCTGTGAATTTTCTAGTTTTCCTCCTGTCATTGATTGTTAGTTTTATACTGTTGTTCAGAAAAGATATTGATGTAATACCTATGTTTCCTCAAACTTATTGAGATTCGTTTTGTGGTCTAACATATGATGTGTCCTAGAAAACATTCCATGTGACTTGAGAAAAATGTGCATTCTACTGCTTTGGATGAAATATTCTGTATGTGTCTGTTAGGTACATTTGGTTTTTATTGCTCCTCAAAGTTATTGTTTTCTTATTGGTTCTTTGTATGGGTTATGCACCTACTGTTAAGAATGGGATATTAAAGTCCTTAACTATTATCACATTGCTATTTATTTTCCCTTTTAGTTTTATTTGTATTTGCTTTTTATATTTAAGTGCTCTGATTTGAGGTGCATAGATATTTACAATTGTGACATCTTCTTGAAGGATTGACCCCTTTATTATATAATGACATTCTTTGTCTTGTTTGTATTTAGCTTATAGTCTGTTTTGTCTAAAGTAAGTATAGCTACTCCTACTTTTTTCGGTACCCATTTGCTTAAAATATCTTGTATCATCCCTTCACTCTCAGTCTGTGTGGATCTTTAAGGCTAAAATTAGTCTCTTGTGGTCAACATTTTGTTAGATTTTGTTTTTTATTCATCAGCCACTTTGTGTCTTTCTTTGAAGAATTTAGTCCATTTATGTTTAAAGTAAATATTGATAGATAAGGACTTCCTATTGCCATTTAAAAAGTTTTTTTCCTGACTGTTTTATAGATCTTTTATTCTATGTTTCTTATCCTGATGCCTTTCTTTATGACTTGATTCTTTTTGGAGAAGTATGCTTTGACTTTTTATTATAATCTTTTGTGTATCTACAGCAGATTTTTTCCTGCATAGTTACCATAAAGCTTACATAAAAGTATATTTATCCTATTTTGAACTAATTATTGACATTCATTTTGTGATGAAGTAAAACCCAAGCTCATCCTCAAGTTAATGTTCTTAGAAACATGAAAACCTACCCAATTACTGCAACAAACTCTGAAACACTGTTCCAAGTTCTCAAGAGCTAGGATAAATATGTTCTAGAGATCTGCTATATAACATTGTATCTATTATCAATAGTACTGTATTGTACACTTAAAATTTTAAGGTAGATCACACGTTAAATGTTCTTTCCACAATAAAATAAAACAAATAAATATTTAATAAAGTAAAGAACAAGAGCTCTTTTTAAAAACAAGAGCTCATCCCTCTCCCTTTTTCTTACTTTTTTGGTAGAATAAATATTTATCTTTATTTGTATATTCTTCAGTCCTTCATTTATGTTTATTTTTTGCCTCATGATAAGTGTGCTCTTTAATCCTTATCCTCTATAAACCCATCTTCCCACCCACCTCTTCTCTAATAACCATCAATTTGTTTTCTGTAGTTCAGAGTCTTTTTTTAGGTTTTTCTCTTTCTCTTTTCTTTTGCTCATTTTGTTTCTTAAATTTTACATGTAAGTGAAATAATATGGTATTTGTCTTTCTCTGAGTGTCTGATTTTGCTTAGCATCATACTCTCTAGCTCTATTCATATTGTTGCATATCCCTTTCTTTTCAAAAATAAAATACAGTATAGATGATCCAGACTATTGACAAGAATCCTAAGTCTGAAAATATATGAAAGTTTCAGTTTTTAGATAGAGACAATCTGCTGTCATATGTACATACAATCTTCCTTGATGTATGACAAGTTAATTGTCTATGAATTATTTTATTAAGGAGTTTTGTTTAATGCTTTTAAACTGGATTTAAAATCCAGTATGGGTTTTTATTTTTCAGCCTGGGGCCTTTATTTTTTTTTCATTTAATTTGGAAACCTATCTTCAGAGCCTAGTACTTTATAATGACTAACACCAGCGGAGACAGAATTATCAGACAAATTCACTGTCATAATGATAATATTTCTGGAACCTCTTCAGGACTATTCAGTTTAGCACTGGTCAAGAAACCTCTGGCAATATTTGATCTGTATTGACAGTTGGCTCGATTATAATGCAGAATGCTGATTATATCCACCTTCCCATGAAGCACAGTTCTTTTGGTGACAAAATTCCATTGATACATTTACCCTGACCATGCAAAATTTCAAAACTGCTGAGATTTTTACTTTCACATAATGTATTAGTCCTCTCACACAATGCACAAAAGCATTAAATTATAACTTTTTTTTTTCACTGTGTTATATGGTGGTCTTGTAAATCAGGTATTAACAGGTCCTTTCACAAAACCATTTTACCACATTGGCCTGTACTCTGTAGAAAACCATTTTGTAAATGAAATGAAACATTATTTTGTTGTTTAACATCCACATAAAATGTGATCTTGCAAGATGCAATGTTTCCTGGAAGCTTTTTAACTTCAATAAACTGAATGAAAAATCTCTGCTCTTAAAGTTCTATATACTTTATCTATTGAAAAATCATTAAATATACTGGGAAAACTCTTCGTATTATAAATATAATAGATGATACTCAAGTTTTAAAATAAAAAAGAGAGTGACTCCCTTCTCTCAGAATTTATCAAAAGCTCACATTGCATGGAGTAAAATTCTGGAGCAACAATATATGAAAGAGGGGAACTAATGCCTTCAAGGTCAAATGAAGATGATGGAAGATGCCTGAACTTGCAGATTCTAAGCAGAACCACCCGTGTTCAATTCTACAAAAGAGATAATGTACCCTTTCGGGGGAAACTATAAATATCCTGTTTGGAAATGCAGAGAAGGATTATGTCATCTGATGGTAAAAGATTCTGGGCATGCACTATGACACCATAGGGTAGTGACATAGTTTCAGCTGAATGAGATATCAAATAGTGGGTTGAGGATTGACTTTAGACAGCTAGCATCCCGGTTGCTGTTAATCTATATTGGTTGTGGAAAAATAAAAGCTAAAAATAACTGCTCCACACATATAAAGACAGGACACACAATATAGTACAAGCACACTCACACAAATAAACCAACACCAAAGCATATTTTCACATTTTTTCCGGATTAAGAAGAATTGAACAATTAAAACAAAAGTCACAAAAATGAAAAATTCAAGGAGAAAAAAATTACACAGTATTAGATAGAAAATCATAGCTATGGAATATATACAAAGATGATCCAAAATATTTATAATTCATACCCTCCAAATGAGAACTTGCTAAAAGTATCAGCAATATAAAAATAATTCTATCTAAAAAAGAAAACCTTACAAAAATATTACTTGAATTTATATCATTAAGGAGGCCACCATATTTCCTAAAAATCAGTAGAGGAACATTAAAAATGAGACAGACTGACAAGGATATCAGATTTCTAAGAGAACTCCTTGAGCATTCAAGCAAATATTATTAATATATCTGGGAAGAAGAAAAGAAAACTAAACTTGCCTCAATGCTAGAAATATTTTTTAAGTATTCAAGAAGGAAAATATTCTCTACTCTTTTAATTGGCATTTCTTTGGTTACTAATGAGGTGGAAGAACTTTTTGTATGTTTATTGACCATTATGTTTTCTTATTCTGTGAATTCCTTAATGCATTTCTTGATCTGTTTCCCTTTGGTTTGTCTGACTTTCTTTTCTTTCTTTGTTATGTGTGTGTGTGTGTGTGTGTGTATGATTATGTTTTATTAATACTTCTTAATGTATAGATTGGCTTTTCATTTTTAACATTATTTTTCATTGACATAAATTATTTTAATTTAGATTAACTGCTCAGTCTTATCCTTTATAGTTTGTGTATTGTGTGCCTTTAAAGAAGTCTTTTCTACCCTGAAATCACAGGGTTCTATATTTTAATATAATTAGAAAATATTTTGAAATAACTCTTGATACATAAGAAGTTCCATGGATAATTTCTCTTTACAGGGAAACAGTTTTTCTGTACCTTTCATTCAGTTTCCCCCACTGGTCATATCCTATATAACTATAGCACAATAGCAATAGCAGGAAATTAACATTGACATACTTTATGTGAAAATACTATCATTTTATCACATGTGTAGCTTCATGTAATTGCTCCAATCAAGATACATAATGATTTCCCTTATACTAAACCTATTCATAGTCACACCTACTCTCTTCTCACCATTCTTAACTCTAGGCAACCACTAATTTGTTCATCTGTGTATTTTTGTCATATTGGGAATGCAATATAATTGGAATCATATCATATATGACTCTTTAAATTATTATTTTTCCATTCACCATAAGTCCAAGTTGCTGCATTTATTTGTATTTTTTCCTAAGTATTCCATGCTATGGATGTAGCAATTTGTTTAACTGTTATCAATAATAGAGTATTTTGATTGTTTCCAGTTTTTGATAATTACAAATAAAACTGCTTTAACAATCATGTAGAGGCTTTTATATTGAAATAAGTTTTCATTTCTCTAGGATAAATGCCAAGGATTATGATTTCTGGGTCCCATGGTAAATGTATGTTTAGTATTAAAAAAAATAGTTTCCAGAGTCACTGAACCATTTAAAATTCCCACCAACAATGTATCAGATTCAGTTTCACCACATCCTGGTTGGAATTTGTCTTTTTACAATTTTTGTTGTTGTTGTTGTTGAAGCAAAATGTAGCTATATCTTTTATCCATAATATATAAGATATATGATATATATAATTAATACATACCTTTTTATATAATATACAGAAATATATATTTTATATTTATTTCTATCTATCTATACATACAGATATATATTTGAAATTTGAAAAAAAAAAGAAATTTGAGAGTGCTTTATATCCTCTAGATGTAAGTCTTTTGTCAGATATGTGTTTTCCAAATATTCCCTCTTAGTCTGTAGCTTGTCTTTTACCCTTTTCATCCTTTGATTTACTTTTTTTTCTTTTATGGTGAATGATTTGGTATAAAGTCTAAGGGTTTTTCATTGAGCCATAGGATCTAAAGATTTCTCCCGTGTTTTAGTGTTTTATGTTTTCCATTTAACATAGTGATCTAATTTGAGTTAATTTGTATAGAAGGTACAAGGCTTACATTTACTTTTTTTTTTTAATGCATATGGATTCCAGTCACTTCAGCACCACTTGAAAAGGCTGTCCTTCCTCCAGTGAATTACTTTTACACTCTATCAAAAATTACATGATTATACATGCATAGGGCTGTTTCTGGGTTCTCTGTTGAGTTGTATTGATTTATGTATTGATTCTCCTGTCCATTCCACATGGTCTTGATTACTGTATCTATATAGAAAGTCTTAATAATGAAGCACCTAGATGGGTCAGTGGTTGAGCGTCTGCCTTTGGCTCAGATTGTGGTCCCAGAGTCCTAGGATCAAGTCCTGCATCAGGGTCCCTGCTGGAAGCCTGTGTCTCAATTTGCCTATGTCTCTGTGTCTCTCATGAATAAATAGATAAAAATCTTAAAAAAAAAGAAAAAAAAAGTCTTAATATTTTATTTGGTATAGTGAATATTTCAAAATTATTCTCTTTCTCTATGTTTTTTGCCCTCAAAAGATTGGTCTTTTTAAAGACTTATTTATTTACTTTAGAGAGAGAGAGAGGGAGAGAGCACTAATGAAAGGGGAGGAGCAGAAGAAAAGGGAGAGAGAGAGAGACTCTCAAGCAGACTCCCCATTGAGCATGGAGCCTGATAGGGGCTGATTTAACGACCTTGAGATCATGACCTGAGCCAAAAATCAAGAGTCAGATGGTTAACCAACTGGGCTACCCAGGTTCCTTTCAAAAGATTGGTTTATTAGCTTTTTGAGGGCCTATGCACATTTCAGAATATGTGCATTTCAGAATAAGTACATCTATATTGACAAAAACCCGGTGGGTATTTTGATAGGAGTTTCATTAAATATTTACATCAGTTTGGGAAGAATTGACATCTTTATAATGTTGATTTTTCCCATCCATGAATATTTTGCTTATGTTATTTTCCACAAAATTTTCAGTATAATTTCCTGCATCATATCCTTAATAGTGCATCCTTTCTCTGGTTATATGCAGCAAAAATCTATAAACAACATTTTTTTCATTTATTAGAGAGATCTTTGCTTAATTTGTTTACATCTGATTCAGTACCACCTTGTTTTTAATCCCATAGCTTTTTATTACGCTTTGGTATCTAGAAGGGTAAATCCTTGATCTTATTTTTCTGGAAAATAACCTTTATTATTCTTATTCATCTTATTTTCCTACAAATTTCATAACTAACTTCTTGATTCTATGAAATAAAGGATTAAAATTGCATTAAATGTGTAGATTAATTTGGATTAAAAATCAGCATACTTACGACACAGAGGCTTCCTAACTGTATTTCTGTATGGTGTATTTCTTTGATTGTGGAGGCTTTAACATTCTTCAATAAAGTTTTATTATTTTTATTAAGGTCTTTCACATACTTTGTTAGATTTATAGCTAGATACTTTATATCTCAGTTACTATTGTAAATGTCATTATTTTAAATTATACTTCTCAACTCTTTGATATTGGTATAAAAGTGTACTTGGTTTTCAGATATTGATCTTATATCCAGTAATACTTAGGAATTCTCTTTAATTCTCTTACACAAATGATAAAGAGACTAGAATAAAGTGGGATGGCAGATGGTCAAAGTGTGTAGAGTTGACTGAGGAGTAAAGTCATTAAAAAGATTCCTTTTTTTTTTCCTGTAATCACACACAGCATAGTCTGATTATGGTTCTCCTTTTATTTTGGGCACTGGAACACCAAAAATAAATTCAACTACTCCTCACAAATCTATGGATCATATCAAATGTCTTTTTGTGTGTTCCTTTTACCTGTATCTTCACTTCATTTGTATCATTTCACTTAAATGGTGAAATTTCACTTAACCCCAACTTTATATACAATTAATAATTTGTGAGCTCTTTTCACATGTTCTTTTAAAAAAAAAATCTTGTTTACTTATTCATCAGAGACACAGAGACATAGGCAGAGGCAGAAGCAGGCTTCCCGTGGGGAGCCTAATGCCGGGCTCTATACCATGATCACGACCTGAGCTGAAGGCAGATGCTCAACCACTAAGCCACCCAGGTGCCTTCTTTTCACATATTCTAAGAAGCTAAACAAGTTGTCAGTGATCACAGAATAGATGGCAAAGCTGATAATAGAATCCAGCTTTTTCTTCAGAACTTGTGTTGAACTATTTGATCACTGCTAACTACAAATATATTTTTTTTCAATATGATAAGGCAATATGTTTGTGGTTAATACAGAAATCATTGATGAGATACAATATATGTTTCCTAGTAAAGGTATGTCAGGTTAGGTTCTTTATAGATGACTTTACCATGAACATGGAGACCTGACTAAGGTGAGAAATTTAGAAAAATATCATAATAATTCAAACTATTTGTGTGATTCTGAACACAGACAGCTTCTGTTAAGATGAAACAGTAAAGTCACATTCATGTGATAGTTTTATAGCAGAATCAATAATACTTAGAAATTAATTACAATGAGGAACTAGATATATGTGGGAGATGAATGTGACTCTAAGTTTCCTGACATGAATGACTAGGTATGTGGTGAAATAGAAAAGAGAAAAAGGTAGAATTTCATAGATAATCACTGGTCCATTATGAATAGATTAAGCTTAATAAGTGCAAAAACTTCAAGATAGAATATTTAGTGTACAGGTAGACATATGAGAAAGAGCTGGGAATTTGGGGGTCTCATCAGAATAAGGGCAGTTGAAACCATGGTCTCTGATATAATTCTCTTGTAAGAATGTATAGATAGAGAAGACAAGGACAAGAAGAGGCCAAAAAAAAATCCCAGCACCCTTGACAATTAAGGAAAAGGTTGAATGAGGTACACATACAATAAACCAAGAAGGAATAGTCTGATATATAAAACAGTAGTTCAGAGAAAGGGTTCTCTCAAGAAGTAGGGAACAATCATTCAGGTCGGTCTATATGAGAAGGTCAAGTAGGATATGACTGCAATTATGGCACTGGATTTCATTAAAGTGGGGGATGTGGATGATTCAAATCAAGGAACTAATGGAATTTGGAATAAGGCTGTAATTTTAAAAGTTGAATTTTAAAGAAAAAGAGAGTTGAATGGTAGCTTGGAGATTAATTTTGTAGAAGTCCCATTATCTTTTTATACTTTTCAGATATCAGAACTGTTTTTTTTTTGTATCTATGTAAATGAGAAATCTAAATATTTTGGGGGAAGGGAAAGTTGGATAGATTTGATTCTTAACATTTAGTTTAAAAGGTGCTTAATATTAAACTAAAATATTGACTATTCATTTATCAAAAAGGATAATAAAGTTAGGCATATTTTTGAATATCAGAAGGGAATAATAATAATAATAATAATAATAATAATAATGTTAAATTTTGTGGTTTTATATGACATTTCGGAGATTATAAAATGATTTATATAAAGTATTTGTCTTTGTCTCTTTCCAGTGCTGTGACATTACACAAGTTCCTTCTCCCTCGATTTTTCATCTCTAAATGATGACATGAGCATAAAAGTTTTTCACTCAGCATTCACTTGGGCCAGGATTTAGGCTCTAAAGTACTTCACATGCATTATCTCATTTAAACTTCCTAACAAGGGAAAGGAATAATTATGACTACATTTGATCTCAATTCGTAAATGAGGAAACAGTGACTTGCCTGAGATTGCATAGCTAATTAGCAGAGGAACTGAGATTTGAAATTCTGGAGTCTACACTTACTGCGTCATGCCCTTTCTCCAACATAAAGAGTAACTTGTTTTTGACCTAATAAAGGCTCTACTGAGTCTTACATATATAATAAAGCAGGGAAAGTGTTCAGATTAATGCCATTCTATTACTTGTTTCAAATAGATTTTGCTGTTAAAGTTATAGGTTTTGTTATGGGATTTCTTTTGTCTTGTGGATACTTCACAGTTAATTCTAATTTTTCCTACATTACTGAAATTGTTAATTTAAAAATCATACATCTAACAAAAGTCTTAAATTCTTTCTGCCTGTATAATATATGCATATATACAAATGTATTGCATTCATATATTTTGTTCTTCATATTTTTCTACATTTTTAATGATAGTTCAGATTTCCATCTGTTCACTGTCATATTAAACTTAAATTGAGACAATTTGACTAGGTACTGCTTCCTCACTATGTCTTCATTTGACTTGAAAATCTATTATCAAAAGCTATACAAATTGAATCATTATACTGACTTTAATAGCATATTTTAGTTCAATTGCAATGTCTCCATTGCCTTGGAAAGCAGGTGAACAAAAAGAAATCATGCCTTCATATTTTATGAACATGTAGGTTTCCTGTCCAGCCAGTGTGTTATCAACTTCTTTCAAAGAGTGAAACCAAACTACCAGAACAGATTCGTTCCTATCTGGAAGTCTTACTTTAGTTGTTTGGCTAGAGTTCTGATCTCCAAAATATTCCATCAGAATGACCTACAGGAGAGAGGTTTATGCCATTTCAAATGGTAGGAGTGACTGTTAAGTGACTGATAGAGAAATAATTTTCAGCAGTTGTTATCATAGATGCTGCAAACATGGGCATACCTTTTGCCACTCTACAAGTAAAAAGATATGTTTGTGTATATAACATTTATTCATTTGGCTATTATCTGATGAATTGATGAACTAACCAGTTTTGTAAATTGTTTATATTTTAGCTTTATCTTTTACCATCTGTGTCATCTTGGATAGGATCCTTAACTCTCTAAGCCTTAGTTTCTCTTCAACAAAATAGGGAGAATATATCATGTCTTTATTAGGTAGTTAAAAGAATTATATAAGTGTGCCTTAATTCTCCAACACTTGATATAAGTCATATCCTCTATCATATACCCTTAAATACATCAGCTTTCCTATGTTTCTCTATGGTTTGAGATTTTTGTTCTTACGATTTCAAAGACTCTTGGGATCCCTGGGTGGCGCAGCGGTTTAGCGCCTGCCTTTGGCCCAGGGCGCGATCCTGGAGACCCGGGATCGAATCCCACATCGGGCTCCCGGTGCATGGAGCCTGTTTCTCCCTCTGCCTGTGTCTCTGCCTCTCTCGCTCTCTCTGTGTGACTATCATAAATAAATAAAAATTAAAAAAAAAAAAGATTCTTATCTGGGAACAAGTTCATTGAGATGCCTCACTCTTTTCCTTTCTAGAGAGGTCTTTGGGCTCTTATTGTTCTAGAATCCAATTCTCTGGGTGCCTGAATGTTTAGTGAAATGCTTGGTCTTCAGATTACTATACTTTCCCACAAATTATGTAAAGAGATCAGTGTAAAATTGGAAAACTCAGTGTGAAACTGGAAAACTCTTCCTAATCTGTTTAAATTGCAGATCAGATGAATCTGGAAGCTCCCCATAATACCACCTAAATTGTCAAGGAGAGTTTACCTAAGAAAAATTTTGAGTTCAAGACACTTAACAATCAGGATGCCTGGATGGCTCAGTGGTTTAGCACCTGCCTTTGGCCCAGGGCGTGATCCTGGAGTCCCGGGTTCCCTGCATGGAGCCTGCTTCTCCCTCTGCCTGTGTCTCTGCCTTTCTCTCTCTCTCTCCCGCTGTCTCTCTCTCTGTGTGTGTCTCATGAATAAATAAATAAAATCTCTAAAAAAGGACACCTAACAATGAACAAATAGACAAAAGAATCATCACTGTGGATAAAAATGACATAAATTTGACTATTTACTTTAGCTTAAAACTGACAGTGATCCCCCTCCTGTTAATACAGTTAAACATAAAGTCTCAATTTGGGAAATATAAAACACTAAGTTCTGATCTAAAGGATTCAAGTTGCCTTGGTTCAACATGAATTGCTTTTCAGTAACTTTTTCCAGGTTTTTTTATATCAACCCTCAAATGATGATATGAAAAAGTACCCCTATTAGTATCACTAGCTCCCAAATTTGCTTCAACTTCATTGGTGTCTACTGTTTGCATTTTCTCAACAGTTGTTACATGATTTTTTTTTTTTTTTTTTACCTGTCAACTGGATTATCATTTTTCTCTATCCTCCTGAGCAGGACATGGACTCGATGGTATCTCTCTTAAGAGATCAATCTAATAGACTGGGATCAAATTTGCTTTTATTAATTTCTGTTTTAGAGTTTATAGTCTTTTTTAAAATGCACTTAATGATGTTCCTACTTGTCTTTAAGAAATATATAGTATTCTCATTTTACTTACAAAGATGAGATCCCTAGAGGACTTAAGTTTAATAGAGTTTTTATAAAAGTCCTTCTATCTATCTGTACTTAGTTTTAAACCTCTTTGGAGGCAATAACCACCTATTTGCTCCCTCTCTCCCCCACCATCAATCTTCTCCCAAACTTTGTTTCCAAAATTTTGAGTGTCTTAGTTTGCTTGTACTATTGTTATTCACACTTGTGACACTAAACGTGTGGGGATTTACTCCCATGCTAACCAGTTTCTCAACTGTGTAGACCCCAACTTTGTATCCTAAAGTTTAATTCAGTTTTGACACTGCCTGTTGTAGTTTCATAGATACTATAGGTTAGGGGCTCTGTCTCACAAGACTGCCACTACTTCAGATGCCACTCACAAGCCTCAGGTTGTCATCTGTACTTCTGACCAATCAGCTATTATTAACTCAGGCATTCCACAACCCTCTCCTCAATTTTAATAACTTGGCTAGAATGGCTCACAGAAATCAGGAATACAATTTACTTACCATTATCACTTTATTATCAAAGATATAATTCAGGAACAACCAAATGCAAAAGATATACGGGGCATTGTCCAGTAGAGTCCCAAGCACAGTACCTTTTGTGTCCATGAAGCTGAGATATGCCAGTCTCCTGGCATGTGAATACATTCACCCAACCAGAGGCTCTTCAAACCCTAAGTTTCATTACACAGGCAAAATTGATGAAATCATTATCTATTAGTGATTGAATTAATCTCTAGTCCCTTTCCCTTCTCCAGGGGTCCAGGTATAAGGATGAAAGTTCCAACCCTCTAATCACCTGGTTGGTTCCTCTAGCAACCGGCCTCCATCCAGAAGGTATTCACAGGCTCAACAATAATAACTTTACTAAAACAAAAGATACTCCTGTCACCTGTAACACTCGGGAAATCCAAAGGATTTAGAGCTCTGTGTCAAAAACAGAACAAAGACCAAATATATATATATATTTTTTATTGTATCATCACTTTTTACATATCAGTGGCTTTTTTGGTAGTTTAATAGAAACTCAAAGTTTGTAGTCTTTGAGTTTTTACATGACTGTATTACATTTGGTTTCTACTGCTAAGCAGCGTTTTATACCACTCCACCTCATAATACAGTAGCTGTACTAGATTTTCTGTTTCTCTGTTACTCTGTACTTCTGTACTCTCTTTCCCTCCTTGTCTCAAAAAAAAAAAAAAAGTTTTAGGTTTACAAAAAAAAAAAAAGCAAGCAAAAAGTACAGAGTTTCCATATTCTCTCTCATCCATTAACATACAGTGTCTCTTATTATTACATGCATATTTTTACAATTGATAAGCCAATGTTGATAATTATTATTGATTAAAATCTATAATTTACCTTAGGATTCACAGCATGTTGTACCTTCTATGGATTCTGACACATGGCTAGTAACATGTATCTACCTTTACAATGTCAATCATACAGAACATTTCAACTACCCTAAAAATTATCTCTTATATTCCATCAATTCATTTGTCCTTCCCCCTTCTATGAACCCTTGACAACCACTGATATTTTAACTATCTCCATAGTTTTGACTTTTTCAGAATGTCATGTAGTTGGAATCATAGAATATGTAGTCTGTTTAGATTGGCTTTCTTTCATCTAGCAATATGCTTATAAGATTTATCCATGTCTTTTTTGTGTATTAATAACTTATTTATTTTTAGTGCTGAATAATATTCTATTGTCTGGATGTACATAACTTATTTTTCTATTCACTTACTGAAAGGCTTCTTGGGTGCTTCCAAGTTTTGGCAAGGAAGCACCTGATTGCTGAATGGTGTGGTAAAAGTATGTTTAGTTTCATAAGAAGCTACCAAACTATTTTCTAAAGTGGTTGTACCATTTTGAATTTCCATCAGCAATAAAGGAGAGCTCTTTTGCTCTAAATCCCCTCCAGCATTTGGCATTCTCAGTGTTCTGGATTTTGGCTATTCCAATAGGTGCCGTTCACTGTTGTTTCATTTTTTAAATTTTTACTGAAAATGTACTTCTCAGTAAAGTGAAGTAAATCAGCTTTTATTTTTCAAATTAGTTTATGAATCTGAACTTAGAAATACTACATTTTATAGAAAATATTTTAATATATATATGAAGCTTGGAATGTATTGAAATTTTTACAGTAAATTTATTTTTTTTAAGCAGTCTTTTTTTTTGTATAGTTGACACATAACATTACATTAGTTTCAGGTGTACAACATAATTCAACAATTGTATACATTGTGGTATGCTCACCACAAGTGCAGCTACCATGTGTCACCATGCAGTGCTATTATAATATCATTGACCATATTCTTCATTCTTTTTTTTTTAAGATTTTATTTATTTATTCATGACAGACACACACACACACACAGAGGGAGAGAGACAGAGAGAGAGAGAGAGAGAGAGAGGCAGAAACACAGGCAGAGGGAGAAGCAGGCTCCATGCAGGGAGCCTGACGTGAGACTCGATCCTAGGTCTCCAGGATCACACCCCAGGCCAAAAGCGGCACAAAACCGCTGGGCAACCGGGGCTGCCCTGACCATATTCTCTATGCTGTATTTTTTTTATTCCCGTGACTTACTCATTTCATAACTGGAAGCCTGTATCTCCCACTCCCCTTCACTCATCTTGCCCATCCCTGTGTCTACCTTCCCTCTGGTAACCATCAGATTGTTCTCTGTATTTGTAGATCTGGTTCCATTTTGTGTGTTTATTCATTTTGTTTTTAGATTCCACATATGAGTGAAATCATATGGTATTTTTCTCTCTCTGACTTATTTCACTTAACATAATTCCTCTAGGTCCATCCATGTTGTTGTAAATGGCAAAATCTCATCCTTTTTGTGGCTAATATTCCATTGTATGTATATTTACCGTGTCTTCTTTATTTGTCTATGGATGGTCACTTGGGTTGTTTCCATATATTAACTATTGTAAATAATTCTGCAATAAACATAGAGGTGCATATGTCTTTTTGCAAAAGTCTTTTCATTTTCTTTGTGTTCCTGAAAAGATGTAGAGCATCTTTTCATATGCTTATCATCTATATGTCTTCTGTGGTAATTAATTTGTTAAGGTCATTGCCCATTTTTTAAAATTGGAGTGTTTGTTTTCTTATTGTTGAATTTTAAGATTTATTTTTGATAACATTCCTTTATCAGATGTGTGTTTTGCAAATATCTCCCCTCGGTCCATGACTTGTGTCCCCATTCTTTTGACATTTTTTTTTTGTAAAGCAGAAGTTTTTAATTTAAACAACATCCAGCTTATCATTTTATTCCCCCTCTTGGATGATGTTTTTGGTGTTGTATCTTAAGAATCATGGTCAAAGCCAAGGTCAGCTTGGTTTTTTCTTATGTTATCTTCTATGATTTTATAGTTCTGTATTTTACATTAAATGTGTGAAACATTTTAAGTTAATTTTTCTGAAGTGTGTAAGTTCTGTGTCTAATTTCAGGTTTTTGCATGTAGCTTTCAAATTGTGTTGGTAACATTTGTTGGAAAGACTATCCTTTCTCTATTGAGTTGTCTTTGTTCCTTTGTCAGTGATCAATTGATTATAATTGTATGAGTCTATTTTGGGGATCTTTATTCTGTTTCATTTTTCTGTTTATCTATTCTTTTGCTAATCCCACAATATCTTAGTTACTATATAGGTTTATAGTAAGGCTTGAATTTGAGCAGTGTCAATCCTCCAACTTTTGCTTTTCCTTCAATATCGTGTTGGCTCTTCTGTGTCTTTTGCTTCTTTATATAAAATTTAGATTCATTTTGTCAATATCTACAAAATAATTTTCTGGGATTTTAACTGAGATTATGTTGAATCTATAGATAAGTTTGAGAAAAGCTCACATCTTGACAATATTGATATTTCCTATCCTTGGGCATAGACCATCTCCAGATTTTTTCCAGATCTTTTATTCTTTCATCAGAGTTTTGTGGTTTTTCCTCATATAGATCTGATTCGTATATCATTGTTTTTCAGATCTATTCATATTTACTTATTTATTTGGTGTTATTGTAAATTTTTTTCAACTTTAAATTCCAGGATTTCATTGATGTTACCTCAGAAAGCAAGGAACTTTTGTATATTAACTTGTAGGCAACAACCTTGCTATAATTGCTAGCTAGTTTAAGGAGTTTTTGTAATTGGGGGGGATTTCTTATGTAGCAAACATGTCATATAAGAGCAAAGACAGTTTTAGGTCTTCCTTCCCAATTTGTATTATTTTTTATTTATCATTTTATTGCCTTAGCTAGGAGTTCCAGTATGATATTGAATAGAAGTGATGAGAACAGATATTATTGTTTTTCATTTTGTTAGTAGGAAAACATCTAGTTTTTCATTATATGATTTTAGCTGTAGGTTTTTTGTATATGTTGTTTGCTAATTTGAGAAGGTAATCTTCTTTTCTAAGTTTTCATCATGAATAGATTGTTTTTTTTCTCCTGTATCTACTGATAGCATATGATTTGTCTTATGGAGAAAAGTTAACAAGTTATTTAAAATTTGCCACATCCCTTCCCTTAATCATTTGGTTCCTAAAGGTCAAATGTGCTTTACTATTGTCTCTGGAATGTTTTTTTTCTAAGCCTGAGAAATATGCTTTGTAAGTCTAATGCTTTTGCTTTTGTGTTTGCACATGTACAGATGATGGCAATCAAAGTGGACAGCTCGATAAAGCAATTGTAATATAATGTCAATTGGAAGATGAACTGCAATTTCAGAAATACTACCTGTGATCAAATATGCATGTTATAATTAATGAAATATGTTATTAGTATCTAAAAGCACAATTTAAATACACAACAAAGATGTTAAAAAAATTATCAATTCAGAATAATTAGCATAAGAAATTCGGCCAGGTTTCTCCAATTATTACTTCTGGAAACCAGTACAAAATAATTTAAAAAATACATAGCACCAAAAATGCCCCTGTTGAAAAGGGATTTTCTCTAAGGAAAACTGATAAATATGGGATATAAGTATAAAATCATGAGACAAATTTTTTACAGATTTAATAATCTAAACGACAAAGCTTTAATTATAAATGTGTATCATAAAAATCATGCTCAGATATGGTCAAGTATTATAAGACTGAATGAAATAGCTGATTTATAAGGGTGGTAGAATTACAGGTTTGTTTTTCAGTATTTATTTAATTTTGATATCAAGGTATGGTTGATATACTAAATAAACAAATTGTAAAAATAAGGAAAAAGGAACAAAATAAGTCGAAGAAATAATATATTTGCTTTTACTTTTTCTAAAAGCTTTAAGAGAGTACAAAAAGAACACTTGACAAGTTCCTCTGGGAGAGGATTGGAGGATCTTTTTCAGGAAGGCTTTATCATGCCCATTAGTTTTACAAGGGATGAGAGCAGCCGCCTCACAAGGGACTTGGTGGAGATCCTGATTACTTGTTCATTTGGATCAGCCTGGAATCCAAACTGCATAGGCAGTAACTTAAATTCCAGGAAAGTAAAAGGTTTGATGCTAACATGAAATCTATAGATAAAATGTATTTATTTTGGAGATCATATAAATAGATAAAGGGACAAGCCTGCTTATAGGAGTCTGTAGTGGGACATCACTGAGCAGACTAACACCAGAGTAAAGGTAGGTTTGATACAAAATCTGTAAAATCCTGAGATTGAACATAAAGAAGATGATATTAACCCCTTGACAGTTATTTGCCATTTAGATAGAGCACCTATTCAAAAAGACCATCTAGGGACGTCTGGGTGGCGCAGCAGTTAAGCGTCTGCCTTTGGCTCAGGGCGTGATCCTGGAGTCCCGGGATCCAGTTCCACATCAGGCTCCATACATAGAGCCTGCTTCTCCCTCTGTCTATAGCTCTGCCTGTGTGTGTGTGTGTGTGTGTGTGTGTGTGTCATGAATAAATAAATAAAATCTTTACAAAACAACAACAACAAAACAACAAAAAGACCATCTAAAGCCCTGAGAAACTACCTAAATGCAGTGCATTATACAAACTCATGTTTCAGAAGTAGGGAACAAGCAAATTGTAGTAGCTGTGTTTTTGAGCATTCTTTGTGTTTTCTCTGAAGACAAAAATTGTTATGCTTAAGACAATGTTATTCTAAAAGAGATGTACCAGTTTCAATATGATTGGCTTACTGCCAAACCAGCTTCCTAACTATCTGATGTAAAATTATCATGATTCTCAGAGCATTCATAAAACAAGGAAAGCTTATCTATTGCAATCCCATTTACCAGAAATAGGACAGAACCATTTAACTCGATGTCATATTATTTATTCACTGCCTTAAAAAAATAAATTAAGAAGCTATTTTTTAATTATTTATTTATTCATGAGAGACACAGAGAGAGAGAGAGGCAGAGACATAGGCAGAGAGAAGCAGGCTCTTCGCAGGAAGCCCAATGCAGGACTCAATCCTGAATCCCCAGGATCATGACCTGAGCCCAAGGCAGATGCTCAACCACTGAGCCACCCAGGTACCCCTAAATTGAGAACCTATTATGTAACACTTACTGCAGTTGTGTTTGTGGATGCAAGGATGAGCAAACATCATTAGTACCCAGAAAAGTACTATGATACATATTTTACATGATGTACATGATGCTTTAAGAGTGAATGAAGGGCATGTTACCTAATCTACAAGGAAGGTAATTATTAGGAAGGCACATTCATGCTGCAATTAAAAAAAAATAACTAGTAGAGGTAGGGCAAGAGCATTAAGGGCACAGAAAATGGTATATGCAAAAGTCATTTGTAGGGAATGAAAGGAAATGGCATGTTTGGAGTTCAATTATCTTAAGATAGGTAATAGGTAGGTAGGTGGGTAGTAGGGGTAGGTAGACAAACAGATGCTATTCCTGACCACTGCTTTTTAGAATTTCACAAGCATGTCAAATTCAACAATTAAGATTTCCGTATCCCACTCTTTTGTGTTACCTACCAAAGCTTAGTTTCCCTTTGTTAGGAACAAAGCAATGGGTAAACTGTGAGAGGAAGGAGACATCCTCAAAGTCATTATCAGGAAAGACATTTTGTCTCTGTGTGTCTTGATGTCTTGGATAAGTTACCACTGACAGTGATCTGTGGTTTGGCTTTTTTAACAGATTATAGAAATAAGCAAATATGAGCTGAAAGATAAAATAGTAGCGCATCAAACATTAATGCCCAGTGGTCAGGGTTTGCCACTAGTAATACTCAAAATCCCACACTGCAAAAGATTTGATTTATGATCTTCTGGACAGGAAAACAAAGTCATATCCAGAGAATATTGCAATATAAACTTGTTACCAGTACAACATAAGTGGTTTATATATATATATATATATTTATATATATAATATATATGTAGTATATATATTATATATATACTAAATATATAGTATATACACAGTATATAGTGTGTATATATACATGCACTATATATGTAGTATAGTATTATCTACTATGTATATTATTTATTAAACTATATATAATAAATGGTACACTATATATGATATATAGTGTAATCTATAATATGTAATATAGAATATTTTATTTAATAAACTGTCATCAATATAGACAGCTGAGGAAATTATTAAAAACATTCTAGGGATCCCTGGGTGGCGCAGCGGTTTAGCGCCTGCCTTTGGCCCAGGGCGCCATCCTGGGGACTCGGGATCGAATCCCACGTCGGGCTCCCGGTGCATGGAGCCTGCTTCTCCCTCTGCCTGTGTCTCTGCCTCTCTCTCTCTCTGTGACTATCATAAATAAATAAAAAATAAAAAAAAAAAACATTCTAGAAAAGACATTTTAATCTGAGTATGCTTATATGCATACTCTCAGTTTCTTATATGCTGTTATCTTGAAGATTACTCAATACCTTTGCATTCACTAATGATGTTGTGTAGATTAAATGGCTTAATGAATATAAACTGATTAGCTTAATTTCAGGCACATACTAAGTGTTCAATGAATATCAATTATTCAAAATTACTATTTTTTTCTTATTTATATTTTGTGTCTTTAATTATAGAGAACACTGGTATTATATATTAGAGGTATTCTGTATGGCATAGTCTAAGCCAGCATACCACAGGTTTACACGGTGATTACGGCCAACTAGGAGGTAGCAATGGCGAAACCCTGGTGTTAGTAAATCTGGAAATCAAAGCAGTTGGGCGTCTTGGCTATCTAGAGCTCATCTCTGTGGGCAAAAATTATACCATGTCCCTCACAAAGATTATTTTCTTTTGCTTTGGTGATTTCTAATAAGGAACCACAAAAAGGGAACAGGCAGTACCTTTTGTCTTGTTTATAAACCTCGAGTCCCTATTTTGTCTGTTTGTGAAGTCAAATTAATTTTGTTCTAGACTATACAGTATAAATTCTTCATGTAAGGTAATAACTGAAAAGCAGTAATTAAGGACCACTTGAATATGCATCTATAAGTATGGATCCCAACCATAATTCTTGCAGATATGATATCTTTCCCTCTGGATATTAGACTTCAATATCTATTGCTTCATGACAACAAATTCCATGTTAATAGAACTAAAGTGGCAAGAATGGATCCCAGAGAGGCCTAGACAAGATAATTGTGCAGCCTCTTCTAAATTGAACATAATCCTAGAAGACTTCAATATGCATGGATTCATTGCTGAACTCCCTACCCACTTCTTAGTAACATTATTTTGTAGATTTATTTGTGTATATAATAATGCAAATTTGGTCTTTTAGAAATACACAATTATCATAATTAAATAATTGTTTATATACTGAGTTGTCATATAATAAGATATCATGTACATCCACATTTATATTTACAAATACCTATATAACAAGATGATTTTAATTGTCACAAAATTTCTCTGAATGGATTATCCACCATGCCTTTAACAAACCCTTGGTTATTGTACATGTAAGTTACTCAGATTTTTCTTACTGTAAATAGCATTGTACTTAAACATCCTTATTATTTTTTTATAGTTGCACGATTATATCCTTAACATTAATTAGTGAAAATGAAATGCACTTTTTGTAGGATATTTTCCTACTATACATTCAAAGTATAAAAATATGCACGCTCATGAAACTCTGCATTCAAAAAAAAAAAAAAAAGAAACTCTGCATTCCCTTAACTCATCATTTCACTTAGGTTTTTATGAAATGCTTCTCTTACAATGTTCTTTGGATTTATATCTACATGGATTCATATAATTTTTTACACATACAGATCTTTCTTTTTTGTACTTCTTATTATGCTTTCTTCATTAGCTATTTGCCCAGTGTGTCTGTTCAACATTTCTGTTTCTGACAAACTCGTCTATTTTCACTTTTGTATTTTTATGAGGAAAATTTGCAATCATTTACTTACATTCTAAAGTGAAATCTACTATCATTTTGAGTAGTGATGTTTTTGAGTTATATTTATATTTAGAAACAGTTGACATTTTAAGAGTTAATATTTGAACAAATGTTGATCCTTTTCCCTATTTGTAATTGTTTTCTTGATTTTCATTTTTTGTTGGTTTCTGTTTTGGTAGTGTTGGTGAAAGCAAGTTTTACTGCCTTCTATTTAAAGACTTCTGACTTCAGAGAAGAATTTCTGAACTAGTCTATAAAAATTATTTCTGAAAAAAAATAGTACATTTTACAAATGCCTCGTCATTTTCGTTGGGATGGAATTAAGGTCCAATGGGGAGAAGTGATGTATCTAAATTTATATTAAAATGAGGAAGATTTTGCTATTACATCAAATCTCCTAACTCTATTAGCTTGTTCTGCTCTGATGGATCTACTTGTTCCACATATTCCACAAATCTTTTTAGAAATGGCATATATGCATGCTGCTGCTTCTCTGTTGCTCCATCAATCAGTCATAGTATTCTATAACCTTGAGTCTGGATTTGGCCTCAGAATACTTCTCAACATATGACCCTATCCTAGACGGTTATCAGCATGCTATTGAAGTTAGCAAATGGAATAAAATATGTATACTATCCATGCTTCTGCTCTGTTCCCTGCTTTCATATTTAGAGTAAATAGTATGGGTATATGTGTATGTCTGTATCTTTATCAGTATCACATACTTGATTTTGAACATATTATTATTCTTTTAACTGATCTCATGGTCTTGCCTCCATCCTATTTTGAAGCCTATTTTTATGGGCTTAATAGCAACTAAAATATTTGGATGTCATTTGATACAGTTATTTGGGTACATAGACATAATCTGTACATGTTCTCATTTTCTCCATTTTTACTCTTTAAAAATTCATATACAGTAAAATTTTACTAGTGGCGCATAGTCCTATGACTTGAAAAATGCACAGTCATCTGTTTACCCTGATCAAGATTCATCCCCTCCCACCCACATTTTGTTATGTTGCTGTTTGTGGTCAACTCCTCTCAACTCGTAAACTCCTGGACACTATCTGTCTGTTCTCCATTTCTATGCTTTTACCTTTTCTAAAATGTCATAGAAATGGATTATATGCTATGCAGCTTTTTGAGTCTGACCTCTTTCAGTTGGAAAAATGCGGGAATTCATCTATATTGTTACATGGATCAGTAGTTATGTTCCATTTGATTTAATTTCTGAGTAGTATATCATTGTATGGATGTGTAACAGTTTATCCATTCACTTGTTGAAGGTCATTTGGATTAGTCCACATTAATGGCCAGTATGAATAATTCTGTAAACATTAGAAGAGAGGTTTTTTTGTTTGTGTAAGCTGAAGTTATTATTTCTTTTTGGATAAAGTAGTAGAGAATAATAAGTGAAAGTTTATAAGAAATTGTCATGCAATTTCCCAAAGTAGTTATAGCATTTTGCATTCCCACTGCAATATATGAAAGTTCTGACTGTTCAACATGTTCATCAGTACTTTATATCTCACTTTTTAAAATGTTTATTAATAGAATAATTTTAAAATAATTTTTGTAATTTTATAAATAAAAATCTCAGTTAATAGAGATAATATGACTTCAAATTTGAGATGAATGAAATACATAGAATGAGGGGTAGCAGGTAATAAATCAGTAATTACCAAATTGTAAATAATTTTCTTCCTGCCAACTGCATCTAACTTGCATCACCTTGATTTATATCATGACATATCAACTTGATGATAGCACTTTGGTTAGATAATATACTTTGTTATTTTAAATAGTCTTTTCCTAATAACTAATCATGTTTATACTTTATCATGTATTTGACATCTGTAACCTTCCTAAGTTAAGTGTCTGTTTAAATCTTTTGCCCAATTCATAACTGGGTCATTTATTTTCTTATTCTTGGTCACTTTTTAGCATAATCTTGGTATCTCTGAATTAGTTCCACTTAAGGCCCTGCTCTGTAGCTCCTTATGCTTCATTTTAGGCTATTGTTGAGTAAATAGATGAGTTAACTACTACTAAAGAGTTAGATGACTGTAATGAAATAGCCACCATTCATTTATTATTGGCAATCCTGAGATTCTTAGAAGGCTATATGGGGTGGGCCTGGTGTGAGGGGAATGGAATTAAGTTTAAGTATGTTCAGTCACACCTTACTTAAGCAAACTCAACTAACTTAGAATTTCAGGCAATTGCTTTAACTAATTTTAAAGATGCTTGAGAAACCAACATAACTATTGGAAAATGAATACACACACACACACACACACACACACACACGTGTACATTTAAATATATGAGCCAGTCAGGCTCTTACTTAGAGATCATTTATTCCTTATTTTACAAATAATTCTATCAATTTGTGTTTTCAATTCTTAAATCATAGACAAGAAATTTGAATTGAAGTAGAGATTGCTAAAAAAAGATTCAATACTTTATTATAATGGAAGATTACTGATAATCTTTCAAAGAGGTGAATAAGATACACATAACAATATAATAATTTTTTAAAGGAAGCAGTTGGGAGTAACACATTTAGTAGTTCTATATTATGGCAAGATAATACATTTTGCAAATGATAAATATTAAAAATCAAAAGTAGCCTTTTGTTTAGCATTCTCTGTTTAAGAGGAATCTATATAAACTATCTTATAGGAATGATAATTTGTATTTCCAAAAAATATAGAGATTGTTAACATGTGGTGATGGGAATGAACTAATTCAGAGTTCACATTCTGGAGCTACTGTCACTTATTTGTTGCAAGTAATTTGCTGACAATGCCATGTATAAACCTATAATTGTATCTTAACATTTAAGGAGAAGAGTTTCTGCTCATTGAGATGGGTGCAAAAGACAATTGGGATCCTAACTTTGAAGTAGTAGAAATATATTCAATATATTAAAACAACAATGAAGAAACACTTATGAGTAAAGTAGAACATAACATATGCTTGTTTACAAGTAGAGATTTAAAGGAATATATTTTGGAATTGGCCAAGATATCTTTTCTGCATACCTTCACTTTTGCAAATTATTCCCAATTATTTATTTGAATGTCTTACCTAGTGCTTCTGTTCTGATGCTTTGTTGTTTTCTCACATGCCAGTCCCAGAATATTCAGTGAATGCTTTATTTTTGTTTGTAGCTTGTCCTAACTCGTCCTACTCAAACTGAGTCTTGCCATTTGTTAAAATCCAAAATGTTTTTTTTATGTTAGGATGAGTTGGTTTTACCCAATTATTCCTTTTGTCTTTTCTTCTGATTTCAAGTTCTGATTTCCATTACACCGTCTTCTTTTATTGAATTTCCTAGCACCTTCAGAGACCTAGAAACTTTCAAGAAAGAGCTTGAGATTTCAATTTAGACATTGGAATTCCAAATAAGTCACAATATTCACCCGCTTTTATAATAAGTACATATTTCAGACAATTGTATATATTTTATTTCTTGTAAGTCATCTTTTTAACTTGAAGAGACCCTTTGCTTTCTGTGCATTTTCTAAGAGTGACAGAAATTGATGTAACTCTCAAGAATCACCAACACATCTGAATAAAGTTGACCTCTTGGCTAATAGAGGTAATTTGAATTCATTGTACTTTTGAGATGAATGCAATATTCGCCTTTTTATTGGCAGGTGATTAATCAATATGTATCAAATTGTGAAGAATTTGCCAACTGCCTCTTACTTGCTTGACCCTGATTTATATTTTTGTTGTACTAACTTAATTCAAATAATTTGCTGTCTTGGGTTAAATAAATTATTTCAGTAGAAATATTCAAATGAGCAGTAGAAGTTTCAGAGTTAAATATATTCATTCCCAAACCTGAATTCAGCACTGCATGCCTGGGTAATTGTTGGCACTTTATAGCAAAACACTTAGCTGTGATCAATTGTAGCTTTCTCAGTAAAATCCCAGAGCTCAACTCTAGGAAGAACATGCGGTTAAAGCAAAAGGGGTGGAGGGGGGAAGGATGTTAAAAATTGCTTAGCTGAGTCTGACATTTTACCTTTTAAATATTAATTATACTGTGGGCTTCTTCCTATTTACATACCTAAGTGTTTGCTTGGGACATAAATGGTACTAAATTGTCTTGAGAAAGCCATAGAACAGCTTTGTTAGAGAAAACTTCTTGCAGCTGGTAATTTTTGGCAATTAATATTATGAATGCTAATGTGATGGGGAGAAGGGAAGGCACTTCCAGGATGCCACTTATCTCTGTAAAACGAAAGAAAATGTCAGAAGTGGTGAGCCTGCTGAGAGTATTACTTCTGGGAAGGAAATAGATGGCAAATGTTAAAATTATCATATTTATGGACAGGCTAGAATTTTAAGACTGGAGTATCTAATAAATAGTCTAGTAAATAGGATCTATTGTAAATATTTTTAAATGCTTGTGTTGGCTCGTTTAGTATAACAATGAAGGACTTTCTTTTTTTTTAAGTTATAGTGAATATATTCCTGGCCCAAAGTAACAACTGAAAACACATTCACAGAAATTAGTTCACTTGATTATCTCAATTGGTGAGAAATTAGGGGCAGTTCTGCAGATGCTTAGAGCCAGTATTTAAGATAAATATTAAAATGAGATATATATTAAGATAAAGGTGAACTTGATATCTAAAATGTGAAAGGCTAAAGTTATGAGGAAAAAAATTACCAGAGCTATTGGAATCTGCTACTTAGGCCTTACAATTGTCATCATTAAGTTTTTTTTTTTTAATTTTTAATTTTTTATTTTTTTAATTTATGATAGTCACAGAGAGAGAGAGAGAGAGGCAGAGACATAGGCAGAGGGAGAAGCAGGCTCCATGCACCGGGAGCCCAACGTGGGATTCGATCCTGGGTCTCCAGGATCACGCCCTGGGCCAAAGGCAGGCGCCAAACCGCTGCGCCACCCAGGGATCCCCATCATAAGTTTTAAAGTAGTTACATTCTCTTACATTTTCCAAGTGAATTAAAAAAAAATAGCTATACCATCATTGCTTATTAGGCTACATAATTTAAACCAGACTAACTCTTCGCTGGATAGAATGGAGAACAGTAAAAAACATTATTAACATATCAGTTGCTTACAATTCAGAAATGAAAACATATTATCACTTTGCACGTTTTCTGTTTATGATTGGAGGAACTCTGAGGTTCAGCTAGTTTCTCTAGGATTTCAAATTGCCAGGTTATATAATTTTATAGAGACTTAGGATGTACATAATTTTAAATACTGCATATTACATTTTGAACTCACATGTAGGCTTGCCCTATGGTAACTGTGAAATAATAGGATTTTCATCAGTAAGAGGTAAATCTTCTTTTTATGTTAGAACAACAATAGGAGGGCAGCCCGGGTGACTCAGCTGTTTAGCGCTGCCTTTAGCCCAGGGCATGATCCTGGAGACCCATGATGGACTCCCATGTCGGGCTCCCTGCATGGAGCCTGCTTCTCCCTCTGCCTGTGTCTCTGTCTCTGTCTCTCTCTCTCTCTCATGAATAAATAAACAACATCTTAAAAAAAATAGAAATAAATATATTAACTTAGCTATTTTACTCTGCTCATTTGTATGTGAAGAAATAACAATAAGGAATGTTGCTGAAATAAATCAACAGTCCTAATTTCATGTGATAATCTAAATCTCCATTTTAATTATTCTGTCCTATCATTTTCACAAGCCCATACATAAGTGGCATGCCATGTATTCTAATTTTTTGTCAAACATGGCCATTATATAAAAACAAGAGTGATAAATTAAAAAAAACATCCTTCCTCTTTTTACTTTAATTTGCCAAGTCCTTATTAAACATCTGCTTTATATCCTCAGGTCTATAAGGAAAAGGAAATAAATAATATTTCTCTGTGTTAAAGAACATGTTTTTTTTTTTTTTTTTTTTTTCAGAAACTGATTTGTGAATGTGGAAAAAAGCAAAATTTAAACATGACTGGTCACCAAAAAGGATACATACAAAATAGCATACCGTAAAGAGCTGAAGTTGAGTTGAACAGTATATAAGGAAGAAATACTAAATTATTTCCAGTTAAGTAGAATTATTTCCATTGATTTTGCAAGGTTGATAGTGTGCTGTAGCTTGTAATTCATCACTGGATGCTTAAAATTCCTTTGGAAGGAGGGGGAAAAACACCTTATGAAATAGAAATATAGTTAATTTTTTTAGAGTTTTAAAATTTTATTTATTCATGAGAGACACAGAGAAAGAGGTAGAGACATAGGCAGAGGTAGAAACAGGCTCCCTGCGAGAGCTTGACAATGGGACTCGATCCCAGGACCCCAGGACCATGACCCTAGCCAAAGACAGACACTCAACCACTGACCCACCCAGGCATCCCATAGTTAAATTTCTATACATAAAAATGTTTATTGTGGTTTATTGATCATAGCAAGCAATTTGAAAATAAGATGAATGGATAAAATATAAAATGCAATGCCATATACCCTTGTCTGCTTGTGTTGCTGTACCAAAATACCATGGACTGGGTGACTTAAAATGTAGAATTTGTATTTTTCACCATTTTAGTGACTGGGAAGCCCAATAATCTGGTTGTCCACTAATTTGGTTCCTGGTGAGGGTTCTCTTCTTGGCTTGTATTGTCACACTGGGACAGGGGGCAAAGGAGAAAGAGGAACATTCAATATTTCTCTTTAAATGGAAGATTAGGGGCACATGGGTGGCTCATTTGGTTAAGTAGCTGCCTTTGGCTCGGGTCATGATCCCTAGGTCCTGGATTTGAGCCCTTCCTTGGGCTCCCTGCTCAGCAGCAGCAGGGGTAGGGTGCTGGTGTCTGCTTGTCCCTCTCCTTCTGCCCTTCCTGTCTGCTTGTGTTTTCTTTCTTTCACTTTCTCCCTAAAATAAATAAAATCTTAAATTAAAAAAATTTAAATTTTAATTTAAATTTAAATTAAAAAAAATTTAAATTAATAAAATTTAAGATTTTATTTATTTTTTTAATTTTTTAAATTTATTTATGAGATAAATAGAGAGAGAGAGAGAGAGAGAGGCAGAGACACAGGCAGAGGGAGAAGCAGGCTCCATGCACCGGGAGGCCGACGTGGGATTCGATCCCGGGTCTCCAGGATCGCGCCCTGGGCCAAAGGCAGGCGCCAAACCGCTGCGCCACCTGGGATCCCTAAAAAAAATTTAAAATGAAGATTAAATACAATCCCAATACTAAATATTTTTTTTATAATGTAAAATATTAACAAGTGAATTCTAAAATTCTTGTGGAAAGGCAAGGACAAAATAACTTTAAGAAGAGATTTGGAGGAGTATATGTCCTTGATTTGAAGACTTACTATAAAAACATATTAATCAATACATGAAAATATTGGCATCAATAAAGTGAACAAATGCAACAGAAGAGAAAGTCCAGAAATAAACATATAAATAAATGGTTGACCTTCAGTGAAGGTACAAAAACAATTCAGTGGAGAAAGAATAATTTTTTAAAAGATTTTTATTTATTTATTCATGAGAGACACAGAGAGAAAGAGAAGCAGAGACACAGACCGAGGGAAAAGCAGGCTCCATGCAGGGAGCCCGATGTGGGACTTGATCCTGGGTCTCCAGTATCACACCCTGGGCTGAAGGCGGCGCTAAACTGCTGGGCCACCAGGGCTGCCCCAAGAGAAAGAATAATTTTTAAATCAAATTTGATACAACAATTGGCATCTATATTGTAGAAAAATTACTTCCAAAGATAACTCAAAATGGACCATATACATTAATGAAAAATAAAAAAAACCTAAAACTGTAAAAAATGCAGAAGGAAATATAGGAAACATGGAAAATGTCATTAATTCAGCAAAAGAATAACCAGTAAAAGAATAAATGAACAAATTAGATTTCATTAGAAATAATAAGGTCTTCTCTAGAGAAACTGTTGAAAAGACCAAGACTGGGAGAATATATTGACAATATTTCCATTAGAGGACTTTTATTGAAAATGTATCAAGAATTGTCAAAACTCAGTAAAAAGATGACAAATCAGACACAGAAATTATTTTAAAAAGATAAATTGTTGGCAATTAACGCATGAAAAACCACTCAAAACAATTAACAAAAAAAAAAAGAAAGAAAGAAAAGAAAAACCACTCAACATCATGTCATTAGGAAAATGCAAATTGATAGGATAACACTGCACATCTACCCCCTCACTAAAACTGACCAAACCAGGTATTGGTAAGGATCTAAGAGATCTGGAACTGGTTGTTGTGGTGAGAATGTAAAATGATACTAACACTTTAGAAAAGTTCCACTGTTTCTGAAGAAATTAAACATTCACTCACTGTATGAAGTATGCCACTATGGGTAGCAATAGGGTAATACAGGGAAAGAAGGGGGGAAAGAGGATGTGTGCACACTTGCCTGCTCTGGTCTCTTTTAAAGGACACTGATCTCTGAAGACCTATCCTTATGACCTCATATCAACCTAATTACCTCCTCTACACCCCACCTCTAAAAACCATCCATAGGAGTTAGGACTTCACCATCCAAATTTTGAGGAACACAGTTCATAGCACCATAAAAAAGTAAAATATTCAGCGTACTTTCGTGGCAAAATATTCATGCTGCATTGTTAAGTGACAAAGTAAGTTGGGAAATACTCAAAATATGCTATTAAGTCTATAAAAATAGTTACAATAAAAAGCATTAATAAGACAACCCAAGGGTATTTCCATGGAAAAAGAATCCCAAAGATTTTTTAAAAATTATTTCTAATTCCAGCACACCTGGCTGGCTTAGTCGGTTAAGCCTATGACTCTTCATTTCAGCTTAAGTCTTGATTTGAGGGTCATGGGATTCATCCCTATGTTGGCTTTGCACTCAGCATGGCATCTGCTCCTCACCTTCCCTCTGTTCCCTCTTTCTCTGCTCCTCTCCCCACTATCACATGCTCTCCCTCTCTCTCAAATAAATAGAATCTTTTTTTTTTTTAAGATTTTATTTATTTATTCATGAGAGACACAGAATGAGAGAGAAGCAGAGACATAGGCAGAGGGAGAAGCAGGCTCCATGCGGGGAGCCTGATGTGGGACTCCATCCGGGGACTCCAGGTTCAGGCCCTGGGCTGAAGGCGGTGCTAAACCGCTGAGCCACCCAGGCTGCCCAATAAATAGAATCTTAAATTCTTTCTACATCCTAGTTTTATCCAACTGATATATACAATGACTAATATAACTTCTGGAACCAGAGAAGTAAATGGAGAGAGAGAGAGGGAGGGAGAGAGAGAGAGAGAGAAAATATGGTATTCCATAATAAATAACGCATGATTTCAGAGATTTCAGAGTGTAACTGCACAGACATATGCTAATTAAAAGGAAAGTAATTGATAGTAGATTACTTCTTATTATAGTGGGGACTAGAGATCACAAAACCTCTCAGCTGCTGGATGATAATAGCAGAGAGGAAAATGGAAGCAGAAAGAACATTGTGGTTGGATACCTGGGTGGCTCAGTCAGTTAAGACATGATCTCAGGGTTGTGAGATTAAACCCTGCGTCCAGCTCCACACTGGGCATGGAGCCTGTTTAGGTTTGCTTGCTCCCTCTTCTTTTGCCCCTCCCCCTCTAAAGAAAAAGAACATTGTAGTAAAAGCACAATATGCCATTGAAGTTCTTTACTATTTTCAAAAAAGACAGCTCATTTCTGATTAAATTATCTCATATTTTATCTCTAGGGAAAAAAGCCTTGTCAACCTTAGAAGAAACCTTAGAGGGCAGGCCCCAGTCCCCATGGCCCAGCAGTTTAGCGCCGCCTGCAGCCCAGGGCCTGATCCTGGAGACCCAGGGTCGAGTCCCACATCTGGCTGCCTGCATGGAGCCTGCTTCTCCCTCTGCCTGTGTGTCTGCCTCTCTCTCTCTCTCTCTCTGTGTCTATCATGAATAAATAAATAAAATCTTAAAACAAAACCAAAAAAACTTAGAAAGCAGTAAAGGCTTGAGAAATGATAGAACTTGAAGGCTCTGTGAAAACTGTGGGTCTCAGACATAGCCACATATTAGAATCACCTGAGGAAATTTCAAGTGTCCCAGTATATGCACAGAGATCCTATTTTAATTTGCACGTAGTGGGATCTAAGGATGGGTAATTTTAAGTAACTCCTGAGTAATCAAAATATATAGACAGAATTGTGAACAAATGATGGCTAAACAATCCATAAATTTGGAATAATTGACATATGGTTATGAATGGATGAGTGCTATTTTCTGATCCAGTAAACGTTCAAGATCCAATCTGCATTGCTCAGTTAGGTACATGTTCTGATGAAAATCATATTCTAACCCTACTTGATAACTCTGAAGAATTTGAGTCAAATGTATCTAATCTTAGGGAGATTTTAGGTTATCAATTTAGAATCAAGATGATTAGGGGAGAAAAAGAGTCTGTATTTTGTTTTATAAAAAAAAAGTCTACAATTAGAGCTAGCTAGCAATGTGATTGTCTTCTGATTAAATGAATTGCATATTAGAGAAAGTGTCAGGAATAGGCTACATGAATAGCCATGTAATTGGAATATTTCAGAATATTCTTGACATATGATTAAGGGTTATATAACATGAGCTTTAATATTCTTCTAAACTCTAAGATTTAAAAGCAATGGAAAATCTTTAAAAACAAAAAACAGAATTGAGAACATTGTTGAGGCTTAATATTGGTAGTTTCCTCCTCCCTCCTTCCCTTTGTGAATGGTTACTGCATATTGTACTCTCTAAAAATCACTTAATTTGCTCCAGTAAGTGAATCCTTGTATTTACAGAGCACCATGTGACCATAGGTCAGATGGCTTTAGTGGGGAAAAATCATGAACTCGAGTTTGAGAAATGTTGACTTCAAAGTAAATTTGTATATTGAAGGATGACTAATTTGAACACAGTCTGAAACTTGAGACAATATTAGGGAAAGAACTTTTAGAAAAAGATGAGCTCAGTAAGAAGAGACCAAACCAAGAAGCAAAATGGACAGAATACAGATATAGTTTAATGACCAAGTCAATCAATAGCTAGACTGAAAGCCTTTTGAAAGTTTGATCTCATTATTTTGGAATATATGGAAACCTATTAAGTCCTCAAGAAATGTTTGAAGATAGAAATTTTAATTCCACCAGCATTTGTATGGACTGGATTTGATAATTATGTAGAATCTCTCTTCTAATATTTAATACCACCCTGCTCTCCATATTAATATGAGACCTCAGAGATCTCAAAGTAAGAATAAATGTAAAATTTACTCAACTTTTCATGGGAATGGCAGAAAGTTTTCCAGTCTCAAATCTTAGTGCCAAATGAACAGATTAATTTATCTCTGAGAATTGTTTACTTTAATCCAGCCCTCAAGGTGATTGGCAAAAAAATTCATATTACCTGCATGGCCCAAAACACTCAGAAAGCTGAGAATTTAGTTTAAGTGGCCCTGAATGATGACCCCAGGTACATGGCAGAAGCAAACAGAATCCTCACAGGTGGAAAAGACAGAGTTGAATAAAATGGCTAAAAGAAGTTTGTTTTTTGTTTTTTTGGTTTTTTTTTTACAAAAGGCACAGTTAAATATAAAGCTGCAGAAATGCTGAAGATAAAAAAAATCGTATACTAGAAATATATTAGGCAAAAAAATTGTTACTGTGATAATTTTAATTTAAAGTATATTTAAAGAAATAAATCTTTATTGAGGTAAATGAAGTCATTATATAATTATGAACATTTTCATCCATCAGGAAGATACAAGTTTTAAACTTTTATGCATCTGAAGATATATCCACAAAATTAAGTAAAACATTACAGAACTGGAGAGAAAGAGACTAATCTACCACCTATTTAGAAATGTTATATACATGTTTTAGTAATTGATGAAGTAGGCAAAAATCATTTACAAAATATAGGAAACATGAAAAATAGTCACTTGGAGAAGTCTATGCTGTATTTTATTTGTACAAATAAACTAAATAATATATTTTGAGGTTAGCTTCTCATTTGCAACCATCCTAATATAATCTGTATATTGTTCCTACAACCAGAAAAAAAAAAAAAACATTTCTAAGACCATCTAGGAAACAATACTCAACAAGATTAGCAAGGAACATTGTTGGGCATTTGATAGGTGGGAAAAATTAGATGTTCGCTAAGTTAAAGTTTTTGTCCTTAAATTCTAGACTCTTAGTCCTAGGACAGAATAGTAGTAGATTAAATGAACATTATTAAAGGTTTTCAGATCTAGCCAAAAATTCATTTTGAAAGCTTTGTAATTAAATTAAACAGAATCTTGACAACATTTGTTCTACATCTGACGTGGCTGCTTCAAAGAGTTACGAGATATAGAAATGTGATGGTCCATAAAAATAGCTTGGATACTCCTTTCCATGTCTTTCCAACGGAAATAGGTTGGGTTCCCTGACCTTAAAATTTACCTTTCACTCTTTTCATATATAGTAATCCACAGTTTTGCTTGTTGAGTGCCAGTCTGATGAGTTCTTGATAGTATATGTTCAATTTCTAGTTTTTTAAGTAAAGGATTTCTTCATTTCTGATTAACCAGAGAACAGTTGAGAACCTCTTTCTTTTGAACAAAACCTTTGTTTCCTTGTTCTTCCTTCTGAAATGCTTGAGGCTTGTTTATCCTACCTCTACAACTCTTAGCATATGATCCTTTGTGACATATTATTATTAGATATTCAACTTCCAGTTCTACACTTCTAGTCCCATTAGAACATAAGTTTACCTTGTCCATCTTTAATATTCAGACTCTCATTTAGTTATTTGCACATATTAAACATTCAGGATGCTTATTGAGTGGATGGGTGCATGAGTATATGCATAAAAGGCTAACTAGCTAGAATAATAGTCCTCTTAGTAAGTGCAACTATTTGGTCCAAGACATCTTTCTCTCGCTCACTAGATACCTTCCCAGAGCCCAAGGTAGTGCTGAAAATGAGTTCTGAAACCAACTAGAGTATTTGACAAAAGCACAGAAGAATTTTAATCAAGAAAATTATTTCTTGGGTATTAAATGAGATGGCAGTAGTTAGAAAGAACTAGTGAAACCATCTGCATTGTTTGTTTTATTTACAAAAACAAGTGAACAATGTCCAAGCACTTCTAAAGGAAGAACTAGGGAAAAAATAAAAGGTCATTTAAAAAGAAATCATCTTTTTTAATTGGTGGTTCATGATAACATAAGGAATTTCTACTGAAAACTATCCTTATGAAAAATATTTATTCTCCAGTAACTTCAGATTTATGAAATTCATTTGTTTCATGTTTTTATCCCAGTGATGCTCTTCTAGTAGATGAGTTCTTCCTTTAATGCAGCTATAAAAATAGCAACAGACTGAAACAGCCAGGATACTCTTTTCTCTACATGGCCAGATTCAGCCAGTTCCAATTGGACCTTTTCTTTTGTCTTTTGTTTTCTTTTTTAGAACGTAAGTAATATTGCCCAGAAGTGTACAAATATGCTGGGTACTCCCATCAGAACTTTCACACAAAGATGAATACATTTGGTTTATTAACATAATTCATGTAAACACATTTACTTACAGATTTTTAAAACACACATGTACTCATGGCACATATACCTGCTTAGCATAGAGGAGTGTCTGATAGGGAGGAGGAACAAGTAATAACAACAAGCCTATATTGTGAGTGTTATTAGTTCTCAAATGTTTGGCCGTGTGCAATTTACCACAACAGAAAATCAACAATTTTACATAAACGTGTCCTTAACTTGGGTTTCCTACTTCAATAGCCTGAGATGATGTCTGTGTACATGATTTATTGAGGGAGAACTCTCAGATGAGTTCTGTAAGGGGATGAAGGAAGCAGGATAAGGAAAGAAGTCAGACAAAGATATGGGTTCAGCTAAAGTCCATTGGGCATTCCCTGGTGAAGAGGCTTCTCTAGGTCCTGAGTCATCTGAGACCGGATAAATTGAGCCATTAGCAGAAAACACTAATGGAATCTCAGAGTTAGCACACTGTTCCAGGAGAGGGATATACACATCGCTCCAGCAGTGTCAACTACACCCACCCATTTCTAGCTTTCATGTGCATATGGGGGCAGCCCTCAGAAGGGAAAATGTGAATGTTAATTGCCAAAATGTCATACTAATCATCAATATTATATCCTTTTTTGGTTTCTCATATACTAAGTTATCTCTCTAATGTCTAGCTAGTAAATGAAACAGGATACACTGATCTGATGTTTTGTTTTGAAATAGAAAGTAAGATCTAGACTCCTTGAGGTTCCCCCTTCCTACCAAGACAATGTTAGCTCAAAGCTCTGATCCTGATTTGGAGATATAAGGTCTTAGAGCTGTCACATTAAACCTTCAAGTGGATAGACCTACTGAATTTTTAAAGGAAGGCTAATTACACATGGGAGATAATTCCCATATCCTTCCTTATCTTCTCTAGACCTTCTAATCCACCACATTAAATATATTTAAGAAGGATTACAACAATCAGTTTAATGTAACTATAGAATTAAAAACTCAAATCTAGATGATATTTAGTTGTATGAATTTGCTCTTATTAATCTTTCACCAACCCCATACTGGAAGTATTTAAACTCCACCAGAGTAAAGATAGCCCTCCTGTTTCATTTTCCCAACTTCTTTGTCTTCTTTGGAAGACTGTGTATTATTTCTTCTGGCTCATTCTCATGATATTTTGTGTCCTCAGCTGTTTTATGATTTTTGACTATGACTTCACTTTAGGAATTTTTCTGTGGAATTTTTGAGACATTAGCTTAAGGGGTTTTGTTCCAGAGAGGATATGGTTTTTTTTTCTTTTCTCAGGCACCAAGGGAAAATTTTTAGTCAAAGTTTGACTGTGGGAGACAATCCTGCACAAAATCCTACTTTTAATTAAAATTTACTTGTTGGATTATTTTTCCCCTCTTACTCAATGTAAAAGTCTGCATGTTTCCACAATGCCCTATTCTATAGTATTGTTTTTTTTTTTTTTTTTCTTTCTTAGTTCATACTTGATGAACTTCAAGTCTTAGCTTTATGTAGGGTAATTCTGTTAAGGTGTGCCCTGATTTTGTGTCTGGTCCCGAGTCTTGCATCATCAAGGAAAAAAAAAAAAAAGCTAAAGGCCACCAGAGAATAAAAGATATTCTTAGGTTAGCTGGAAACTTCAACTCTAAATTACCTCTTTCAATTCTTGCTTTTTTTCTTTTTTTCAATTCTTGCTTTTACTTCATTTTTGTCCTTTGAGTATTTTGTGCAGAGTACAATGATAATAAATAAATAAATAAGTAAATAAGAATATATATGTTTATAATACATAAAATATGTATATGTTTATACAGGTCTACAAAATGATAAAAAGAAATAGATGGTCAGATAATAAGGAGTTTGTAAATGTTTTATAAAACCTTGAATATAAGGTGCAATATATGTTTATGAGGTGTTAATTTTAGTATTAGTATTTGTATTGGTACTAATATATAATTACTTCAATTTCATTTATAGGTCCCAATAGCTTCCTTAAATTTTACCTACCAGTATTTTTTTTTTTTCAATTTTCGACATCTCAAAAACAACCACTTATAATTTTTCAGCTTGGATATTTAGATATACTGCCAAGTGTTCATTATTTAAAAAAAAATAAGAGAAAATTGAGGTTTCCTGATTTCTTTTTGGTATTTAGACAATAAATTTTCTTCCTGGATAGTAATAAGAACTTTATCTCTGATATTTTTAAATTGCCATATGAAATCCATCTGCTATCCTCATTGTATTCATTTGATCTGGAGCAATGGAAGATTAACTTTGCACATGAATTTGTTAAGGAGGCTATGGTTTTCAACTCAGTTAATTATTCTATTGTGCCTTTGCTTGTTTTCGACTTATTTACTTTCAATACTCCAGATGCTAATTATCAATGGAAGCTGCAACATTCAGTTCAACTTGTTACTTTTTCTTATCTTGAATTTCTCCCTTTGAATTCTTAGAGAGTATTCTTAAATTGTCATTTATAAATAAATGTATTGATTTTCTCCCTTTGAATCTTAGAGAGTATTCTTAAATTGTCATTTATAAATAAATGTATTTTTGTTATAAATGTATAACATTGTTTTTATTATCCATTTCCTAATATTATAATCATTTAAGAATTATAATGCAATCTTTCAAATGTAAAAGGCTATAGAGAATCCTGATAATCATTGATGATCCCACAACTGGTTTGATAAAATATAACAAATACAGGTTTAGGCTGTTTTGCGTACCCTTCATTTTCCTCCAGTTCCTGAGTTTCCAGTACACTGAATTCATTTATTATTAATTGTTTTGCTTTCTTATTTTAATTTTAGGTCTATCACTTTATTCTCAAATGATCATTTTGTTTAATACATAGTTCAAAGTTGATAGTTATTATTTCTCAGAACTTTCAAAAAGCACTCATTACCTTCTGGTTCCTATTAACACTCTAAAACAATCTTCTGTCAAAATAACTATCTCCTTGATTGGTAATCTGCCTTTTCTCTTTGACTTTTTCAGTTTTTCCCTTGTCTTTGTGGTTTTCATTCTCTGTTATGCTTTATTCAGTATACTATTTCATCTGTCTCCTGAATGTTTAATATTGTATAATTATGATTTTCTTTTTTGAGCTTCTATTTTGTTTATAGAAAATGTCCTAAAGCATTTTTATAATTTTTTTATCCTTAATCGAATTTTCATTTCACTCCTATATATCTCTATTTATATACACTTATGTTTTCCTGGTTGGTAACTCCATAGTGAAGTTGTTGAGGTTCAATTCTATGTATGTTATATCTCCTGCTTTTCACAATGGTGTCTTTCCACATCTACTGATTATCTTTGTGCTTATATTTGTTTTATTATACTCTATGGATATTTGAGGGGCTTCAGGTAAAAATGCTTTCCTAGGGAGAATATTTGTATTTGTTTCTGCAAGATGGACTTCTAATTCAAAGCCATTTTAAAAAATAAAAAAAAAATTTAATGATTTTTTGCTTTTTTTTTTAATCTGCGCCCCTAATGTGGGTCCCAAACTCTCAACCCTCAGATCAAGAGTCATGTGTTTTACCTACTGAGCCAGCCAGGTAGCCCTCAAAGACCATTCTAGATTAATTTCATACATTAAACATACTCAGGTTAGTTTCCTTACTCAGGTTAGTTTCCTTTTTCATGGTGTGAGGCTGAGGTAAGGGTAGGTTGGAGACGTTTTTGCTAATTAGAATTTAGGCCAAGTCAACAGGGATATTTTGTGACCTTCTGTTGCTAGAGGGTATGTTGGGTTTCTTTTACCCAATGGACTTATCAAGAATAAAATCTTTCAAAAGATTTCAGCTAAAGTAGTTGCATTTTATAACCATAGATCAATCTGATATACCTTAGATTCATATTTTTACTAGTTTTGTATGGATGCTATAACAAATTACCACAAACCTAGAGGTTTAACACAATGCATATTCATTATTTTACAGTTCTGGAGGTCAGAAATCTAAAATGCCTATCACTGGGCTTAAATCAAGGTGTTGGCAGGACTTCATTTATTTCTGGTAGGTCTAGGGGGATAATTTGCTTTTTCAGTTTCATTTTTGTTTTTTTTTTCCCCCATATTCCTCCTCCTGAGGGTCCTCACACTCCTTGGATTATGGCCCTATTCTATCTTTGAAGCTAGGGATGGCAGGTTGAATCTTCACATCTCATCTTATCCCATCATATCACATATTCTACACCACATCTCTTCAATCTTGCTTTGTCATCACTTTTCTGGCATGACTCACCTATATCTCTCATATAAATATCTTTGTGATTACATTGGACCAACTTGGATAATCCAGAATACAATCTTACCTCAAGTTCACCTGATTCCATTTATGTCACCTTCATTCCATCTGTAAACTTAGTTCTCCTTTACCATGTGACCCAGCATATTCACAGGTTCAGGGGATTAGGACATCTTTGGGGGTTGCCATTATTCTGCCTACCATAGCATTTGTACCAAAATTAACTAAAAATAACTTCACAAAATTGTATGTGGCCAGTTTATAATTTTACTCTCTGAAGTGTTAGTACTTTTTAACATAAATTCTGATGATGATTTGACTCTATGTTCTAGTGACTTTCTTTTCATTGAATAAATGAATAAATGAATAAATAGTATGGTACCAAACAAATTAAATTTATTTTTCTCATGTTTATCACTTTGATACCTAACTAAGCCAGTGTATTGGCAGTATACCCTACACATTAGACATATTGGTGTACACATTTTGCAAAATTATATAATATGTACAGTGAAAATTCTCTACTAAAATGTTCAAAACATTATACTTGTAATTATATGCTAAAACCAACTTAATCTTGTGTATTGTACAGATATACCAGTTTTTTTCCCCATAAATCAGTAGGAGTTGTGATAGGTAATCATAAATTCTGTTCAAGGCTTTGTCCTGGAAAGAAACTTCAAAAGTTCATAGTATATCAAGAATCCAGAATCCAAGCACTCCTCCTTAGATCTACTGCTAGTATCCCAGTTCTATGCACCATAAGCTTTTGTCAGCAATAAACTAACTGGTCACTCATCTCCCATCATCACCCCCTACTTCTGATTTTCAACACATAGCAATGAATGACTTTTAAAAATATGTATAATAGCCTGAATGATCCTTTAAACAAATATAAGTCGGATTCCCATTATTCCTGTTTGAAACCCTCCAAAGTTTCCATATTTTAAGAAAAGACAGGCTAGAGGTCTAAAATAACATGATGCTCCACCTGTCTCTACATCTCTGACCTGATCTCTTAGTCTGTTCCGTAGACACTGACTTGATTGCTATTCCTCAAACCTCATACCATCCAGTTAGACTCCTCTCTAAGGAAAAGCTGTCTCACTGCCTGGGAAGTCTCCATCTAACTACATGGTTAACTCTTTTACCTCTTTCAAGTCTGTTCCACAAGCTCCTCAGTGAGCCCTTTTCTAAGCATTCTGTTTAAAATTGCAGCCCTCATTCCATTTTTTTTTTTTTAGTCTAATCCTCTTCACTATTCTGCATTATTTCTTCTGTAACATTGATTTCTTCTAACTGATCTGCATCTAACATTTGCTAGGCCTGGGCAAGAGTATAAACAGAGGTCCACATACTATAAATATAAATACTTAATTGTTGTATATCAAAGTAACAAAATGTTAGTTGGAATATGTTTTATCCTTCTACCTTGACAAGTGTACTTTCACCACAGTGATGAAGTCTAGTTTTGCATTTAAAATTACCAGGCTTCAAATTTTGAAACTGTATCTTTCCACTTCAAGCCCAGTTCCTCACCATGAGGGTCCATGTATTTTTCCCAGACATCAAGTCATAGCTTTTCACATGTGGGACCCAAACAGGAACACTTTGTTCCTTGGTCTATAGATGTACACACAGAGAGGACTCTCCATACTTAGGAGATTGGCGATGGGGATTGGGGCTAGATTGGAGGCTCTGTAAAGAGGCTCAATCATTTTGGGGTCTTGGAGTGGTAGTGTCCTCTAACATCCCAGATAATTTATTAATTTATTCTGTAAATTGTCTCTATCTCCTCTAGTAGAATGCATACTTTGTTTAGATCAGAAATTTTTTATCTTTGTCACTGACTTATCTCTAGTGGTTAGACTAATGCTTATCACCTTGTAGGTGCTCAGTAAGTATCTACTGAGTGTTGAGGAAAGCGCTTGACTCTGAATGTGCCTTCAACATGAGATAGTTACCTTTTCACTTTCCTGCATGAACTTCTGGCTTCTTTAAGTACTTCCTGGTACTGAGCATAGGATTCGGATATTTGCTTTATTCTACAGGTAACTGTAGGAACTGTACAGAGCTATGTTCTTTCATTTTGAAATCATAAAGTTTCCATTGCAAATATTTATAACTAATTACTGAGAGGATGTTTCTGATCAAGTTTCAATCACTGGACATAGTTTCTGAAAGGAAAGCAGAGGATCAGAAATGCTGAAGAAAGATCAATAGATGCAAAATAGGATTATACTCTTCCAGGACCAACACACTTCTATTTTGGGGGTATGGCAAGTGAAGTACCTGGGTACACAATTTAAGGAAGCATCCACTATTAGGTCATGCAAGTACTAAAGGAGAGAAAGGACATTAAGAGGTACAAACTTCCAGTTATAAAATAAATATGTCATATAGATGAAAAGTATGGGATAGGGAATGGAGTCCATAATATTGTAATAATGTTGTTTGGTGACAGATGGTGACTACACTTAACATAGTGAGCACTGAGAAATGTATAGAATTTTTGAAATGATATGTTGCACACCTGAAAGTAATTTAGCATTGTACATTAATTATACCAAAAAAAAAAAACCCAAAAAACAAAAGATGGAGATCATTCAAGTACTGACTCACATTTTCACAACTCAGAACAAACACTCCCTTAAATTTTGTCCCATAGACACTTTACTAGCCACACCACTGTTGGCCTGGCCCACCATCCATGCACACTTGCATGCATCTGCAAGTTATAGAAATGATACATTCCCATTTTCAGTTTGTATATAATTTCTTGGTAGTAATATCAACATTTCTACTGACTGTGACTCTGAGCATGTAACATTTCCAGTTCAAACTTAGGTTTCCTTATTTGTAAAATGGGTATAAGTCAACTTCACAATAATGTTTTTTTTGAAGTACAATTGACATATATAGCCTTGTATTAGCTTCAGGTTTCATTACAACATGATGTGCTATTTGATATATATTACAAGGCTATTTTAAGGATTAAGTGATTTAAGGCAGATAAAGCTCAGAGACATACCACACACTTAATGTGTTATTTATTATGTTGTGTTTATATATTTTTTTCAACTAGGACTTTAGAAAACTATATTTTGACAAATAAAAGTAATTGTGGGAAAAATATTTACCATTTATCTCTTTAATTACATCTAATTTTATTTATATTAAATAATTAACTGCTAATCCCCCCAAAGAAAATAACTATTTTATTATAAAGCTGTAATATTAGATATGTATGTATGGATGTATGAAATTATTCTGTTTGGCTAAAATGAAACTATTTTCCTAGAAATACTATATTTTTCCAGTGGTGATATTTGAATATATAGCTAGTGAATTTTTTATATTGAAAGCTGATTTGCTACAAAGAGAAACACAAAAACTCAATATAAGTCAGTTTCTGATTAGCTTTTGTAAATGAGAGTCACCAACATACTTATACATACTCATAAAAATATGTGGGAGTATGTAGGAGGAATGAAGGTGCAAATTCGAGATAATTTTTATATTTGATATCTACATTTTCCCTATAAATTGAAAATCTTACTTTTTCCTTTCCTTTTGATTTCAGTTATCTTAGTTCTATCTGAATTTCAGTGCTAAATCCTTTTTATTTCAAACATATTACTAAATTATTTATAGTAATCAAATTCTTTAGTCATGAATCAACCAAATATTTTATTGGTTTTGCCAAAATAGAATACTAAATAAACACTAGAAATTCCCCCTGAATAGCCTAAACAAACTAGTACCTATTGAGAGACAAAAGAAGTATAATTAGAAATGTGCCCTCATAAAAGTACATTATTGCTAGTTTAAATGATTAGATAATTTTTCCAGGAAAGTATTTTTAATAAAAAACACTCATAATATGATTAATTATGGAAACCAGCTAAAATTTTAAAACAGATTTATTTTAAAGAAAAAGAGTCTATATCATCCTCTGCTTTTTCTCTTCACTTAAAGATTCATTTTTAGGAATCATTTGTTGTAAAAGTATAGTTGTTTTGCAGCAAGCCATGGTAGAACCTTGTGCTAACCTGCCATAGAAATTCTTCCATGTTGTAGACATGAGAATTACGTCATATTCAGTTTGGAGATGGATCTGATTTTTTAAAAATATTTTTTTACCTATTTATTCATGAGAGACAGAGAGAGAGAGAGGGAGAGAGAGAGAGAGAGAGAGAGAGAGAGAGGCAGAGGGAGACACAGGCTCCTTGCAGGGAGCCTGATGTGGGACTCGATTCCTGGACCCCAGGATCACGACCTGAGCCGAAGGCAGATGCTCAACCACTGAGCCACCCAGGCATCCCAGCCAGAGATGGATTTTATTTATTTATTTATTTTTTATGATAGTCACAGAGAGAGAGAGAGAGAGAGAGAGGCAGAGACATAGGCAGAGGGAGAAGCAGGCTCCATGCACCGGGAGCCCGACGTGGGATTCGATCCCGGGTCTCCAGGATCGCGCCCTGGGCCAAAGGCAGGCGCCAAACCGCTGCGCCCAGAGATGGATTTTATATCCACATCATGCCCATGATGCTAATAAGCTAAATTTGTATGGGCATTATAGATCCACTATTTCTTATTATCTTGACTTCGAAACATCTGAAAGGTGTATAAAAATCACTAACCATAAGGAGATATTCAGTAAATGTTCAAAAAGCAAATTGTAATAATAGTGAAAAAAATCTTAACATTTATAATGCATTGTCTTGAGATCGACCTTTACTTTTTAAAAAAAGTATCTGAAATTTATAGGCTTCAATTATAAAGGACAAAGAGCATATTTGATATATATGTTATGGTAGGAACAAAATTCATAGAAAAAACTTCAACTTAGTTTATATCTCTTAAAAAGATTCATATTTAGTGTTTCCCATTCACAGTTCTGTAGCAGGCTCTTAGCTAACTTTAGAGTCTGGTGAAGTGTACTATTTAGCCGATACTTTACATGGACTCTTGTATAGGCCTCAGTGACAAAGTGAAATTACCTTTCAGTAAGTACTCATATGCTAAGTTGTCTAGTTATAGGCAACTGCTTATTTATACTATGATAAAGGGCTATATGTATATATAACTCAATTTCATATTCAAAACAAATATAGTCTTATCCTATCCTAATTTTGTAAATGAAGTATATACATTTCATATTCAAGTTAAGTGACTCATTTATCTGAAAGTGTATGGTTAATGAGGACAAAGTCAGAATTAAAATAAGCTGCTTGGGGCACCTGAGGGGCTCAGTTAAATGGCCAGCTCTTGATTTCATCTCAGGTCATAATCTTGGAATCATGGGATCAAGCTCTGTGTCAGGCTCCATGCTTAGCAGAAAGTCTGCTTGAGGATTCCCTCTCTCCCTCTCCCTCTATCCCTCTTCCCATTCATATTCTTTCTCTCCCTAAAATAATAAAGCTTTAAAAAATTAAAAGAAAATCAAATCCATCTGTTCAACAGTAAAAATGTGCACTAAATTATTTTTATCTTGATTGCCCTACCACCCACCTAACTGATCTATTTAAGAAAAATTTGGGGCAGCCCAGGTGACTCAGTGGTTTAGCGCCACCTTTGGCCTAGGGCGTGATCCTGGAGACCCGGGATCGAGTCCCACGTCAGGCTTGCTGCATGGAGCCTACTTTCTCCCTCTGCCTGTGTCTGTGCCTCTCTCTCGCTCTCATAAATAAATAAAATCTTTTTTAAAAAAGGTAAATCTGTAAGATACTGATCCTGCATCCCTAGCCTACATCCTTCCTATCCCATATTTGTGACCATTTGATACCTATCTAGGATCCATCTGGACCAGAAGCAGAAAAGTTTAAAGAACTTCAGACTTCTCTTGGCAGCATTAAATTCTCTTTTCTTGTACTTTTGCTCTGACTTGTATCCTAGCTCTTCTCAGTGGGATTTTGCCTTATTTTGAATTATTACTTCATACTCCAGTTTTCCTTACTGAATTCTGATCTTGGTATCCCATTTCTGGTACTAAAAAGCAGCATCATTCTTAATCAGTGACACTGAGGGACTTGAGTCCTGCTTCTGAACTCTGGTCACTGGGATGGAACCAGAATTTCTTGCTGATGGATTTTCTGGATGCCTTTTGGAGTTTTTACCTACTCTGGAGCCATCCATTCCTTTCTTGAGGATTTATCTTGCTGTCACACTACTTAGATAGTGTCAGCTGCTGTCTGGGAAAGACCTCTCATCTTCCATAATTTTCAGGCTATTCACAACCTCCTCTAGCAGACAGGTCTACCGTCTTTCTTGGAACTCTTTCATTGATCCATGTTACTGTTCTTAGTGGGAGAAGTTCTCATCATTTTTCTTTTAATATTAAAATGCAACAAAATAGGGAAAGCTCTTCTGCAGGTTTAGCATGTGTTGATTGTTGACTCTCATTTTTTTTGTTTCTGCCATTTTTGTCTTTTCATTTTTAGAGATGTTATTAGTATGAGTATTAGTACTCATTTGAAATTAGCCAGGGCATGATGCAGTTTGCATAAATTATGATACAAATATAGTAGTCATATTTGTATATAAGTAGAATATACAGATTCTGCATGCTTCTATGCTGTCTTTCCTATTTTGTGATGCTTTATAAGAAGACCAGTAATTGCCTTATCAACGCTCATGTAGTAAGAGCATATTAAATTAGGAAATGATAATGAAAAAGGCCAAACTGGATTAAAGAATTCAAGCTCTTATAAAGACATATGTGCATGTGAAATAGTAATAAGAGGACATCTGTTCATCATTCATTAAATGTTTGAATAAGTATTTATTTTCATGTCCTTAGATATCGTTATTACATTAAAATGGGTTTTTGAAAGTACACTAGGACTAGTTTACATAGGGAATAAGTAGTACGAGTAGTACTGGTTGCTACCAGTTGTACTAAAATACGCCTACTAATTATGAGGACAATATATTAAACTGGATGATTTTGTATTTTTATGTGAAGAAAATCCCCATGTGTCTATATAGCTTATACTGCTACTCCGACTGTTTGTTTAGATGGAGAAGCTTAATTTTGGTTCATAATATAAGTAGAATGTGTCATAGATGAACATTTATTAAAATATTATTTATTGGACATTAGTGATGTTCCATTAACTCTAGGTATAGAGTATTGAACAGTATATGTAGTAACGTGAATAAGACACAGTATATGTAGCAACACGAATAAGACGCCATGCTAAATGAATAAAATAAATCAGTCATGGAAGGACAAATACTACATGATTCTACTTATCTAAGATATCTAAAGAAGCCTAACTCATAGAAGAATAAAGTTAAAATGGTAATTGCCAGGGAATGGGACAAGGAAGAAATCAGGAATCACTGTTCAATAGATATAAATTTTCAGTTATACAAGATGAATGAGTTCTAGAAATCTGCTATACAAGAATGTACTTATAAGTAACAGTAATGTATTCATCACTTAAACATTTTTAGCATAGATTTCATGTTACTTGTATTATTTATCACAAAAAAAAACACAAAAGAAAAAAGTAAAACTATGTTTCAGAAAAAGAGACAGGGAGGAAGAGAGCAAGCCTTAGTGGAGGGATCTGAGATAACTTTCACATAACACCAGATACCTAGATCAGAATTTCCAGAACTCTTTTTAGATTAGAAGCAGATATATTTTATGAAAACAAATAACTTAAAATAAGATCCAGAGGAACAAGAATTATTTACTCAAGATGTAACATACTGGAGAAGAAAATTTTATTGTAGTTATCTTGAAATTGTTGATAATATTTTTAATAATCTATTTTCTGGTAGGCATATGAGTAATCCCTTTCTTTTTCTTCTTAAATTACTTGATTTAAAAAGTTCTGTTTTTGAAAATTGAAATGAAACATTTTTAATGATTTTCAATTCCCACTATTTCCTCAAAATTCAAAAAGAAATACTTTTATTAGGGTACTCTATTTTCATGGCATTATAGTTGTTGATAGGTTCATAAAGAATATTGATAGCATTAGACCAATTGATTATAGACCAAGGCCAAACTTAATATGTAGAACCAATGCCTCCAAGCCCCTGAATACTAACTGCACTTGATTTGCAAAGAGAGACTACCTGCTTAAGTGGCTGCCTAGAGGACCGGTGTGACATTCTAGAAGTGCAGAGACATTGGGCCATTGAGAGATGAGAATTGGGGGGATCCAATAGATAATTTCTCCAGTCGAACATTGTTTTCAGATGCAACACTTTATATGACTCCTCTGAAAGTGAAAAAAAAATTGAACATTCAGTTACATTTGTGGCAAAGTTATGGCCAGCTGAATAATAAAGTCACAATTCACTTTTATTTATTTTCAATGAATGGTATATATTTAAAAATACAGAAGGATACACAGAAAGTTGATATCATTGTTTAGAACCAAGGAATGAAGGGAGATCAAAAATTTGAAATAAAGATAGTTAAAAATAAGACTTAATGTTTATCTGCATATCTACCATATCGTACTCCTTTTTAAGGATATTGATTTATGTAGTAATGGTGTACTTTAAAGTAATTTTTGGCTTTAATCAAGCATTTCCTGAAATGGATATTCTAAAGACTCTTATAGAAATTATAAGATAGAGTTGCATCATGAAATAGAGTAGAGCAAGGAAATAGAATTTTTAGTCTGGCAGACTGCAATGAAAATCACTTAAGAAATCAAGCAATAATCTTAAGTATAATGGACTGTTTCTAAATACAGGGGACAATTTCACAAGTATATATCCTTCAATTGGGTAGACACTACATTGTTCTTGAGAATTAAAATCTTCCCTTGAACAATGTGTAGACATCCTTTTGATTTAATTAAAAATAAATTTGGGGAAACAACATAAGAAACAGGAATGATTCCCTGAGTAAGAGACTTCAGTCAAAGAAGTGAATTTCTTAAGGGTGAGGGATATTTGAAGAAGGGTCCTCTTATGGCAGAAGCAGCTGAGTAGAAACCTGAAGTCAGACCCTGAAAGATCTACCCAGGATGACTCAAAGGATCTTCTCTTGTGAAGAATGAAACTCTGAGTTTAAATATTGAATCCTGAAGTTTTTTTTGTTTTTTTTTTTGTTTTTTTTTTTTTAGCCAGAAAACTGTCTTTTTCTACATCAGACTTTTTTTCTTTAACTTGCTACACTGAATTGAATCAATTAATTTGGTATTAATAGAGCGAGAGTGATACTGGAGTAGTATAAGTCCTGAAGAAAATGAAAAGATGCAGGGCCTTCCCCAAATTCTGCCCCTGTCAGCACTGGTAGCTTTGAAGCTCAAACATCATCCTATCAAGCGCACTTTCTCCTGGAGATAAAGGAGTTTTCAGCATTGCACTGCATGATGGCAAGAGCAGCAAGTAGTAAGCTAGACTGGAGCTCCAGATACAATGGAACAGCGTGGGCACAAGGAAGCCTCTCCTAAGCAGACAGCTCAAAAATGTGATAAGATCCAACATTTACATATCTTGCCAAATCAGAGGAAACAGACCTTTAAGACAAAGGATAAGAAAGCAAATGTCTGTATCACACTGAGATTTATTTACTTTTAAACCTGAAGATTTCCCAGGAAAAACTACAGCATAGTTTACAGCATAGTTAACATTTTCTTTCTGTAGTTGAAGAATTGATAAATGCACTTATATTTCAGAAGTCTGTGTGCTTATAATTACCAAGAGATCAAAAACAAAATATATTTAATATGGTATAAAGCAGAAAGCTGATTTGGTAGATTTTGAGTTTTGCTGACTTGCAGAATGCTGTGAATTAACAGTGGGCCAACCTTCAAGAACATGCTACATTTAGGTTCTCTGCACACCTGGTTGCCTCATTCTCCCAGGACTCCAGAAATTCTGGGGGTGCCCTCAGATTATTTGTATGTATGAGTTTTGGTGTTTCAAATGATGAGCTATATTTAAATTCATTTTAAACAAAGTTGACTTGAAAACAGCCAAATTCTTTGAAATTGCAAGTTGATTTTGCTGAGTGCCTTTTATATTTTTAGTAGCCAAGAGGCAGGGGAAGCCAAGAAAGATTGTTTGAGAAGATACTGAAACTTTAAAGATGCCCTGCTTCTCCCAAAGTGCTGTCAACTACTATATAAAAAATAAATAAATAAATAAATAAATAAATAAATAAATAAATAAATAAATAAATAAAAAAAAGAAGCTTTCAACCAGGGGAACTTTCTGTCTAATGCCATTCTAGGGGAAAAAAACTGAGCAGGGAATTGTGGCTGCATAGGGGAATGATATGATTACTATTTTAAAAAGTGTAATAGCTGATGAGATCCTGAGGAAAACAGCAATGTATTATTAATATTAGTGCTCAGCGCTGAAGTTTGCTGGCTGATATTTTTGATTCTGACTTCTCTTCACAGAAACATTTTAAAGAGCTGGTGGATCAGTGTTACAGTACCTCAAGAAATTCATTTCAGATTCTACTGAAGGACATAAACCTTATACAATCCCACCAAGATTTTTCTGTTTTTTAGACTAAACCCCTGATATATATTCTTTAACAGAAATGGAAGGTTACAAAAGGAGAAAAATCAAAATGGATGACAATGATGATATTTTTTTTACACATTGCAGCATTGAAGAAATTAAAAAAAAAAAAAACGACAAGTAAACCAGAATCTAAGAAACATGTTTCAGTATCTAAGACAGATTCAACTGAAATGTATAAAAAAGGAAATGATGAAACTGAGCATTGAGTCTAAAAGAATAGAGTGATTTCACCAAGATGGCATCATAGGTTGCTCCTGACTTTCCTCCCCCTCACGAGAAGAAAAACGAACAACTATTCCAGGAAGACACCACTGAGAGTGGCAAGTAAGGCTGAGACTGAAGGATACCTCTGGGTCACAGAAACCAAGACAGTCTGCACTGGAACATTAAAAAGTGGCTACTCATTGACTGCATTGGCCCTCCCCCAGGCCAGCACAGTACCACGAAGAGAGGTCTACCCATCCAGGCAAGATTGCTGCCGCAGAGCTCCACTCACTATGTAGAGTGTTGTCCAAAACTATCTGACTAGAAGGGCTGGTGAGAATTCCTGAAGCTATGTGGTCCAGAGGCACTGGAGCTGAGAGGTCAGCAGACAGAGCTAGTGGTTTGTAAAACAAAAAACAAAAAAACAAAAAACAAAAAACAAAAACAAAAACAAAAACCAAAAAAAACAAAACAAAAAACAAAACCCAGTGGTCCTGTTCAGTCAGGAAACTTGGTGTATAGGTTGGATTGAATTAAGACAACAAACAGCTTTACCAGAGTTAAAAGTGCTTATGCCACTGTACCAAGACATGGAATCTAATTTGTAGTCCTGCTTATAAATTCAGCCTGACTATAGGACATAACCAGAGCACATAGAAAGCTGTATAGTCCACACAGCAGCACTCCCTTCAGGGACACTTGAACAGAGAACACAGCCTGTGGTTCTCCTGATCTACAAGGGAAAATCAGTGGCCTCATTTGACCAGGGAATTTGGTGCATATTCTGGCCTGATTTGGGTCCCCAAATGACAGCCGTACAGGTCTTAAGTTCTATTCTATGGAATGAGAAAAATATATATTTGAAATCCGTGTATCTTATGGGGGAAATATCCAAAATACGTAAAGAACTCATAACTCAATGGGTTAAAAAAAAAAAAAAAAGCCAATTAAATACATGGGCAAAGGACCAGAATAGACATTTCTTCAAAGAAGATCTACAAAGATCAACATGTACATGAAAAGATGATCAACATCATCATTAGTCAAATGCAAATTAAAACCACAATGAGATATCAGCTCATGCCTGTTGAATGACCCTTATGAAAAGAAAAGAGGTAACAAATGTTGGTATAGATGTGGAGAAAAAGAAATCCTTGTACAACTATTGGTGGGATTGTAAAATGGTACAGCCACTGTGGAAAACAATATAGAAAATCTTCAAAAACTTAAAGATAAAACTAACATACAATCCAACAATTAATTCCACTTTCAGCAATAGATCCAAAGTAAATGAAATCACTAACTCAAAAAGATAGCTTCACCATCGTGTTCACAGCAACATTATTTACAATAGCCAAGAAGACATGGAAATAACCTAAGTGTCCACTGTTGGATGAATGGATAAATAAGTAATTATAGATATATATGCATATATATATGTATGTAACATAAATGCAATAATAATATATGATATACCACACACATTGGAATATTATACAACCATAACCATGAGAATATCCTACCTTTATGGCAACATATTGGGCCTTGAAAGCATTTTGCTAAGTGAAATAAGTTAGAAAACGATGACTAATGGATGATATTTCTGATATGTGGAGTTTTAAAGAATATACAAACCATGACCTCATGGCAGAAAAAATCAGACTTGCAGTTACTAGTGGTGGAGGGTGGGGAAAAGGGAAATTTGAGTAAGGTGGTCAAAGAAACAAATTTGCAGCTGTAAGTTAAATACTAGAAATGTAGTATATGGCATGATGGCTAAAGCTAATATTTCTGTGTGGTGTACAAATTTGTTGAGAATAAATCCTATGAGTTCCTATCACAAGGAGATATTTATCCCTCTTTCTTTTTTTCTTTTTATTATTTCTGTATGAGAAGATAGATGATAGATGAACCTATTATAGTAATCATTTCACAATATATGTAAATCAAACCATCATACTATATAGCCTAAATTTATATAGTGATATGTGTCAATTATTTCTCAGTAAAGCTGGGGTTGTAAAAAAAGAGTTTTTTTTTTTTAATTGAATTACCAAAGAAATCCTTAGGCTATCTGAATCCTATGTAGGGAAAAAGGTTTGAGGAATTTTGATGGACATACATGAGGATTTCCCATACCATGCTGTTAATCTGAGAAAGTTAAGTAGTTTGCTCTAATAGTTTTGTGTTTGAAGCATCAAAATTTCTCTGCATATCTGGCCCCATGGTGGGTCCAGGTAATAGAAGCCAGATAATCTTCTCTATTAAATAATTGCCTTACTTAGTTTACTCTGATTAGAGTCAACCCCAGTTTTTCTCTCACTAGTTTCAAAGAGCATTCATGCAATTCCTAGAGGTGCAATAGAAGGAAAGTGAGAGAACATTTCTATTCATTAAAGTGCTTGCCTTTTTTTGAATGCACCTCAAGAATTGCCAGAAAGTTCTGGAGGTGAAGGCAGGGAAAGGAACTGGATCTATTCACAGTTGTCCTTTAGGGCTTAATAAAATTTCTTGCCATTTTTCTCACAGCTTGATAGAGGTAGACTAATAGTGAAGAGATCTGTGATCCCACTCGACAGCCTTCAGGGTAAAAAAGCTAATGAAGTAGAAAAATGATATTGATAAAACTACCATGCTTTTATAAGTATGCCCTACCAAATGGAAATTCCTCAGTGTTTGTGTTTAATCTGATATGACCTCAGTCATCTTTTTTTGGCTCTGAATGCTAAATGGGTGACTTGTTATTTAGCTTCAATAAGCTTAAAAGAGTCCAACTCTTAAGTTCCTCACAATACTTCAATACAGTACACAAAGGCAAAGCCAACAATATATTTTTTCCTTTTTGTCTTAGGAGATAAAAGATTAAATGATGTTTTAAGACTGAATGCTTTCAGAAAAGTCTTAGAAATAAGTATCTTATTTGATAGTTTTATTACTGTAAATGTTTCTACTCTCATCTCTTCAGATACAGCACCAAACAGGGAAAATAAAGGCCTTTTGCAAAATTCTGGACATTGGCTTATTAAAATGAAAAGCTATTTCCAACTCCATAGAATTTATCAGTGGAATGTAAACTTCTTGGTAGGAGAGGCTTTATCTATTTTATTTTCTACCATCTCTGCAAGAGTCTGAAAGAGTGACACATGGTGTTTGTTCAGAAACACCCAAATAGTTTCAAAAATAAAGATACTTTACTGCACTGCCCAATTGTTAATTAAATGTTGTCATTATCTGTTTACTCTTTCCTAGATAATGTTTTACTCTTTTGAATTTCATTTTAAAACTTTGCATTATTTTATAAACTAGAGAAGTGTCTTTAATTCACATTCTCCAAATTATGGGAAGAAGAACCAGGATATGATGAATCATTTTCAAGTGCACTTGAACATACTTGCCCTTAACTTTCAACAGAGAATTTATTGAACAACTCACAAAACTGTGTGAGAGTTATCTTATAGCTCAGCCGGAGAACTACAAGGCCACATCACTTAAACTTTGGCATTTCTTATCTAACTCTATGCCAAATAGGCCTCCAAAAAATTGTTGTGCAAAGTTAATAGAGTATTTCCATTCAAAAACATGGGGTAGGCATTTCTGAAAAACTGTAAAATCTATCCAGAGAATTGTACTAAATAACTGTTGAGTTGGTTAGAAGAAGGCAATACTTAAAAATGTATTACCCCAAAGGAATCACAGAAGGTTAGATGCGAGGGACAGCAATGCGCTTTTCTTACAATCTACTCAGAGTTTTTACAGTTTCCCCAACCCACTGAATAATTTAGATTTTTTTTTTTATTCTTGGAAATTTGGAAATTTTAACAGGGAGAGAGTATGTTCAATAAGAATTAGTAAAAACATTTGAATGTGTAAATTGACAGATGATCACTTTCATCAGGAACTTTTCTACTACTTACTTTTTGGATAAAGATCACACTTTTTTTACTGTCATGTTTTGGAATTGACTTTTGAGAAAAAAACTAATAAATTTCATTTAAGCTAATGTCAATTTTTTTCAGAGACATGTTTGTTAAGGCTGTCTCAAATCTATCCCAAGGTATCAGGGCTGATCGAAGGTTCCTAGATTATCCTATTGCGACACTTTATAATTGCTCTGTCTTCTCTGTTTAGGGAAGTTATCCCTACATACTATTGCAGTCAGACACTGGACCTAAAATCTTACATTATGGCAAAAGCTCAACAAGACAGAATAATTGCATTTAATTAGGTATTAGAAAACAAACACATTGAGTAATGAGAGCTAGCATTGATAGTTTGGAAGGGAATGGGTATGTATATGATAGACTATAGAACATTTCCAGTGTTGTATTGTAGGGTCGTTGATATTAATCCTGTCAGTCACACTGGAACTAGAGGTGATTCCTTTTGCTAACAAATATGAGGGTGGTCAATAATAATAATAATAACTAGCACTTTCCTAGCTTCTACTATGTACTCTAAAGGATATAGTAAGATTTCCATTTCATAGGTGAGGGACATAAAGCTGAAGATTGCTCTTTGCTCACGCTCCCAGAATTACAAAATGTATGATTTCAAATTGAAATCAAGGTCTCTCTTTCTCCACAGCTTAGTATTTTAGCCAGTGTGCTAAAATAGGTATGGAAGACTAATGTTGGAGTGCTGAGGAAGAAAACTATATACCTACTGGAAAATCAATCCAAATAAAAAAGCAAGTCAAAAATTATGGCAGAACAGCTCTCCAGTCATTCTTTCCCAAATTCCGTTTCTCACTAACGTAAATGAAATCTATGAGATAGTTCTAAAGTAATAGCAATGGAGATTTTAAACAATTAATTATTAATGTACAATTGTCAAGTTTAGTGTTTGTCATTTCTCAATAATCATATTTCTATGTTAATTATTAACTATGCCCCTTCTAATAAACTGCTATTTTATAAAGTCTAGAGGGGGATATTTACAGTATCTAGAAAATAGGCAGGAGTTGGAGTGTTTAGGAGAAGGCATACAGATTTATCTTAACAGGAAAGAATGACATGTGGAGATTTTCTGGAAATGGGAGGGCTGGATTGAATAGAAGGAAGTCTAGTAGCAAATACTTACATTTCTGCTTTTTAGGCAGTAATTAGATTTGAACTATGTAATTTATTTACATTATCTGCTTCCAGAGTGTGTATATATATATATATATATATATATATATATCATATTACATGTGATACTGTGTATGGTGTGTATATATATTTACATGTATAATGTGTGTATATCTTAAATAACCTATTTCTGTACTTTTTTGGTCTAAAGAAATTACCTAAAATCTTCTAACATTACATCTTTGTAAATTTCTCCCTTACATATTCTGCTAGTTTGGTGTATGTATTTATAAGTCATTGTGGTAATGTGACATAAGCAGACTTCAGACACTTTATCATCTCTAAACCTTACAATACTTCAGTAAAGGGGTTACAAAGTAGTGTATGATCATTTCAGTTTCTCCCCATTCTAGCAAATTATCATTATAGTCACTCTTTTTAATTTTAGCCATTTTAAGAGTAAGGAGCAGTATCTCATTAATGGTTTTCATGAGCATTTCTCTAATAAATAATAATGTTGTATATCTTTTCATATATTTATTTGCCATAAGGATATATTTCTTAGTTGTCTGTTCCAGGGACTTAATTTTAAATCAGTTGACTTTCTTCTTTTAATAAAGTTGAAAGTTATTTTTATACATCCTGTACTGTCTTTTCTTTCTGCATTTTAAAAAAATTGCTCCACTGTCTTCTGGACTTTGTTGTTTCAGAAAAGAAACTCATTGTAATTAAAATCAACGTTGCTTTGGATGTAATATGAGATATTTCATTGACTACTGAAGATTTACTCTTTGCCTTTCCTTTTAAACAACTTTACTGTTATATGCATATGCGTTATTCTCTTTGAATTTATCATGCTTGGAGTTCTCTTAAAACATGGCATCTTGAAACTATAAATGTATATATGTATATTTTTATATTTTACCAAACTAGTCAAGCTTGGGGCCATTAGTTTTTCCACACAGTTTTTTTTTCTGCCCCATTCTCATTTTCCTTTCCTTTTAGAACTCTGATGACCTAGATGTGGGAGGAACAATGGTACTATTCCATAGGATCCTGAAGCACAGTTCATTTTGTGAAAAATTTTGCATCTTCCAATGAAATAATTTCTATTGAACTTTCTTTAGGTTTACTGACTCTCCTGTTATCTATATTTTGCTACTAAACCAATGAGTGAATGTTTTATTTCAGATATTGTTATCTTTTAACCTTTTTTTTTTCTTTTTAAAGATTTATTTACTGAGAGACTGTGTGAAAGAGTGTGCGAGCAGGAAGAGATGCAGTGGAAGAGAGAAAGAATACCAAGCAGACTTCCCATGGAGCATGGAGACAGATGTGAGACCCCATCTCATGACTCTGAGGCTGTGGCTTGAGCCAAAACCAAGAGTCACACACTTAACAAACTGAGCTATTCAGAACCCCTGTATTATTTTAATTCTAAAATTTCATTTTGGTCCTTTTTATATTTGTATTTATATTTCTTTATGGTGATTTTATGTCTTTGTATTTATCTTGAATCTCTTCCTTCACTTCTCTAAGCTTGGTTCTAATAGCTACTTTAAGTCATTGTCTGCCAGTTTTGTATGCAGTCACCATGCAGCTGCCATGCTTGTTCATTGTCTTTACTCTTGAGAATGGGGTACATTTTCCTCACTTCTCTTATGTTTAGTAATTTTTATTTTAGTAATGTAACAGTGTGAATATTAATGTTGTACGTACTCATGATTTAATTACATTCTACAATTATTTTTCATTTATTATTATTATTAATTATTATTATTAATTATTATTTTTTAAAATCTTAGCAATCAGTTAACCTCATCACACTTAAAGCACAGCCTTGACCAAGCCAGCAGTGGACAATGTCTCAGGTTAGTGCTTTGACATCACTATGAGCTACCTTCAGTTTTAGCCAGTCTTGGCATGATTCAAGAGTTAGCCAAAAATTTGGGTTGAATTTATACAAAGAATTGGGGTTCCCTTTCTGGGGCTATCTTTTCTGGGGTTTCTCTTTCATGTTTTGGTATTTCTAGTTACCCTGGAATTTTTTGCTGTGATTCTAGAGCGATCAGAGTTTATTTACTATGGGAATTAAACCCACCTAAGCTACCACCAGATGAAACGGTGGTAGCCATCAGGGTAAGGCCTCAAATAGTGGACAAGCCACCAGTATGGATGACTTCAAATGTTGACCCCCTCCCAAAACAGCCTGATTTGTTTTTGTGGGAGGGAGGAGGTTATGTTTTTGTTTTATTTAGTCTAGAGTTTGTAATCGTAATTTACAGGACAATTAGTTCATTAGGAGCTAATTTCCTAATCCTCCTTTTTTTCTTTTTCTTTCTTTCTTTTTTGTTTATCATTTTCATTTCAATGCTTTGAATCCCCGTATTGTAGAGGCATCTCTTCCTAAGAAGTTTTTTTCCTCATTGCCTTCTCATTCCCAATGGAGAAGCATCTAAAAATGGAAATTCTGGAAATAGATACTATTTTGTAAATTACTCTTATTCAAGTACACACTTGTACAATTAGAAACAAAGGCCTTCAAGATTGAGGTAAATGCACGTGTATAGTCTAAACAAGGACACCATTTAATTCATATTCAAAGAAAGAATGTAAGGAGAGTATTAAAATAAATAAACCTTACTCAGAATACAATGATAACATTAAGACAAGATGTCATAACAATACATGTTTAAAAAGAACAAAGTACAGATTCAGGCCTTCCATTATTTTAAGTATTTGTCTTCAGTTGATACTCTTGAGTTTTTCTCTTTTCTTTTTTTAAAGGTTTTATTTCTTTATTCATGGGAGACAGAGAGAGAGGCAGAGACACAGGCAGAGGGAGAAATAGGCTCCATGCAGAGAGCCTGATGTGGGACTCCATCCTGGGACTCCAGGATCATGCCCTGGGCCAAAAGCAGGCTTGAAGGCAGACACTCAACCACTGAGCCACCCAGGCGTCCCGAATTTTTCTCTTTTAAAGGAATGTTAATTTTGCACAACATATTCTTTGAAATTTCTAGCTATCATATTTTCTTTTATCATTTTCATTTCTTGTTTAGTGTGGTTTTCTACAGATTTTGCTTTCTATCACTAACTATTCACCATTTTCTTACTGTTACTTCTGTAATAGCTTTAATATTTAACTCCAGTTTGTTTCCTCAACTCATCCAATTTTTCAACTTACTTTGTTGCTTTATCTTTTTTTTTTTAATAACTATATCTCTCTTTACATTTTTCCCATTTGACCTTAATTTCTTTGAGAGAGTGGAAGGGCAATTCTCTTAGAGTCTACTATGATTCCTTTGATAATTCTTAATTTGATGCATATTATCAATCTATTTGCTTATTTTATTATTTTATTTTTATTTCATTTTATATTTCGGTGTCTGTGCATAGCTTCCCATTCTAGAGTCTTTCAATTTATGGCTCAACTTGAATAAACTCAGCCTAATCTAGATCTGCTATTTGTGTGTGTGTGTGTGTGTACGTGTGCATGCACGTACTTTGAAAAAAAAGATTTGTGGTAGTGGAATAAGAAAAAGAAAAGAGAGAGGACAGCCAACAATTAAAACATATTTTTCTGATACTTTATTTTCTTATCTGCCAGGATTTTTTTTATTCTCTGAATTTTTAGAATGTTTTCTCAAAAGTACTTAAAACATGCCAAGAAAATCAATAAAGTGGTTTTTAAAAAAATTGTTTGACAAACACTAATTTGTTATTTTTATGTACCAGACACTAATCTAAGATCTCCACAAATATCACTTCCTTTAATCTTCACCATAACTCCCAGAGTCATCGGACAGTTAAGTCTACTAATTTTTGCAATTAGATGAAGATACTGATTTACAAAGAAGTCTTACTCAAAATCACAAAATGATAGGTAGTGGAATTAAGACTCAAACCTATACATCTATGAAACAATATACTATAAATAATTTACTTGCCATTATTAGTGTGCTTGTCAAGACCAGTGTTGGCTGTGGCCCTTTGCCTTGAAGCGTGTTAAAAGAGTCATTTTTATTTATTCTTATTAAGGTATTAGCCAGGCTGACCTATTAGATGCTAGTATTTCATCACTTTCTGTTAAAATTTCCCAGCTTATTAAAACCTTCCTTTCCAAATAACCTTACAGTTTTGACTAGTCTCATTATCAGTCTCATTATCCAATCTTCTTGGATGGGCTAGTCTCATTATTCTTTTCTGAGGTAAAAAAAAACATTTAATGTCCATGAACATCTATGTGTTTTCCACATTCCTTAACCCCATTATAATTAAGTAGGGCCATTGGACTAGCTCTGGCAAGTGAATTTTTGGAAGACAACTATGTGTACCTCTTCTAGATTTTAACAATATAAACATCTGTTGTAATACTCCAGCTGTCTCTTACTTTTCTGTAGTTATTCTGGTGTCCCCCTTTTGGCATTGATGGACTCAAGAAGAACAAATAGGCTGCTAAGTCACTGCATAATGGTATACTACCCTGGAGAATCCAGGAAACTACATCAGACTTTGAGTGAGAAATAACATTGGGTTGTGAGCCATTTAAATTTTAGGGTAATTCCAGGAATCTTCTAACCCATCCTGACTAATATATTTGCTGTGATTGAATCTTAGGAATTGCTTCCTGTGAACATGCTAAAATTAAATAGTGGTAAGACCTATACGTAGAAATTATTCCTGAATAATTTTCTTCAATAATTTAGGTCTTCAGAGAATATTTAACTCAATTCATGCTAATAAAATAGCATATATATTTTTCCATCATTATGTAATAAAATAAGACTCTCAGTTACCAATGGCACTAAGAGAGCTAGCTATTCTGATTAATTTTCTGATTAAGGAGAGGAGAATGAGAAATATTGCTTATTTTCAGTAATTGGTGTTAAAAAGCTTTAGCAAATACATTTACTGGCTTATCTAATTACTAAATATATCATGACTTTACTTTGATCATTTATAATCTGAAATAGACTTGAGTTAATGATTTAGTCATTCAGTTCAACTATAGTAATTGAGACTCTACTCTATGCCAGGCACTATTGGTTAGCTCCAAGCTTGTAAAATAATGTACCTCATAGGATTTGGTGATATATTACACAATAATTTTTAATTACCTATTAAGTACCATAGCAGGAGCATAAACAAAGTGCAGTGAAAGAGGAGAGAAGAAAAGGACAAAATCAATTAGTGATAACTGGCTTAGTGAGTTAATATTTGAATTTATATTTAATTTTTTTAAATCTAATTTTAGCTTACCTTGTACTTACTTGTGTCTCTGAAAAGCAAACTTATTTTCTGGATGCTTTTAAAATAAATGATATGTATTCAAGAGTTATTCCAAAGTGCTATTTTTATGAAAGGATGATGGAAAATAGAATGGAAAGAAAGAATGCCATATACTGTTATTTGGCATTTTTGATTCTTTCACTTGATTTACTTATCTTTTTTTTTTTTTTCTCCAGGGTAGACCAGGCTGTGGTTATCCTTAATAGGTGGACATTTACCATGTAATTTTGACGTACATGGTCTACTTTTTAAAAACTTCCAGGTAAGAAAACACTGTAATCTTTTAATTTTACATCTGAGGAACAACAAAACAAGAGAAACATAGTGAATTGTCCAAGATGACCCAAGTGATCCTCCTCTGCATCAGGCCACTTGGAGGAAACAAAGTATAATAAAGTATAAATAAAGTATATATATCCTATATATACAGGATATAACACAGATCAAGACAAAGCAAGAGCTTGAACCATAAAGGATTATGAAATAAATAGCAGAAGATAATATAAATGTAATCTAATGTAAAATAAATAGAAGAGAACCATGTTTGTTTCAGATGGCCCATTCAAAACTCACAAATTGACAACACTGCCCAAAAGTTCTAGGTAAACACCCCTACACTGTGAGTCTAACATGAACCTTTGTACCACTTAAAATGATAGTTCTGAAAATGTATATTTGATGACTTGTCTTTTTCTGTTTTCCCTTCCGCCAAAACCATCCCTTTGAGTTGCTGATGAAAAAGTCTGGGCACATTCTAATGTAATAAAAAATGTAACACAAAGCCCACAAAGCCAGTAAATACCCTCTTTGTCTCTGATGCATGTCAGGAAATTGAAGTAAATAGATTTAAAACTCTAACATTACAGACGATGAGATTAAAAAGCCATTAGTGGTCGTAAGCCCATTAGAACTCTAGGCACCAAAAGACTCTTAGAGAGAATTTCTTGACCAGATAAAAAACATATTGATATCATCCTTCTTTCATTATTCAATAAAAGATCTTATTGGATGCCTTGTAGTTAGTATTCTATTCCTTTCTTTGGTGAATGCTTTTAAACAGAAAAATTTGATGAGTGTCTTTCTCTTTAAAGACACACGCACACAAAACAACAACAAAAACAACCACTTGTTTCATTAACACTAAAAGTGAGGCAGTATCATTTAATGGTCTTTTTCTGGAAGAAAAAGCTTAGCTACTTTCAGTCTCTCTGTCAGCTTTCTTAGTCTTTTCTCTTCCTGCCCTGTTACTTGCCCACATTCTTCACAGTGACCCATGATAGCTACAGCGAGAACATCTTTTCTAGTCTCCTAAAGATAGAACTGTGCACTCCAGCAGATGACCAGGAAGAGAGAGTTTCTATTCTTATTGCTTCCTGTCAGAGTATTCATTCAAAATGTTGTTTCAAGTTGAGATGAAATAACCCTAAACTGATCACTTAAGACAGGACCAAAATGGCCAATGATGGGGGAAAGGAGCATGAGATACACAAAGGGAAAAAATACTGGTCAGTAGGTATGAGCATCTAAGGGACTGATGGATTAACATAATGAACTAAGTAAAATACAATATCTTAAAATAGTAATTCATTTCTATTTGTGGAAGTTGCCTTCTGACATACTAAAATTCCAGACTTTTGTTTACAGTAAGGTTCCATGTATTTTACTATATTAAGGGAAATGAAATCTTTATAAATGAGTGCTTATGCAGCATAATTTGCCACTCCTATTCTCACATGGCTGGAAAAAAAGCGGGGGGATGCAATTAACACTAAAGGGGAATAGTGCCATGACATGACTGGTAATTATTGTACTTGGCATAATTCTCTTTATTAATACTCCTGTTACATCACAGCACTCTTCAGTTCTTTCTCACCATTTTACTTTATTTTATTAACATAAACTACATTTTGCTACATTTACAGTTATTTCCCCCATCATTTTAAAGTCACTCCAGTTTACTAGCATTGCCATATTAAATACAAAGGCTAGGGGACATTAACAATTACCGAAATAATCTTGCAATTGGAAAAGAAGCTTGGCTTTTATTACATTAATACAACACTAATTGAAAATTGAAATTCTACCCTATCTTTCAACAACCTAAATTAAAATTATTAAAATAATCCAAACTAGAACTCAATCAAAATATTTTGAATAATACCTGACTATATCCTGCTATCAAAATAGGGTAAAAGAAAAATAAGAATGTGGTTTTAAAAACTTGACTGCCGGGATCCCTGGGTGGCGCAGTGGTTTGGCACCTGCCTTTGGCCCAGGGCGCGATCCTGGAGACCCAGGATCGAATCCCACATCGGGCTCCCGGTGCATGGAGCCTGCTTCTCCCTCTGCCTGTGTCTCTGCCTCTCTCTCTCTCTCTGTGTGGCTATCATAAATAAATAAAAACTTAAAAAAATAAAATAAAAAAAAATAAAAACTTGACTGCCTCATGACAAAGAACAGATTGTAATTTGATTGTCTGTTAGTAAATTGACCAACAATTGGATGAAATGAGCAGATATCATTTTATGTAGATATAAAAATGTCATTAATTATATAGCTTAAGAATATGAGCCTCTTTGCATTTTCAAAAAGTATATATTTTTAAAGTTCTACCTACTGTCTTATGACCAGGACAGCATCCTTAGGTATAATCTAATCAAAATACTTTTTTGGATATCTTACAAATAGGGAATGGCCAGGGGTGATGTTGCCATCTTCAATAAGCAACTAATGAACTCGCTCAGTCCTTGTGTCTACCTCTGGATTAACATGAGACCCAGAAATTGGACCCAGCAATTGTAAGTATTGAGGCCTAAGCTTTTTGTTTCTATCATACTACACAGCCAATCCATTACAAATGTGCTAACCACACATGGGGTGTTAATTGGCGCTTGGCACCCCCTGGAACATGACAAATTAATTCTCCACCAGTTAGAAATAAACAAAACTCAAAAAAGCTTTTATTAACTACAGTGAATTTAGGACTGCCTTAACCCTTTTTGTACTTCTTCATTTATTTATCACAGGTTTAAATGAACTTAAGTTATATTTAAAATATCTCTGTTCTGGTGATATAGAATGCATTAAAATAAAATGGTTAACATGTGAATTGTTTCACATGTTCTATCGATTGTATGATATAATTTCTTATCAAATAGTCATTTTACAGGTGGAATCTTATGGGAAGACAACATTGCATAATGGTTATGAGAGCTGCTGAGAAGGCAAGAGGGTCTTGACTCAGTTTTTTCCAAGTCTGAAAACTGTCTTTACTAATTATTTTTTATGTGATCTTGGGAAACTTGTCCTCATATGTAAAATGAGGATGCAAAATATCTCAGGATTGTTGTAAAGATTAAATGACACACATATTGCTGAGTACAAAATCTTTACATATGGATCAGAGCAATTCCTATGTTCAAGTCATGGATTATATTCAGAAAAAATCATCACATTTTCTGTTCTTGAGCAAAAATATTGCATTGCAGAATCATGTATTTTTAAATTTCCTTTCAACATTTGGCAAGACTTTAACTTCTTTTGGTCATGTAACACAGTTATCCCAGTAATCTTTATCGATATGCCTGAAAAGACTCTCCAAAGCTTTTATCTTATCTAACGTAAGAGTCACAGTCTCTTAATGGCACATGGCATCTTACGTTCTCTACCACTCTCTCCACTACTTATTGTGCTCTTGGCACACTGGCCTGTTTACTGATCAACCAACCTTCCAAGGGAAATAAGCTCCGTCAGAATTTTAAATGTTTTATTCCCCAGGTTCTGCATTGTTCACTTCTATACTTCCTTAAGCTTTCTGCTTAAATGTCACTTCATCATAGAAGTTCGTTGGCCCCCTTAAATAGACAGGAAAATCCTCTGTCTTGGACCTTCCCGTCACTTTAACCCACTTTTTTTTAGCCTCTATCAGAATAAATGCATGAGAGCAGGCGATTTTGTTTCCTCTACCCCTTTGACAGTTCCTGGTACATAAGGCTGGGCTGACAATGACAAAATCTGTCGAAACAATGACTTAAACAAAAAAGAAGTTTGCTTTGCTGTCACATAAAAGTCCCTCACTTCACAGGTGTTTCAGAGCAGCAGTGATGCTCCCATTGTCAATGTTAGAAATTTCTTAATTTCAAAGCCTTAAGCTTCCAGTGAATGCTTTAGCTTCTTCAGCTCTAGCTTTCCAGCCACCATGCTTGTATTCTAACCACAGAAAGTAAACAGAAGTTGTTCACACCCTCCATTAAAGGACATTTTGTATAATTTGTACATACCACTCCCAGTGCTATCATTGACCACTAATTAGTCATATAACCAAACTTAACTGCAAGAGAAGTTGTAAAGTAGATTATTCTGAGCAGCCAGATGTACAACTAAAATTGTATAGCTCTGTTATAGAAAATGGAGAGAATAGATATTGATGGACAACTAGCAGGCTATGGAACATTTCTAAATAAATATTTGTGTGTAAAACCGGTGATAAAGAAAGACTGATTTTTAAATTCAACTTTGATTCCATGAATTACAAAACCAGCTATTTCAAGCATAAAATGTCATCAATTTTATGGAAACATTATGGTGGTGACCCAAACATAGTTGCCTTTCATTCTTAAACTGTTGCTAGGATGAATGCTGAAATATTTCACTCTGACTGGGTGTAAATACTGTATATAGATCTAAACACATGGGTTGAACTATTTGTTTTCCATAGACCCAGAAAATAATGTTCACTTACTCACTTAACCTAACATTCTTCTTTTTGATCCGTCCAATAATGAATAGGGGTTGATTAGCTCAATCAGGTAACCTAGAGTTAAAAAAAAAAAATCCTCTTCTCTTCTGTTCCATTACATTTTATATCTTGAAATTTTTATAGGTAAAGTCTGCTTTTAAGAAACCAAGCAACAATAACAAAAAACTACTTAAAAATAATCTCGCTTAAAAAAAAAAAAAAAAAGGCTTCAATGAATTTCCCCTGTCAATTGCATTTTCTGCCTCTGAGCCTTCTCTGAGCTATTTCCCTGATCTGTGAGGCAAGGGATTCTGGCTGCCAGCTTCCCGAGCAGATCTAGGGGAAAATTAACACATCCACAACTGAGCTCAAGCATTGCTGACATCTGGTTTACTCATTTTCACAGCACACTTGCACTGCACCCTATTGCCTTCTTCTTATGCACTGTTTTATCATGTGGCTCATTTCAAGAAAATGCATTTAACTTTTAGGTACTACTCTGTGGTATGAAGTGTGGCAAATAGGAAATAAAACAACCTTGAAAGAGCGTTTCCACATATATGCAGCTATAATAATCACTGAATATCAAACCTCACAACTTATGATATGCTCTATTTGGTAAAAGCTTTTGAGACCAGGGACACTGTTGATATCCAAAGAAACCAATCTCATTTTTGAAGAGAATGAGAACAAATTATTAACAACATATCATCTCTTTACATGGATTGGAATTTATTGCTATCCCAAAAGAGAATAAGCAATCACTTTTACACATTTATTTGTTTAATGGTGCTTTTTAATAGTAGGAAAATAAAACCAAAGTTCAAGGCTTTGGGCTTAATTTTGAATTGTACCTTTGAAAAGTATTCTGTGCATTTTCTATGCTCTACTTATAATTCAGTTGTCTCATTTGTATGATTAATATAGAGAAAACTCTTTAATGCAGGCCTCAATTTAATTTAGGATATATGATAAAGCTAGTGGTATTACAGTTGCCTTGATTCTATGGATATAAGTTTTGCTAAAAAAATTCATGTTACACAGATTTATAACATGCACAATAGGAGACAGAATGAACAAATTATGCTCCATCACCAATAGAAAATTGATGAAGAATATCTGCCAATAAATAGCTTATTTTGAATTAATCTATAAATTTAGTTTTATTGAAACCATACTTGATAATCTCTCTCAATGTGTCAATTGTTAGTTGTTGTTCTAATAAGTCATTAATAGTACTTTCTTGAATCTTCTATTCAAAAAGTGACACCTTCTCTAGTCCTATATTATTGATCCACATCAGAATTTCAACTCATATAATACTGTTATGCTCTTTGGGGAAAGAAGCATAGGGCACAGAAGGAGAACATAATTATTACAGCATCATCTTTATGAAGAAAGTTATAATTAGAAATTGATTATTTTATAAAAGCAAGAAATGATAATTTAATACCTATAAGGTATTTAACAACATTTATTGACTGTTCCTTGTAAAAGTACAATAAGTATGTTTTGGCAATCCTTATCTTCAGATATTGTATAGGCATAAGATATGTTGAGGATGAGGTATTAAACTCAACCAGATTACCTATGTGGTCATTAGGAAAGTCTTTAAAATGTGACTTAAATTTTACTACAAGTCACACATTTCAGTTTTAATTTATATAGTTGTAATTAATAAAAATAGTAATTAATAAACTAATATAATGTAATTAATAAAACTAATATAATTGTAATTAATAAAACTCTAGATTATTAAAGGAATGCTAGATTATATCATACTTTTTCATTAATAAAAGGTTAGATTATGTAAATTACATAAATAAATAACAGTTTTTCAAAAGAATTGTTTCAGAAATGTTAAAAGTATTTGAAAGCCATGTAACAGTTCATCAAGTCAGGCTATCCAATAAATCACATTTTTTAAATACTATTTAACTGCTTGAGTCCCACAATATGTACATTTGTATTCATACAGTGTCATATTTTGCCTTCCCAGGAGACTGCCAGAAAAACTTTCCATCAAAAAGTTAAATTTATTAGACCTAGTCCCCTAGGGAGAATCCACCTCAAAAGAGTCTTAACATTGCCTCAGAGGGAGACATTAGAGGAAAAACTGGTTTTAGGACTTGGACTGGATTATTTTAAGGTGCATCTTGCAAAGAAGGGTACTAGTGAGGGTTGGTAAAATTTTTTGGTACAATAGCTCAGGATTGGTTGGCACAGCAAGTCAGGGATCTTGAAGTATGTAATGAGCAGGATTTTAGTTTTGATAAGTAGACTGTTAAGTGAGTCATAGTCCTGTCTCTAGGAGCAAATATTTCCCAGAGAAAGTAACTCAGTTATTTTAGCTTGACCTCAGTATTGTCTAGCATAGGGAACAATGTCTGTACTGTTATATTTAACACAGAGACAGGCCATTTTCTTTTTCAATTTAAAGGGCTTTCTACTTGTATGAGTTCAAACAAGTTATTATTAAGTGGTAGATATTGTTTTCACATTCATATGCTCTTGATTTTAACCTTTATATCTAAAACACCCTATTATTGATGCTGACTTTTCCCTTGCAGTGCTCTTTATTTCCTCAATTCAAAACACAGGGACTTGCTGATTTCTAACAGTATTGTTATCAAAATCAATAACAACTGGGAAATAGATGAAAACTTAAATTTTTAAATTATGATGGAAATTATAAAATTAATGAGTGAGCTTTATGTAGATTATGTGATTTGACATTTAATCATATTCTATTGTCCTATTATTACCTCTATTTAACATGTACCAATACTAAAGCAGACAAAAATTATATTATTTGAGAGGTCACTCACAGCTTGTGGATAGAATTTGGCTTAAATGTATGAGTTTAACACTATGGTTATAGGAAAATAGTTAAAATAACTTTCAGCAATATTCAGCAATAGCAGGAGGGAGGTATTATAGGTTTTAAGTGCATACTTGCATGTTTCTACCCCTGAAAAAAAAAATCCAAGGCTTTTCCTTCAAAGGAATAGAACTAATTATTTAGGCTACCTATAACATTTGGTTATGTAGAAGAATAAGAACTTGTTGGGGATGTGATCTTCTATGTTGTGAATTTCAGTTAACCCAGATTTTTGTACCACTATCTTCCCCTTCGGCACTAAATATGTATAATATACAGCCTTTCTTGTATCCTCAAGGCATTTGGAATCCCTTATTCTCTGGGCTGTGGCTTTCTCCTCCTCCATCTATACATACCATTCCTTAAGTTGATTTTTATGTTATCAAATGTACTGAAATTTTTCATCAATACTCTGCATTGCTCTAGAGCCAATAGTTTTAAAGTCCATTTCCGGGGATTTATATTTAGTAATTCCATTATGTAATCATACCTTTTGAACAGTAAGTTGGTTGCCTGAGAAATTTGAACCAGAGGAAGCTTGGCCTTGTTGCTTCTTTATTACGTAGTGTCATCCCAACTAAATCTCACAGTTTTCATCCCCTTAAGAGAGTTTGTGGTTTAGGTTGTAGGAAAGAGTATAGGAGAAAACAAGAAATTATAAATGGATAGAGTAGACAGTGAGGTGTCCTGGAAAAAGTTAATGCCATGGAGTATGGAATCCAGCAGAAAGATAATACAGTTTTAAACATATATGTATCTAACAACAAAGTCCTAAATTACATGAAATATAAACTTAAAAAATTCAAGAGAGAAGTAGATCATTCAACTATAGTTGGAGAACTCAATATTCCACCTTCAAATATGGATAGAATTACTAGGCAATAAACCAACAAGGAAACAGATTATTTGAACAACACTATGAAGCAGCTGACCTAACAAAGCACCAGTAGAACACTCTAACTGATCACAGCAGAATAAATATTCTTCTCAACCTCACATGGAATGTTCTCAACATGCTAAACCATAAAACAAAACTCAGTGTATTTAAGAGAATTGAAATCCTACAAACTGTTTTTTTTTTTTCTAATGACAGTGGAATTAAATTAGAACTCAAAACCAGAAATAAATTTGGGAAATTAGTATATATGTGGAAATTAAGTACACTCCTAAGTAGGCAATGGGTTAAAGAAGAAATCACAAAGGAAACAAGAAAATACCTCATGGTGATTAAAAATTAAAATAGCTTATTAATGCTTATGAGATAAAGTTATACTTGCAGAAAAACCCCCAATAACTGTTGAATGGAGAGACTCTAAGAAGCCACAAAGTATTGAAAATGACTCAAGAAAAAATGAAAAATCTGAATACATTTACAACAAGTAAAGAGATTGAGTTAATTTAAAAAACAAATGTACCCAAAAGAAAGTCCAAGCCAAAATGGCTTCATGGGTGAATCTTCCAAATGTTTTAAAAATGATTAAATATAATTTTTTTTCACAAATTCTTCCAAAAAACACAAGAGGAAGAAATACTTCCCAACTCAGTATATGGAGCCTATATTACTTCGATTCCAAAAACAGAACAAGGCATAAAACAAGTAAAGGAAACTATAGACCAATATATAGATGCAAAAATCTTGACCAAAATTTGAAAACACTGAATTAAGCATATAAAAAGATTTACACCATGAAGAGTTGGAATTTATTTCACAGTTGCAAGTTTGGTTTAATATCTGAAAATCAGTTAATTCATTATTTTACTATATCAGTAAAATTTTACTATATCAGTAAAATAAAATATAAAAGCCTCATGATCCTGACAATAGATAAAGAAACAGCACTTGGCAAAATTCAATACAGTTTCATTATAAAAGCACTAAAAAAACAAAACAAAACAAAACAAAACAAAAGCAAAGAAACAATCCTACAACTAGAACAACTAGAACAGAACTTTCTCATCATTATAAGGGTATCTAAAAAACATACACAGTTAACATACTAAGTGAGGAAAGAGTGAACGCTTTCCCCTTAAGATCAGGGATAAGACAAGGATGTCTGCTCTCAATTTTTACAACACTGTATTGGAAGTTCTAGTCATGGCAGGTTGACAAGAAAATGAAATTTAAAATTTTGCAGATTATAAAAGAATAAATAAATGTATCTCTATTTATAGATGCATGATCTTGTATGTGGGAAATCTTAAGAAATCCACTAGAATAAACTAGAACTAAGAAACAAGTTCACATAAGTTACAAGATATAAGATTAGTATTTAATCTTAATATTTAATATTAATATGAAAAGTCATTCATATACTTTATAATTTATATAATATTTAAAAAGTAATTCATATTACTTATACACTTGCAGTATGTAATCCAGAAAATATACTAAACAAGACGAGTTCATTTGTAATAGTACCAAAATGAATGAAATCTTAGGGGTGCCTGACTGACTCAGATGGAGGAGCATGTGACTCTTGATCTCAGGGTTGTGAGTTTGAGCCCCATATTGAGGGTAGAGATTAGTTAAATAAATAACTTAAAAAAAGAAATAAAATCTCATATGCATATTTAATAAAAGAAATGCAAAATTCATTCTCTGGTCCTAAAAAATATTGTTGTAAGAAGTAAGAGATCTAAATAAATGGAAATATCCAAATAGAAGAGCTAAACTTTGAAACTAATTGAAGAAAATGGCTTCCTTAAATGATAACAAAAATACAAGCAACAAAAGAAAAAACTAAATACATTGGACTTGATTAAAATTAAAAATTTTTGTGCTCTAATGATACCATCAAGAAAGTTAAAAAGGAAATGAGATACAATATTTGCAAATGACATATTTGATAAAGGATTTGTATCTAGACTATATAAACATTTATAACCCAATGAAAAGGAAATAATACAATTTAAAAGTGGAGAAAGCATCTGAATAAACATTATCCAAAAATGATATATTGATGGCTGTTAATCACTTGAAAAGATTTTCAATATCATTAACAATCAGGAAAGTTCAAATTCAAAACCTAACAAGATTTTAGTTCATACCTACATGGATGACTATAATCAAAATGACATATAATAACAAGTGCTGGTAAGAATGTGGAAAATTGGAATCCTCAGATGCTGCTGGTTAGGCTTGTAAATGATGCACCAGTTTGGAAAACATTCTAGCAGTTTCTCAAAAGGTAAATGACTCAGCCATTCTGCTAGATATACCCAAGATAAATGAAAACATACATCCACACAAAAATGTGTACAAAAAATATTCATAGCATTATTCATAGTAGCTAAAAAGTGGAAACAATTAATAAACAAAGAATGGTGTATCCATTCAATGGAATATTGTTTATGAATAAAATAAAAATATTTGTAGATGCTATAAATGGATAATCCTTGAAAACATGCTATCTGTAAGAAGTCAGTCACAAATACCACCTATGATGTTATTATATTTACTTAAAATGTCCAGAATAGGCAATCTTTAGAGAAAGAAAGTAGATTAGTAGTAGCCTTATGCTTTGGGGATAGGAAGAGGTGAAGTAAAGGCTTGAGGAGAAATGAAAGGCGAAGGATTTTTTTCTGAAGTGATAAAAATATAACATACTAATGAAAAAATAACATACTAATGAAGCTGTTTTAAAATAATATATATTTCACTAATTTTGTGAATTATTAAATATTTATGTACACCAATAAATTTATATATTTACATGCATGAACAAAAAGAAATAAATACCTGTATTTATGTGTGAGGGCAAGTAAAATATACAGTATGTACATTTTCAAATGGTATTTGGAATCCTGAAAGAATTGCTTTCCTTTATATAGATCATCATTCATTTTACTGAATAAGATTTTTTCATTTTAATTTATTATAAAATCAGTGCCTGTTAAGGGAACATGCACACCCTTCTAGAGAACTTCTGATGGTTAGCAATGAAAATCTCAACTACTGAGTTTTTATCATTAAGACTAACAAACCTATGGGGAAGGACAGTCAGAAGACCAAAATTCTATGATATTTTAGAATTTGCTTAAGGAGATATTAATTTTGAATAAAACATGAACTTTTTGTCCCCTGGTTTTTAAACAAATGGTTGCTTAATTGAATATGTGTCCTAAAGCACTGTGGTGATCATCTCACTTCCATATTATTCAGACTTTGCTTCAAGCATATGCATTTTGATACATATTTTGGCATTCTGCAGTATGTACATTACTACATAATCAAATGGCATGAAATATTCAGATAAAACATAGCATATTAAGTGACTTGAGAAATAAAGTTATGTCAAGTGTGCCCATTATGAGATGATAACAGTACATATATGTAAGAAAATAATGAGTTTGTTTACAATATTAGTATTTATAGGATTTTTTTAAGCATATGTTATACATATCTGCTGCTAAATTGGTAATGTTTCCAAAGTCACAAATACAAAAATATATTTTTAAAGATGTTCTAACTATGTATATTAATTCACCTCCTACTTTTGGGAATTTAGAATTCTTGGCTTGTAACTATGGAAACTTTTGACATTCTTTTCACTTTCTATGCCAGTATTGGGCAACAATAGCAATTCGTCTAATTTTGACGACATTGAATGGGTTTGAATATCCACATAAACATGATCTTTGCTCAGATTCTTCTCCAAGGTTGCCTTCATTTCTACCTTACCTTTGTGAATTTTCCTAAAACAAGAAAGCTGAAGTTAAGAAAAATGTACAGTGAAAGAAAATAAATCTGGGTTTTCACTTTGTTTTTGATTCAAGAGTTAAAACAAACAAACAAACAAACAAAAACAAATACCAAAACCTACCTCTTTTTTGCAAATATATTTTGATATTGAAACATTTTATTTTTAATCTGGTAAATTAGTCAGAGAATGGTAATAAACTTCTAGTAGTGTGAACAGTGTTCTGGTTCAGTCCCACTCAAAACAGATTAGTTTATGTTCCAAAAGGATTTAATTGTAAGGACTAGGAGTAAGGTCTAAAATGTCTGAAGCAGTCTACTCTCTTTGGACTGAGGGCTCCTTTCGTACAATTGCACAATATGCAATTGCAGAATATGGTGTCACAACTAAGCAGGAGAGAGACCAGAGAGAGACATGCAAAAGAACATCCAAATAAAAGTGGAGGGGAGAAAATCTCAGAGAGCAGTTTATGATAATTTTTAACACTACCCTAAAATAACAGAAGGGGGAGCTCTGGGAAGTTAGATAAAACTTTGAGTCCAGCGTTTTTTTTGTTTTTTGTTTTTTGTTTTTTGTTTTTTTTACAATTGAGAAAACTAAATCTAACTAGAAATGTACAACAGAAAAATATCAAGGTTAAATTTAACAGAAAATTACCTTAAGGAAAGATAATGTGGATGCTATCACATCCTTATAGCTATTGAAAGTATTGAACTGCTAAGGGAAAAAATTAAAAGGTACAGATTGCAATGTACTATATCAAACCAAGTTAGTTGTTAAGAAAATATACCCCCCAAAATGAAATAACAACATACATAGAATGACAAACACTAAAAAACAAGGTGACAGAATTTAAAACATAACTACACATAACTAGAAATAATATCAAATAGCTTTAAAACTGAAGACTAAGCTAGAAGAAACACGACAGGATAACACAATAAAAAATATCTTAAGGTAAGTATATGTAGAAAATAAAAGAAATTAAATGTAAAGTAACAAATGAAATGATAAAAGATTCAAGAGAAAGCGATATATATTAAAGATCGATAAAGACCACTGAGATACAGGTACTAAAGTACTTGGGAAAGCACCAGAGAAAATTACCAAAATGCACATTTCAAGGAAACTTTTCTTTAGAAAATATTTAAACTTTACATTAACAGACATACTGTACATCTGAGAATATTGACCATAATGATCAACAAGACCTCTTTAGTAAAAGGCAGAGCATGTGACTTGGAAGGAAAATAAAGTTAGATTATCATCAGACCTTTCAACAGTAACTTTGATGCAAAAATATAGAGTAACATACTTAAGTTATTCAAAGAAAGAACATGTGAACCATGAATTTTATATCCAGGAAAATTTACATTCATGTATAAAACACAAAACTATTATCAGCCAGTACAAAATTAGAGAATATGGTTTCTGTGACATCCTCCTAAAGATTTTGCTCTAGAACAAGCTTCAGAAAAACAAAATGACTAGAGACACAAGGGATAAGGGAGAGGTGGTGAATATTGAATATATAGTTCTTATAGAATCAAAATTAAATGGGAATTAAAGGGGGGGAATAGCATGCAATGCCTATTTGATCTGATAATTTAGATACAGTACAGTTATTGAAAACTGGGGAGGATAATGGGGCCAGCATATATCAATACTGTTCATTTTTAGTAAAAAAAATTAGTGATAACAGTATTAATATCTAATATTAATATTAATCTAAAACTAGTAAATGTAAAGAAGGCATTGCAAATATGTAATTATGAATTAATTTAATTCTATCAGCCCTGTTCTTCTAGAAAACTAGAACTATTAGTGTGGAATTAAGGAGATTGAGATGTAGTATAGAAGAGGCTAAGTAAAAAATACTGTAAAAAATAAGTAAAAAAAATACTGTAATGCCACATATAGAGTAGAAATATCACTATAAAACATGAGGTATTTTACCTTCAAATATTTATATGCAGCATATATGTATACATACGCATGCACACATATACTACACATGCATCTTTCCTAACTAGTATTCTTAGTATAATCCTTAGTTGTACCCATTAAAAACATCTTTGAACAATGACTAGGATAGCAGCAATTTGCTTTCCTAGCACTAATAATAATCTTGGTTTATCATATCCTATTAGAAGGAACCAAAGTTTTGTGGCAAAATGACTAATTCTCATTCTGGACAGAAAAAAATACGATATGAATCTAGGACATCTTGACATACCAGTTAACAAGAAAGCTCTCCAGGGGCACCTGGGTGGCTGAGTGCTTGAGTGTCTACCTTTGGCTCAGGTGATGATCCCGGGCTCCGGGGATCGAGTCCCACATCAGGCTCCCCAGAGGGAGCCTCCTTCTCCTTCTCCCTATGTCTCTGCCTCTCTGTGTGTCTCTAATGAATAAATGAGTAAAATCTTAAAAGAAAGCTCTCCAAGAAAATAGAAGGATTTAGGTACCCTTTCCCCCTCCAAAAAAATAGCATTACTGAGTACAAATAATAGAAACTGGGTTCTTTTAGCCATGTATTGTATTAAAAACATGGAACAGAAAGTAAAAACTTCTGTTCAGGCAAAATTTCCAAAATAATTAATTCTTCCTTGTTGGTAATTTCTTTGAGAATCAACTCTGTGATAAAATGTAAATCTCAAAATCTGATAAAATTTTTGTTTCCTGGGCCAACTCTTAATAAGAATGCTTGAATATATAAGAGATTGCATCATGATTTTGTACACTGTATGCTCAATAAACACAAATTGATTTTTATACCATCTCCAAGTCAGTTGGTTATAGAACCATTCTTAAAATGTCAATGTTTCTCTTTGTTTTGAATTTGGATTATGAAACAAATAAGTTATGTTCCCCTAATAACAGGTCACAGGATTTTGACATACCTGAAGCATGAATAGAATAACAGGTAGATGTTTGTGATTTACAGGATTTTCCTAAAAAGCAATTGAGTTCCTACTGATTACTTATATTCAAATCTTAAGGAATGACTAATATGGATAATAGCTTTAGTAATAAAATAAAACATAAATATTCTTCTGTTACATGTCTAAAATAAATTATTGTACACCAGTAAGCCACCTCTGTTGTTACCATGACAAATATTCAATACGGTAAAATTTTAAGTGAGAACAGCCTATGAATAACTACCACCCCTACTCCTCACATATCAACTCCTCCAATTGCTGGAAACATAGAGACTTTTACTCTTCCAGTTTTGCAAATTGAGTCAGAATTTTTTTTTAAGAAATCCTTATGCATTTAATTATAAATTCAAACCTTAACTGGCCCATGAAAAAACCATAGTACATTACTAGGATTCAGATTTTAATCAAAAATAGTTCAGAACTGTGAATACCTTAGCTGACTGATTAATGTATAAATATTAATTTTTAAATATTAGAATAATCCAGAAAGAAACAAGTCTAGTTTATTATTGATTGCATCATCAACCCCTGATTACTCTAGAAAAATTACTTCCCAAATTATCAACAATGTCACTGCTCTACAGATTTGATGTCTCCTTCAGCAATCTTACTGATAGCTAATTCAACGCTTACTTATTTTTAACTGCACCTGTATCAGTTTACTTTGTATGCACAGAAGTCCCTTGAAACCTGAGCACTTAACCCTTCTCCTGTTTTCAATGCTAAAGTGAAAACTCTCCCTACAGAAGTTAGCATTTAGAGAAGTAGGCCAATTTGCTAACACCAAGTAACTATTCTTCATTATTTATTTTGGAGCATCTAAGTAAAAAGCAGTTCATTATTTGTCTTGAAGCATTGCTAACTACGAGATATTTGCCATACTCATTCAAATGTAAATACATAGACATAATGAAAAGTTCAAAGTATATTGTCCCAAACCAAACCTATCTTAACCTAGCAGCTTGTGAATTATATATTCAATTTTTTTTAAAAATCCAATTTCACTTACTTAGTACAAATCCTCCTGCAGTTTTTGCATTGAACACAGGAGAAATAATAGATAACCTCTTGTTTCAGAAGTAGTTTCGTTCTTAGTAAGTTAAGATTTGTCATATTCCTCTCCAGCTGAGTATTAGAGACAAGGCTTGGATTTAGGGAGGTAGAAAATGACAGCTTAATAAAATCAGAGTATCTAAAGTGAAACTCTTTAAGCAGTAGTTTGGACCAGAGAGGAAAAAAAGTATATCACTAATACAGGTACAACATATTAACACTTGTCTGTACATGAATCTGGGATCTGAGTAGGAAGAATTTTTCACGAAATAACTTATTCTAAACCTGAACTTCCATGGCTATGTATATCAGATTTATAAGACCAGTGGTGTTAAAACTAACAAATATATTTTTTTCAAATATAATTTTATAATAAAAATAAGTTCAAAGCTGTTATAAAGACACCCAGTAGATGCATATGCAAATCCACTATAGAATAAAAATTATAAAACTATTTTTTTGTTTTCTAGAATATAAGCAGAAGTGTTTAAATAATGTCATTCATTACAGAAAAAACATTAAATGCCTGTGAATAAAATATAGCAAAATTTGTGCAAAACCTCTACCATAATAAATACAAAACACAATTAGGAATTTTTAAAAAATTGTGGATAAACTTTCTTGAATTAGAAAACATTCAAATATTTGAAAACTCTGTATTTTAAAACTGTCCTATTAGTTCCAATGAAATCATGTTCAGAATCCTATAAAAGTTTATACATGTGTATAAAACCACAACTTCTTTTTAAAGTGTACATGGTAATTAAGTCCAGAAAAGTCAAAAAACAAAAAAAAACAAAAAAACCTAGAAAAAGAAACGCAAAGCTGAAGAAATTAAAGATTTAGATAATGAAAATCCATTATAACTATGTAGTATTTTAGAAGTTGTGGTATTTAGTATAAGAATAGACAACAAACAATAGAACTTATATCATTGGTCTTCGGATAAATAACCACAGCAAGAAAAGGAGAAAGTTATCTCTTAAATGGTTTTAGTTTAACTAGACATACAGTATTTTAAAAAAGGGAATGATGACCCTTGATGATTATCATATGCAGAAGTCAATTACAGATAAATCATAGACTTAAAGGAGAAATATAAAACAATAAAGCTTTTAGATGAAAACATACTTATTACCCTGGAGCAGGCAAAGTTTTTAACAAAATACAATGTAAAAGGATATTTGATGAGTTAAATTCCATTATTAATTAAAATGCAATATTATGAAGGTGAAAAATCAAACCAAATAGTGTGAGAAGATGTAAACAATGCATATATTTAACAAAGACCTGTACCCACATAATATAAAAGCCCCCACAAATACTCAGAAGACAGCAGACAGGCCAATAAGCAATGTGTAGAAGGCTTGTACAGGATCTTCAGATGAGGATTTTCCAATGGTCAATATCCATATTAAGAAGTATTAGTATGTTTATTCATCAGAAATGAAAATTAGTTACTACACAGCCAAAAGAATGGTCAAAATAAAAATGACACACAGTACTAACGTTTAATGAGGGTGTAGATCAATGGGAATTTCCATGAACTTCAGTTGGTAGTATAAATCACTTTGAAAATTTGTCCTGCAAAGTCTACTAACATGAAATGTATATTTACTGGACCAATTGCCAAAAGGTAATTGCTCTTATTCCAGAAATGCATGCACATACACATGCATAGAGATACTTGTAATAGCACTACTTATAATGACCAAACACTGAAAAAATAAAAGCATCCACAAAAGAATGCCTAAGTACACTGCAGAATAAAGGGCATTGAACAAACTTCCCAACATACAACAAAAAAGGATAAAATCCCAGGCATAACTTGAAGAAATAAAGCTAGAGATAAAATAATATGTATGATTTTATATATAAGGTTTTAAAAATAGGCAATACAAAATGTAAGGTGTGAAAAAGCATACTCAATTGGTAAAACTATACCAAAAAGGAAGAAAATATTTATTTATCATTGCCATCAAAATAGTAGTTGTATCCAGTGGGGAAGAATTTTAACTGCAAAGAGTCATTCAGGGGCCACCTACAATGCTGGTAGTGTTTTACTTCTTGATCGGGTGGGCAGTATTCAAGGGTGACTTTAGGATAATGTGTTGAAGGGTACATACCTTTTTGTGCACTCTATTTTTGCATATTATATATTTCATTGTGAAAACTTTAAAATTTAAAAAAATTACAAAATATGTGTGATTTATTAAGAGATGTTTCAGGTTAAGTGGGCTGTCTGATTCTTAGGGAAAGATTGACAGGTCCTGTGAAAATGACACATTGTGTCATGATATGTAAATTATGCCAATGTCAGTTTTGAAAAGCTTATTTCTAAGATCAATTGAAGGGATGTTAGCAAGGAAAACAGTTTAGTTTGAATTAGAACGACAAAATCGAAGTGGCATTTATAATAATTAAGATAATTATATTTAAAATTGGAGTCAAAGACATATTTCCCAAAGAGGATATCTCAAATATAGAGATAATATGATCTGCTTTTTGTCATTTGCTTATTACATTTGCTTATTATATGTTTGCTTATTACTCCCTAAGGATTTTTCACATATTTCTTCCACATTGAATATATCACAATTTACCTGCTTATTATTTATTTAAAATAGTTTAATCTTTGGGGCGCCTGGGTGGCTCAGTTGGTTAAGCATCTGCCTTTGGCTCAGGATGATCTCAGGGTCCTTGGATGGAGCAGCATCAGGCTCCCTGCTCAGCTGGCAGTCTGCTTCTCTCTCTGCCCTTCCACCCACCATGTTTGCATAAGCACTTTCTCTCAGATAAATCAAATCTTTAAAATATAGTTTAATCTTTTACATTTTTTTGCCTAGTTAAAATGTTTATATTTTCTCCTAATGTGATATCATTCAGTTCAAATGTCTGTAGTATTTTTTTTAAAGATTTATTTATTTATTTATGATAGACATAGAGAGAGAGAGAGAGAGAGAGGCAGAGACACAGGAGGAGGGAGAAGCAGGCTCCATGCCAGGGAGCCTGACGTGAGATTCGATCCCGGGACTCGGGGATCGCGGCCTGGGCCAAAGGCAGGCGCTAAACTGCTAAGCCACCCAGGGATCCCTGTCTGTAGTATTTGAGGACCTATTGACAAACATTTAAGCCTACCTTTTTTTTTTTAACCCAGGTAATATGATTGTGAAACAAGGAATTCAGAATGAAAACATTCTTCTTTTTTTTAATAACACTTTTGACAGATATTTAACTCAAAGGAGCACATTCCCCCTTAACTTTATAGATTAACCAGAAGAGCCCTAAAATCTTTATCACTTAATTTCACACATGCATATTCTCTAACTAAAACTCTTAGGATCAAAATAGCCCAGGAAGCACTGCTTTAATTATTTTTATTTTTTCAATAATTCTAAATAGTTCTTTCTTCTAACAGAGCCTTTCTGTGTTTTAGTTTGCTGATAGGTTAAGAAGCATGATATGAATTAAAAGTTCTGTGCTTATATGCTGTTTGACAAATTGAAAGAGATTTCTTGACTGTATGATTTCTCTTACTCTTTTATTTGCTACTACATACCAGGATTCTTAAAGAAAAAAAGTTCAAGTATATAAGACCATGACTCTTAAAGAAAAATTTTTTAGTATATAAGGCCAATACTTAAAAACTTTAAAGTATATAAGGTCTTTTCAAATGAGTACTTATTAGCCAGGATTTACAGACTATACATTGGTAAAGCTGAGCTCAGTTCTAGGTAGAAGCCGCAACAATCATTTCTACCATTTTGTGATGGATGTCATGAAACAAAGGATATTTTACCTATTACTTTTATTCACTTATCTGATTTACTTCCTTTAACTTTTTTAAGGCGTTCATTTATATTTTACAAAGATGTTGGCTTATCTGTTAGAATACTTCTCAAACTTATTTCATCTTGGTAACTGGGAGGTCATGTGTAAAAGAATTGAATTGTGAGAGTTTGGGATGAATATTTTACACTAAAATGAATATTTTACACTAAAGTTATCTTTTTCTTAGCCATGTGAAGTAGGCACAATTTTAAATCTGTTGGTCATAGAATCAGTGGTGGATTGGTAAATATTATACCTGTGAGTTTCCTAAGACTGCCAGTAAGATTAAGATTAAAACAGATAAGCTAAATTTGCATAAATATACTTTAGGTAGACAGCTATATTTCTGAAAGCACATATTCTGAGTCTTGGATCTGAGCCAAAGGCATAGAGTCACATTCAGTGCTTTGCACTGGATGTAGATGATGGTCCCGTAGGTTTACTTCAAAAATTTTTTGGAGGTTTATAGGATTGGATACTTTAAATGAAGAGATAATTTTTAAGACTGCTTAGTTTCTGTGGAAGAGTTTATTTAGTTTTATAAACTAGTACATGTCAGTTATGCACCAATTGACAGTTAAGAGAGTATTGAGATTTATTATGAGAGATGCTGTGTAATCAATTTTAAATTATAGGACACTAATATAATTAGATTTTTAACACATAAAAATTATAAGGAATATTTAGACACTTAATCGGAATTTTAAAAGCCAGCGATAACAAGTTAATAATTGTGACAACTAATAGAGTATCTATATAAATGTCACTATTTTTATTAATTGATATTTAATTTGCTCTAGCCTGCCTTGGTAAATGTTAATTAAATGCCAGAAAATTCCTTATAATTTTAACATATTAATAATCTTATAATTATGTCTTTATTGCTTACATAATTATGAGTTAATTACACAGCTACTAGATTTACTGTACCCTTTATAGAGAGCTCAAGACTACCCATTTTTCTCCACAGGTCAATAAACTTGATTGCCTGTTAACCACTTTCAGTCATAGAACATCAAAAGCTGTTTGTGAATAAATATACACTTCTATCCAACACAGTGAACATTATGTATCAAACTAAGAAAAATGATATAATGGAAATCTGCCATAATTCCTTTTATTAATCTATTGTTTTGTACCTTAGAAAGTTGTGTCAATTTAGGAAAACAGGGGAATTGTTTCCCAGACTTTTCTAAGATGATGTCTATAAAAAGTATTTCCTTTTAACATGCTTTTATATGTATAGTCTCAATTTATAGCTACAGTAGCTTCATAAAATTCATTTATCCTCCTTTGACCAGTAAGGAAACTGATGTAGAGATTAAGAAACTTTTCCTCTATAATCCCATATTATTATTGCTTAACCCACACATTGACCTTTGTCCCTCTCTATTCCTTTGCATTTTTACCACACCACCTTCCCTTCCACCTGACTGTCAACTTCCAATCTAGGAAGTTGTCAGTATCTTTTTAATCCCTATTGTTGGTAGATAACATATAAAGAAGAGAAGCATAAATATATAGATAGATAGATAGATAGATAGATAGATAGATAGATAGATAGATAATTGGTTCTTCAACGAATCCATGTTTCTAACTCAACTTTGTACCACTGTGGTCAAGCTTAGTGATGACGAGGCCCATGCTCTATTCACCTCTGGACTCCTAGTTGAGGCTCTATGTCAGAACATTTGACACAGATGTGTAAGTGAATTCAAAACTTTAAATCAACTTAAGTCCATTTCCTACTTCTCTTGAAGTTCAAATGGAACACCAACAATAATCCTCAGATTTTCAACCTGCTGCTTTCTGACCAGTGGAACAATATTTTCTGTTAGAGAGAGACCTTCTGTAATCACTTCCTCATAGCTGCCTCTCATTCTTAAATTTCAACTCATTCTCTGCTTATTCTTTCTTACTGCAGAAGCAGTGATTCTATTTTGTTTTGTTTTGTTTTTTGGGCAATTTCTCCATTTATGTTCTTGATCATCTCTATTTTTATCCAGTATTTATAGCCAACCACTGATTTCATAAAAAGTACAAATGAAACAGATATACCACTAATTAAGCAATAAACAGCATAATTTGCATGTCAAACATCAGTGAATAGAGGAGAAACCTCATTATTATGTACTTTATATTTACAGAAATATTTTATAGACAAATTTAGATTTAAAAAATTTTAATTACATGTTCTAAAATAAAGCAATTATAACTCAACACTCTAGAGATATTAATACATAGTATTAATCCTTTTTCAACATACTGCATCATGATGTAATAGGAAAAAATGAAACTGGATATTATGACATATGCTATTAAAATTGTGCACTGGAAAATAAGGTAAATGTATGGAAAGCTTTTTAGTCTTTTCTAATTCTAGATTTAAAATCAAGATATTCTACTGTACATAATACATTAAGTTTAGAATAGATTGTTTTTTTAAAATATATATTTTTAAAGATTTAATTTATTTATTCATGAGAGACACAGAGAGAGGGAGAGAGAGAGGCAGAGGGAGAAGTGGGCTCCATGCAGGGAGCCCAACGTGGGACTCGATCCCAGGTCTCCAGGATCATGCTCCTGGATCAAGGAGCGCTAAACTGCTGAGCCATCAGGGCTGCCCAGAATAGATTGTTAAATAAACAACAATAACTTATTCTATCTTCTCATTCTTGATAGTATAAAACAGCATTTTATTCATGATTATACAAGTTACACTTAGTTATACAAAGTGATTCATGTATCACATGAAATAGTCTGTATTTTCAGACAATGTAAGAGAAAAGTTTTACAGGAATCAGTACAGAATCTGCTACTTAGCTGATTACCAATTCCCTTCATAATTTGATATCACACTACTTACTCAATACACTTTCTCAGCTCTCTTCAACATGTAAGTAGTATTCTAATCTCATACTACCTCCATAATTTGCTATTCTACAGCTTTGGCCAAAAAGATTCTACTAACTTCTGAGGATTCAGATTATTCTTATTTTTAAAGAACCAACCAAGTCTTATATTTTATCATCTTTATGGCATATTATCAGACATTTTGGTCTTCACTAATCTTTAACACTAACATCCCTCAGTAAATAGTGTTCATTTATCGATCACCCCTTTTATTTTTTAAAGTTTATTTTTATTTTTGATTTGTTTATGATAGTCACAGAGATAGAGAGAGAGAGAGAGAGAGAGAGAGAGAGAGGCAGAGACATAGGCAGAGGGAGAAGCAGGCTCCATGCACCGGGAGCCCGATGTGGGATTCGATCCCTGGTCTCCAGGATCGTGCCCTGGGCCAAAGGCAGGCGCTAAACCACTGCGCCACCCAGGGATCCCTGATCACCCCTTTTATATTGTTACTTTTTCATGTGCATTTTTAATTTTTCCCTAACTATATCATTAGTCTTTTTGCATTAATGACCAAGACTTCAGTTTCTGTTTTGTCTTTAACAGCCCCAGGTATTGTATTATCCATTCAGTAGGCAATAGGCATTGTTTAATTTTTATTGGAATTTTGTAAAGGGCAGCATTTTTTAAATTCTGCTGTTCTTTAGTGAAATGCAATGAATTACCTAGAAGCTTATTGAAATAGAGACTCTACAGGCCTATCCTAGATCTGAGAATCATGGAGTAAGGCCCAATACTTTTCAAAAGGTGCCTCACTGATTCTTATGCATATTATAGACTGGGGCAACCGAGTTTGTATCTAGATTTTTAACATATAAACATTAGTTCTCACCTTATTTTAGTGTTGATGAACATCAAAGAGAAAAGGATACTGTATTTCTCAAACACTTTTTGAATCTTTAGACTAACTAGATATTATTAGGATGAGTACCTGTACTTCTGTTTCTACATATGCCTTCTTTTTAGGTAACATTTACTATATCGTAATAAGAAACTATGAAACACCAGTGAAAAAAGCATTTGAGGATCTTTTTAAAAAAGAACTTTAACAGTTATTTTATATTTAAAATCTTCATATATCATTTACCACTTATCATTGAAGGAATTTGAATAAAAAGTCATGCATTTATATTAATAGAAGCAGAGAAAGCACTTTATGAAATCTAAAGCAAATTCACTTAGAAAACAAGGAACAAATAAAAATAAAACCTCTTAACAGTGCATTGAAATCTAGTTTGTATAGTGAAAGAAACACTTCACATGCTGAACAAATTAATATTAAATCATTAAAAGTAGACCTATTCCAAAAAGGTAAATTATGAAAGAAAATTTAATGTATATCACTTTGTTCTCCCTAAAGATATATACCTTTCTTAAGAGAGAAAGAACTTACATAAAATGTAATTAAGAAAAAATGGAATTATCCTCTTTGTTTTCTTGTCCTTTTTTATGGGTAAGGGCCATGTTGAACATTTTATTAGGGAAAAAATTGTCTTAAAAGACTGCATAGGTGAAGTTCCATTCTAGGGTAAAAATTAAATCTTATAGGAAACTAATTTCTCAGAAGCTTTTCTGAAAATGATTGAAACTTGAAAATGATTTTTTCAAAAGCCCTAACCATTACCTTTAGTTTAATTCATCCAGCCACTAATCAATCCAGAGCTTCATGAACATTCTTTACAAAGGAAGTTGGTTCATAGATACAAACTTCAATTTTTAATTTATTGACTTTTACTGTATATATAGAGATAATATACTTTCTAGGTATGCATTTAATTTTTAATTTATACTTCTGCCATTCTGAAGGCCATTGGGTATCTTCCTCTTGCTACAAAGGCACCATTCCCAGAGGACTGGACATTTAGGCCCTGGAAATGAACAGCTGCACAGAGTAGTGGTTTCCAAGGCTCACATTAGTACCACGCTAATCCATGTATATTTGCAAATTGTTATGATCATTGCTCAGAAATGGCATCAGTTGCAGCTGCAGCATTCTCAAAATATTTCAGACTTGTGATGGCTGGAACAACAACACAGAAATTATAATCATCTGACATCCATCACCACCGCTTCTTCACTTGATTGCACCAGTCAACAAATCCTGGGCAGGAAGACAGTGAAATAAGGAACAGCACAAGCCCTGTCTATTAAAGAAATCTATATTTTTTTTTCCTCTGATTCTCACTATTCCAAATCTCTGCCATCGCCCTTCTTCCATTTCAAACAGTATTCAATACACAAATAGAAAAAAATATGATTTTTCAAAATGTCCATTAATGCGCTACTTCTTAAGAACTGAATCAACCACAAGCTTCTAAAAAAACCTACGCCCATGTAATGTGAGGTTGTTACTCAATATTATTCTCAATGTGATTTTATTTTCAATGTAAACATATTTATCTGCCTCTTTTTCTTTTCTTATTCTCCCTCTTTGTTTTCTTTTTTCTTCTTATTGGGTGACTAAGTATTCTCAGTGTAAAGGATAGACAGGATTTCTTTTTCAATGCTGCTGTTTTATCTATTACCTCTTAATCCATTTACTACGGTTCAACAATTTTCTACTAAAGGCCATTCTAGGGCAGCCCTTGTGGTGCAGTGGTTTAACGCCGCCTGCAGCCTGGGGTGTGATCCTGGAGATCCGGGATGGAGTCCCATGTCAGGCTTCCAGCATGGAGCCTGCTTCTCCCTCTGCCTGTGTCTCTGCCTCTTTCTCGCTCCCTCTGAATAAACAAGTAAATCTTAAAAAATGAAATAAAGGCCATTCTGATATTCGATGTCTATAAGATCACTTTAGACAATTTAACTTGTTACATTTTTAAAAGGCTCATTTATAACCAGAGTTACCTCTTTCTGTTTAATCTCTCAGACAAACTAAGCAACTTTATAAGGTCTAACACTGAATGAAGTCCTTTTACTTAATATATGCTAAATAAATGTTGTAGAATGGACTAATGGATGAATATATAAATATTCTGATGACTGTTATAAAAGTATATTTTGTCTTTTCAAATTAAGATTCAATTAGACAAAAGAAATATCCTAGTGTTGTAGCATGTAATACAAAATCTTTCATTTCCTAGACTTTTGCTTATTATCCCTGTTGCAAACTCCATCATTTACCACACCAGATATCATTATTATTTTTAAAGATTTTATTTATTTATTCATGAGAGACACACAGAGAGAGGCAGAGACATAAACAGAGGGAGAAGAAGGCTTCTCACAGGCAGCCCAATATGGGACTCGATCCCCGGACTCCAAGATCACACTCTGAGCTGAAGGCAGACACTTAACTGCTGAGCCACCCAGGCATCCCTACCACACCATATATTATACCTGAATAGCCTTAGATTTTAAGTGTAGTATCTCATGCTTTGTACATGAAATTTTCTCTGTGAGAAGTCTGTTCACTAATAACAAATCTCAATAGAAACTTTCTCCAGAAACCTATTTAAATCATACAATTCATTTTTTTAAATAAAATTACAGAGCTGGGCAAATATTACTAAAATCTAATATAGAACATTTTCATCACCTCAGTTTAGATTCTCTTAAGTATTCCTATAGATTTGTGATACTATTTTGTTCAACTCCATTCCATCTTTACTATCACCTTCCTGCTTTGTACTACTGTTGTATAGTATACCTATATAATATAATAAAATTACTTGTATACATACCTAAATAACACAATTATATACATATTATTATATTTAATTTTTAGTCAGTTAAGAGCAAGGAGCAAAAAAATGTAAGTTTTTTCTAACTCTATATGGTTTTTATATGAAATATATATATTAATTTTTTTACCAGAACTTATTTTTTGTTTGTGCCTTTGAACTTATATCTGCTGTTACCTGCTTTCAACCGATAGAATTTTCTTTCTTTACTTCTTATATCATAGATATAACAAATTGCTCAGCCAGTGAAGCATCTGCCTTTGGCTCAGGTCATGATCTCAGGGTCCTGGCATTGAGCCCTGCATCAGGCGCCCTGCCCAGAGAGGAGTCTGCTTCTCCCTCTGCCCCATACTCATGCTCTCTCTCTCTGAAATAAATAAATAAAATCTTTAAATAATATATTTTATTTATCTTTAATTTTCAATATTTAACTGTGCTGTTACCTGAGTATGGATCTCTTGGTATTTACCCTACTTGGGGTTCATTATAATTTTGGATGTATATATTAATATTTTTGTCAAATTTGGAATATTTGTATCCATTATTTTTCAAAAATTTTCTTCTGTTATTTTGTCTCTCTTCTCTCCTTTTGGAACTATGCATCTATTAGTGTTCTTAATGATGCCCCACATTTTTCTTTGCTTCACTTATTTTTATCTCTGTTCTTCATACTGATCATATCTATAATCTATCTTCAAGTTTTCTCATTCTTTGTTTTGCCTCCTTAAATCTATTGTTGAGTGTCTGGTGACTTTCATTTTTATTAACTGGTGACCTTCTCCCCTTTTTATTAAATCATAGCCCTATATAGGAAACTACAGGGAGAGGGAGCTTCCTTGTTTCTACACCCACTAATAGAGTTTCCATAGACAGAGCTGAAGAATATCATGGGATTAGATTGTGCTTCAAATGCTATGACTCTTGCTATTCTCACTAAAGTGTAGAAGATTTCCTCAAGTGAATGTTTCTTTGTTTACTACATATCCTCAGGACAGTTTTCAGACAGTTTAATTACTATCATCATCATCATCATCATCATCATCATCAATACAACATGGCCAAGTGGGGCTTAATACAGTTATGTAAGCATTTCTTTTCACTAATGTGTCTATTAACATAATCCACTACATCATTAGACCAAAAAAAAACTTTTTAAAATATTTTGTTTATTTGCAAGAGAGAGAGCATGAGCAGGGTGAGGAGCAGAGGGAGAAGCAAACTCCCCTCTAGGCAGGGAGTCCAACATGGGGCTTGATCCCAGGACTCTGAGATCATGACCTGACCTGAAGGCAGATGCTTAACCCAATGAGCCATCCAGGCACCTCTAGACCAAAATATTTTAAAACATATATGGCAATCTCCTTAGAATCTTAAAACTCAGTGATGAGATACACACTTCAAAAAAAGTCTCATTATTTTCTCATAAATATATTTTGCAAGCATAATTTTACTTATCTATATATTTACCTATTATTTCAGCCAAGAAACAACATAAAGGCTTCCTTTATCATCACAATGAATAAAAGTCTTCTAAGTGTATGTAAAAGAAATGAGGGATAGACATTAAACAGGAGAAAGTAAAATTATTCTTACTTGTAGATGATAATTCATTTTATTTTGAATGCCCAAGAGAATTAGCTAAAACTACAAGTGATATGGTAATTCAATAAGGAGGTGGGTAGCAGCAACTAGTGAGGTAATAAAATTAATGAAACAAATTATTTTGTTTCAATAAAGAAAATACCTAGGAATCAATAAGAAACACAAGATCTATTGGAAGAACAATTTTAAATGCTACTAAAAGTCACAAAACAATACTGGCACAAACATAAAGGCGTGGTTGTTTTATCTAAAGTTGCATGGCAGATAGAATGGAACTCTAAGCTGTGGATGATTATAGTTAACTGAATAGCCAATCTGTTTAGTGACCAGATATTTTCCCATAAGGGTTGAGTAGTTTTGTGACATCTTTATCACACTAATGCACCATTAGAATGCAGTCCTTGTTAGAACAAACACAATAAAGAACAAGCATATTCTGAACTATGAAGACATATTAGAATTCTGTTGGAAGACAACTCCCTAAAAACTGAACTGCAGTTTTGGGGGTGGGTAACGTTTTTTAAACACCATTATTGAACTTCATAGATTCCTCACCACCAACAACAACCCAACCAGGAGTGTAATTATTGATGCATAATAATTCCTAGAATAAATTATACTCTAAGGCACTGGATTGTCTTCTAGGATAAGAGAGTATATATAGCCTAATCTTACAATGAAGTTTAGTGAACTCTATTTACTGTTGTTAAAAAATATATATATAAATATATATATTTATATTGACTTTTACTTGTAAGGTTAATTAACTGTATCTTAAAAAGGTATTCATCTTTCTATATAAATGATATCTGAATATAGTGCCTCCATGTTTGGGTAATGTTAATAAAGCATTTTCTTTTTCTGGAGTCCAGAATAGAAATGTTTCTGTGGTTCTGCTTTTACAGAGGAAATTTATTATATTAGGCCACAGCTGTAAATTTTCTCTCTCCAATCCTATAAATTTCTTCTAAATGTTTAATGGTTTATAACTGTAATTATTCTTGTGTGCCAACATTAAACTTTAAAAAGTTTAATTTGGAGACTATTCGGAGAAACTCATCTTTTTTACAGCCTCATAAATAGTTCTTTGATGAAATGAGCAGAGGCTCTGTGTCTGCCCGAGGTGAATACAAATGACACCACATAGACTATACTTATGGGGAAGAAACAAATGCATTGATGCCTAAAGTGATCAGCTGGTGTTCAACAGCAATGGGGAATGATATGTTCAATGATGGGAAATGACAGGGTTCTCAGCCTTAAGTCTGTCCTTCTCCTTGTCCCGCATTTTCTCTTACACCTTATTTTCCTGAAATTTTAAAATTCCCAACTAGTTCTAATATACAGAAGATGGTGTAGGGGTAGTTCCCATGGGACATACAAATTCCTAATCCAGAATATATAGTTCATGGCTTCTATTTAGCCAATATATCTCAATGACACTTTTAAATACTATCTAATGGAGAGTGCAAGGCTGTATTATATATTGCTAAGAGTATATCTTCTTTGCAAAATTCAGTTGCTACATTGTACCAGTTCTGGAATTAGGGTGAATGAGAAGAACTTCTTTAGTTTCTAAGTAAGCTATGAAAATTTAGATAAATATTGGAAATTCTCAAGTGAGCAGTTATACACAGAATGCTTCCAAGTGTGAATTTATACACATTAGTGCTTTTAAGTTCAATTAAGATAGAATAACCAGTCAGTTTTCTTTAACTAAAGTCAAGGGACAAAAATTGAAAACTTTTCCTACCTAGAAATATATATAAAGATGTGGGCATACTTTGAATAATATTGAAATTTTAGTTTCGATTTTAAATTATTAGATCATTATGTGTTAATCTATATTTTACCACAAAGCAGTGCATTTTTCATTCTGTAGAACTATTTGAATTGAACATATTCTCTAATTAATTTAGAATATATTAACATCCTACTTTAACCCAAAAAGTATTTAAGATGACAAATAATTATATATATATATCTTAATCTTTCTTCTTTTTTAAAGGGATTTTATTTATTTATTCATGAGAGATACACAGAGAGAAAGGCAGAGACACAGGCAGAGGGAGAAGCAGGCTCCATGCAGGGAGCCTGATTCAGGAACACCTAAAACGAAGGCAGACGCTTAACCACTGAGCCACCCAGTAGTCCCTTAATCTTTCTTCTATATATTAATATATACATATGTTTGTAGTATATACTTTTCCTAAATTTAAAACCAACACATAATTAAAGAATAAAAACATAGGGAAAATAGATTTAAGCACAACTAAAATAATCTATTTTCCTTTCCAAGAGAGTCAGTTCACCCTACAGGTGTAATTCACGTAGGATGAGAGTTGCTTAGCCCAATGAGACCTATGTCAGATTTCTGACTTACAGAAATGTCAGAGAATAAATTTGGTCTTTCAAACCACTAATTTTGTGGTAATTTATTATAGCAATAAAGAAAAATAATACAATAAAAATGCAGCATAGGTGTTACATATAAAGATAAAACATATGAAAAATGTAGCACAAAGGTTGAGAAGGGAGAAATGAAAATACTAAGATAGCAAAACAGAGAGTTTTAGAGAATGAGCCAACCGAGGAAATAAAGTAGAATCATAAAAACATATAAAATAACCCAAAAAAGTTAGAAAAAGAGAAAAGGGGGACAAAATTGATAAGATCAATAGAAAACATACAGGAAGATGATAGATTTAAGGGTAAAGATGCTGATGATCACATTAAATGTAAATATACTCCAATTAAAAGTCAGATAATGTCATATTGAATAAAATACCAGACATATCTATATGCTATTTTCAAGAAATACACTTTAAACATAAACATAAGCATAGAATTTTAAAATTTGTATGGGAAAAAGAGATATAGTGTGGTTAACAGTAATCATAAAAGGATAGGTGTAGTCACACTACTATCAGACAAAATAGATTATAGAATATCACCAAAAGTAAAATGACTATTTTATGATAATAAGAGATCAATCATTCTAAAGTTATAACAGTCCTGAGCATTTACACATTTAACAGAACTTCCAATACATGAAGCAAAAATGATAGAATTGAAAGGAGAGAAAGCCAAATCCACAATTAAAAACACAGATTTTAAAACTCTTGTCTCAATAATAGACAGAGGAGACAGAAAATCAGTAAGGATATATAAGATTTAATCAATATTATCAACAAAATTAACCTAGTTGACGGAGATTCTCTATCATGAACAGAATACACATTCTTTCCCTAGACACATGAAACATTTGCCAAGATAGAATACATTCTGGGACATAAACAAGTCTCAGTTGTTTAAAAGGATTCAAAGCATAATTTTGTGACCAAAATGTAAATAAAGAGGAAATCAAAAACAAAAAGGTCTCTGGACAATCCAAACATAAGCATCAAAGTGAATATTTAAAAAACATTCTAAATTGAATGAGAATGAAATACATAATAAAATTTATGGGGTACTCTTAAGAACTAAAGTAATTAGTAGCAATAAAGGCTTATACTACAAAAAATATGTCTAAAACTAATGACCACAGTCTCCATGCTAAGATACTATAAGGATAAAATACAATTAAATGTAGATTGGCAGGGAAAAAAAACCAAAGCAATCAGAATAGAAATATGAAATCAATTAAATAGGAAAAAAGAGAAAACCAATGTAACTAAAAGATGCTTCTTTAAGCATGTCAATTAAAAACCTTTCTAATTAGATGAATCAGAAAAAAAATAAAATGAGAGAAGACCAATATTTCCAAAATTATGAGAGACATGATATCATCAGATACTCTACAAATAATGTTCTTTTATTATGAACAACTTTACACCAATTTTTCGAATTACGAAATATTCGAATTCGAATTACGAAATATTATGAACAACTTTATGCCAATTTTTCAAACTAGGATAAAATGGAATGTTTGTTGACAGGTACAAACTGCTATAGAGCATTCAAAAGAATCTAAATCTGTCTATGAAAGGAATTGAATTTGCATCTAAAAACCATTCCATAAAGAAAATGCCAGATCAAAATTGCTTCCCTGGGGTATTCTACCAAACATTTCAGGAAAACATAATAACTAATATGTAAAACTCTTCTAGAAGATAGAAGAGAAGGTAATTTCGTATGAATTCTATGAAGCCAGTATTACCCTGATATCACAACCAGAAAAAAATAAATAAAAGGAAATAGAACTACAGTACTCTTCGTGAACATAGGTGCAAAAATTTTAAACAAAAATTTAGAAGAAAAAATATATCAATATATGAAATATACGTATTATTCATGAAAATACAGGATTCATCATTGTAATAAAGTGTTAGTTTAATATGCAAAATCAATCAAAACGTAATTCAACATATTTATGACTTTTTAAAGAAAAAAACGTGTGACTTACTTCACTCAGCATAATACCCTCCAGTTCCATCCACGTTGAAGCAAATGGTGGGTATTTGTCATTTCTAAAGCTGAGTAATATTTCGTTGTATACATAAACCACATCTTCTTTATCCACTCATCTTTCGAAGTAAGTCAGTCGGAGAAGGACAAACATTATATGTTCTCATTCATGTGGGGAATATAAATAATAGTGAAAGGGAATATAAGGGAAAGGAGAAGAAATGTGTGGGAAATATCAGAAAGGGAGACAGAACGTAAAGACTGCTAACTCTGGGAAACGAACTAGGGGTGGTAGAAGGGGAGGAGGGCGGGGGGTGGGAGTGATTGGGTGACAGGCACTGGGGGTTATTCTGTATGTTGGTAAATTGAACACCAATAAAAAAAAAATGTTAAAAAAAAAAAAGGAAAAAACGTGTGGACATCTAAACAGACATAGAAAAAAAAGTTTGCTTAATATTCAACATTTACCCAGATGAAGATATCTCGAACTGAGAATAGTCAGGAACTTTCTCAACCTGATAAAGGGCACCTAAAAAAGCCCTACAGCTAACATCATAATTAATGGTGAGAAACTCCATTTTTTTCTAAGATTGGTAACAAAAAAAATATTTCCTCTCCTACCCATCATTGTACTAGAAGTCCTCATCAGTGAAATAGGGAAACAAAGAAAATTAAAGTCATACAGGTTAGAAAGAAAGAAATAATATTCCCTAATTTCAGATAATGTGATTATGAAGAAAATCCCAGGTAATCTACAAAAGAATCACAAAGCTAGTAGGTGAGTTTAGTAAGGACACAGTATAAAAAGTCAACACTGGAAAAACCAATTGTATTTCTATTTACTAGCAATGGGCAATTGGGAACTAACTTTTTCATATAAAAAAAAATTCAATAGTTTCTTTCATCATTAAAAGTATCACACTATCTTTTAATTTCCCTGCCATAATTGTTTTTCCCATTGGCTGATGTTGTTCTGGCATACCTGATAGAAAAAGGAGGATTGTTTCATCTCTCTGACAGGAAGAACTATTTCCTTATTGGGATTCAATTGAAAGTATCTTTCCTGATCCTCTTTACTAGGGTTTTACCATCTATTTACATTCATCTGAATCAAATCAGTAATTAGAAATCACACAGTAGGTTAAACTGGGGAAGTATGAAATAAAGAACCACAAAACTCCTAAAGGACTGACTATAAGTGTAAGGAAACTCCATATGGTGCCAGAGGGATAAGAGATAGTATCCAAAGGAAGGAAAACCTTGGATTTCTGACGTTGTTGGAGAAGGTTTAATTTGGTCTACTGGTTAGCAGAGAAGTTTAGTGGTTTGTCCAAACCAGACCCGGGCTGCAGTCACTGGATAAGCAGGAAGCAACATCCCTATGCTGAGGGTGAAGCACCTTTCTGGCAACACTGTAAAAAGTAGCACAAGGTCCTGCCTGAGAAGCCATGTGTAGATACAGATGAGAAATCTCTTTAGAGCTGATTTTCATGTACAAGGCCTACCTACTGAAGGTTATTGCCAGGCCTAGCCTAGGCTACAATGTTGGAGCAGAGATCAACTGGATATTCTCACCTACATACAACTAGCCCACCAAACACCAAAAAGAAAATAGCTGTGAAAGCTGTTTCTAGACGCACTCCACCCCCACCCCACGCTCCGCCGCCTTGCCCCAGGTCTCTCTAACGCCCTCTACCGAGAAGCATAATATGATGCTCACCACGCAGAAGGGATGTTTAGAGTTTTGTTCATATGGGTCAGCATATATTGAAGGGCAATTTTGGAGTATAGGGGCAAAAATGGGTACTGGCATACCCTTTAGAAACCTACAGCCTGCACTTTACATAAATGAAATGGAAAGTGAATTATCCAACTGTGTGCTATATAGATAAATTTCCACAGTCATGATCGATAAGGAAATACAAATATAGATAAAAAAAGTCTTCTTAAAATTTTATCCATGTCTTTTAACCAACACATTTACGACTGCATTTGCTACATGCATACACTGTTCTTTCATTTCTTTTATATTTGTATTCTCATAATTTGTACAGCTTTTCCTTTTATTTAAGATTTTATTTATTTATTCATAAGTGACACAGAGAGGCAGAGATATAGGCAGAGAGAGAAGCAGGCTCCTTGCGGGGAGCCAGATGTGGGAGTAGATCCCAGGATCCCGGGATCACAACCTGAGCTGAAGGCAGATGCTCAACCACTGGGGATGCCACCCAGGCATCCCCAGCATTTCCTTTCTGTATGCAACCTCATCCCCTTTACCTTCTGGATTTTTTCATGACCTCATCATCTCTTAATTTTTAAAACAGAATTATTGAGGAATAACTGACATAAAAAAACGTACATATTTAAAGTGTACAATTTAATAAGTTTTGATATATGGATGTAACTGGAAAATCCTGACAATCAAGATAATGAACATAATCATCAACCCCAAAGTCAGTGCATGCTTCATTGTACTCCCTATTCTTGTTCCACCCACCTTTGTGGCTCATCTGGAAGAGCCACAGATTAGCTCTCTGTCATCATAGGATTTACTTATTATCTTTTTAATAGCTCTAGAATCTATAATGATATCATTTCTCTCATTTCTGATTTTGGTAATTTGTGGACACTCATCTTTTACTGATCAGTATGACTAGAGGTTTATCAATTTTATTGATCTTCTCAAAGAACTAAGTTTCAATTTCATCTCTTCTATTATTTTTCCTATTTCATTGGTTCCTGGTCTGATTTTTATTATATTATCTATTTAAATGTAATGTAATTGATTTTTTTATCTTGTAAAGTGAAAGATGGGATCATTGATTGAGATCCTTCTTCCTTTCTAATATATATCCATTTAATGATATTGTAAAAATTTTTATCAATTGTTAAAATTTTCATCATTATTTTATAGCTGAAGCATATCCCACAAATTATAGGTTGCATTTTTATTTTCATTTTGCTCAATATACTTTCCAATTACACTTTTGATTTCTTTCTTGATACACTGATTATTTGACAAATATGTTACTTAGTTTCTAAGTATTTTGGAATTTTTCAAAGATCTTTCTGTTACTGACACCTTCCATCTTATTTATATATTCACACATTTGGCTCTTGAATTATTTGTGATATCATTTTCAAAATATTCCACTCTTGACAATATATCCTAACCACCATGTAATGATACAGCAGGATATTTTAAAATCAGTAAGAAGTCCAAGTAAAGTATATATAATAGACCATATAAAAGGAGGTAGAAAACACACACAAAAAATAGTTTGACTAAATTCCACATGGTATCCATTTAAAAGGAATTAATTTAAGCTCATGTTACACTCATTAATGTAAGTTCACATAACACTTGAGACAGACAGCTGACTAGTAAGCATGTCAATATTTAGTTCTTACACAGTTCAGGCCCCCAAAATCTGTTTGAATAATGATCATTTAATAACAACTCATGTATGTTATAACTAGATCTCCATGAAATTCCATTATATTTATTAAATAATATATTATTAACGTAAGGTATTTGTTGGGGACAACTACATACTGGCTATATTGCTTTATATACTCAAAAATGTCTTTTAAGAAATCATTAAAGTATGTATTTAACCTCAGTAATGATCCTATTAAATTTCAATTTAATGCCTAGTTAAGTATGTTTAGGGCAAATCATTCAGGCTATGCCCATAACAGACAAAGTGAACTAAGGAAGGAAAATAGATATCTGAATAATTTCAGCCAAAAGTAAATTTTAAGACCTACATTAACTAGGGGAAATGTACTCTTTGATGATTTATTTTATGTTTTTAAAGATTGATTGATTGATTTATGGAAGTTTATGTTCCATTAAAACTATAACAGAGGCTCTTCAGGATAGTAATATTTTCTTTTGCTTCTATATTCTTTGCAATGACATAGATCAACTCTATCGGGATACATAGAGGCCATGTACAATAAATTCTTAATAAAAACTACTTAACCTGAATTAGAAACGCTAAATGGTATCTACATAGCAATATTTTTTGTGGATTATGGAATTGTATAGTTTTTTATTACAAGTTTTAAAAAATATTATTTTTTTAAGATTTTATTTATTTCTTCATGATAGAGAGGCAGAGGCAGAGGGAGAAGCAGGCTCCATGCAGGGATTCCAATGTGGGACTCGATCCTGGAACTTTAGGATCACACCCAGAGCCAAAGGCAGGCACTCAACCACTGAGCTACCCAGGCATCCCACAAAATATTATTATACCATAATTTTCTAAGTGTCATTAATGTAAAAATAATTCAAGAATTTACCCTAGTATTATCTGCAATTGTATAAGCAACCATTAAATACTTTAAAATTCTCTCAACTGTATAACAAAGTATGTTATTAATTTATTTGACTATCTAAAATCATCAGTCATGGGCAGCCCCGGTGGCGCAGCGCAGCGCCTACAGCTCGGGGCGTGATCCTGGAGACCCCGGATCAAGTCCCACATCAGGCTCCCTGCATGGAGCCTGCTCCTCCCTCTGCCTGTGTCTCTGCCTCTCTCTCTCTAGCTGTGTCTCTATGAATAAATAAATAAAATCTTTAAAAAAAAATCATCAGTCGGGATCCCTGGGTGGCGCAGCGGTTTGGCGCCTGCCTTTGGCCCAGGGCGTGATCCTGGAGACCCAGGATCGAATCCCACGTCGGGCTCCCGGTGCATGGAGCCTGCTTCTCCCTCTGCCTGTGTCTCTGCCTCTCTCTCTCTCTCTCTCTGTGACTATCATAAATAAATAAAAAATTAAAAAAATATTAAAAAAAAATCATCAGTCATATGTTAAAAGATAAACTGAGGCATATTAATAATGTTAAGAGTTTATTCCATACTAGGGGTGGTTAGGAGCACACCTCAGATAGGAGCTAGGGGAAAGATACGTAGAGAAGTTTCAGAAGCAAAGAAAGGAAATTATTTGATTGGCTATAGCTTAAAACCTACTTAACTGTGATTAGTTTTCCTTAAGTTTGGATTTCTTAACATTGAAGCATTCACAGGTTTAGGTTTTGGTTTGCCTACTTAGGCCACCAAAATATTAAAACCACTGTAGTGTAGTGGCTTCCTTGTTTAGTTAATTTAACATATAATATTTATTTTCCATTTATTATGTAAACACAATTTTTCTGGATGCTGAATCATGTTTGAAGATTAAAAGTGTATATAAATCTTTTTTTTATTTAAAAGGGGTAATACATATGCAAATAAGACCATTAAAAAGTACAAATATATTGTGATAAATGCAAAAAACATGTGTATAGTTGAATATCTTTGGGTGTTCAGGGAAATAGGCAATTATCTCTAAAGGAAAGAATGAAAGGAGGTTTTGTGATAGGAGCGGCATTTGAACATATTCTTGAGAAACTGGTAAAATTTGGAAAATACAGAAAACAGCAAATAAGGAACTGGAAATACTCCAAAAGAACTAAGTTATGGGATTGGAAACACTTTATATGAGTCCAAGACATATTTTCTGACAGAAAGAGATGATGTAAGAAGGGAAATAGTGCAGATCATTAGCTATTGTCACCATTGACTGGCACAGCGAGTGAAATGAATTTCCAGGTAAAGAGTTCAGGTATTGATGAGGTTAATTAAAATGAATATTTTATATTAATTTTTAAAGAACATATTATATTTAATAGCCCAGATATTTCCACTGACTTTGTGTAACTCATATATTATTTGTTTAAACAAGCATGGGGCGCCTGAGTGGCGCAGGCAGTTAAGCATCTGAGTCTTGATTTCAACTCAAGCTCTAATAGGATAAGCCCCATGTCAGGGTCCATGCTCAACAAGGAGTCTGCTTGAGATTCTCTCTTCTGCCTGCCCCCATCCCACTTGCACAACTGCACACTTTCTCTCTCTGTGTCTCTAAAGTAAATACATAAATATTTTTTTTGAAAAAAGCTTAAATATACTTTGGCAGGGAAAAGAATGAAAAGTAAAATGTTTATTTCAGAAAAAAAAAAAACTAAGATTAAGAGGACCCCTGAGAACATTAATCTCGTGTCAAATTTTATTCCAACATCTTTTAAATAGCTATTTTAAAAAGACTTGTGATGTCCAATCAATGAAGAAAAACACAAAAAACAAAATGTATTTCTCTAAAAGTCTATGTCCAATTTTTTCCTTAACTCTTCTTCATACACTATTTCTGCCACATTATTCACCTCCAGTCCCCACTCTTTCTATGGTAAAATAAGTTCTCATAAAAAGTGATCTATAGGGCAGCCCCAGTGGCTCAGCGGTTTAGCGCCGCCTTCAGTCCAGGGTGTGATCCTGGAGACCCCGGGTCGAGTCCCACGTCGGGCTCCCTGCATGGAGCCTGCTTTTCCCTCTGCCTGTGTCTCTGCCTCTCTCTCTTTTGTGTGCCTCTCATTATTAAATAAATAAAAATCTTTAAAAAATGATCTATAATATCATTGAAATTGATGAATTAGTGAGTTAACATGTAAATCACCACCTTGGAAGAAGAGCAGGAAGAGTCCTAGGTAATTCCCCATAAGGATTAAATGCTAATACTGAACTTTTGGCATCAATAAAGTCAGTTGGTGTATTAGTTAGGACTCTGGTTTGCAAGTGGCATCAAATTAAGACCAAACAAGCTGGGCAGCCCCGGTGGCGCAGCGGTTTAGCGCCGCCTGCAGCCCGGGGTGTGATCCTGGAGACCCCGGATCGAGTCCCATGTCGGGCTCTCTGGATGGAGCCTGCTTCTCCCTCCGCCTGTGTCTCTGCCTCTCTCTTCGCTCTCTCTGAATGAATAAATAAATAAATATTAAAAAAAAAACAAGCTTCAAGGGGGATTTATTGGTTGATATAACCATAATGTTAAGTGCAAGGTTCACCTAAGAGGCAATTAGATGGAGGCGCTCCAACAGTGTCTCATTACCACAGTATTTTCTTTCTTTCTTCTTTCTTTCTTTCTTTTCTTTCTTTCTTTCTTTCTTTCTTTCTTTCTTTCTTTCTTTCTTTCTTTCTTTCTTTCTTCTCTCTCTCTCTCTCTCTCTCTCTCTTTCTTTCTTTTCTTCTTTCTTTTTTTTTTTCTACTCTTAGCCTCTCCTTTCTCCTGATTCACTCCATATTCAGGGGGATTTTCGGTCTTTCCAAGACACTCATAAACAGCTTTGGATCTGATATACCTCAGCTTGAATCAGGTGGTAAAATGTAGGTTTCTTTCCCAGAAATTCCATTAACAATATTAGTATTACCTTGTTTCATTGGTTCTGATTAACTCATAAGTGTCTGTCATGATGAATAGTGAACAGGATGCTCAAATAAGCCTGGGCCCAGGACATCTGCTCCATTTACCACCTGTGGGTTGAAGTGATTACAAGTAGGAGAAAAGGTATTTTCTGGAGTGAGGGGGATGGGAATTGTTGGTGCACCTTTCAGGAGAAGAGAATAAATGCCAAATAAACACCAAACAACACAACACACCTAAAACTTAACTGATCCCAAACTGACAGCTGAAAATTATTTTTTTCCATAACTTCATTGCTTTTGCAACAAAAGTTGAATGGTGTTTTGTCAAAACGTGAAGTTGACTTTGATTAAAATTTCATGACTTGTGAATTGTTTGTGCTTTCAATAATAGTGTCAGGTGTGGGCAATTTATGTGGCAGTATGAAATATTCGTGAGACTTCTTTCTCAACAAGAAAACTCATATTTTGTTCAGTGTCAAGTTTCAGATTTTATGAGAGGCTATACCTGCTATCCCATTTTATAATTCAGGCTGAGTCACTTTTACTTTATCTTTCCCTTTCACTGTTCTTCATTGGCACTATCAAATGAGGCCAATTGATTCCTGGTACAATTTCTGGACCCAGATACTTCCTTTCATTATCGAAATGTGTTATCTTTTGCAGTACACTTATTTTTGAGAGTAGTCACTTTTTTAAAAAGTATTTTTTAGAAGAACATTTGTAAAGGTCTTGATTGAGTTCCTACAAAAGAAGACTTCATAATATTTATTTTCACTGGAAATTACAAGAATCACTTCTCATCAAGTATTGTATTCAGGATTCTGAACCAGCTGCTTCAACCTTTTATACCTCAAATGTGTGGTCTCATCACACTGGAAACATCCCACCATATTATTAGTCAAAGAACTAGAGCAAGAGAATTTGACACCTCATTATGTACAGTACAGAATAAATGGAGAACCATATATACTTCTTAAAGTGGTCTAAAGATGTTGTTAAGCCTCCCTAAGTTTTCATACAGTATTTAATAAATCTGAACTGAATTTGTGTCACTGTATTGTTTTCTCATCATACTATTTATTTTTTAGAGACACACTAATATTTGAAATGTTTAGAAATGTTATAATGCTATTTTAGATCTGTTGGACTTTAAATTTGATCTCCATCAATAATGTTATCCTTTATCTTTTATGTTACTCTTTATCCTTTATGTTACTCAAGAGCTCTCCCAGATATGCTGCTTACATGATTCTTTGTTCAGGATCTCTTCTTACTGGAAACCCTTCTTTACCTTCATGGTAGTTATTACAAGGACTCCATTGATAGTTCTGTTTCTATACTCTTAATACCTTATATAATACTTCTATGTGAAATTCTGTGACCAGGCACAAGCAAACACTCACTAAAGGTCTCTGTTCTATTTAAACTAAATGTAAGACTTCAGGGAAAAAATGTCTGTTCTGTTATTGTTCATGTGTTTTCTCTCCTATGGGTTATCAGCAGGGAATCTACATATTCCAAAAATTTTTTCAAGCTTTATATAAATAGTTGTACTTTTTTTTTGCTCATCTCCCATCTTTCTTCTACATGAACTTGAAAAATTTGGGATATTTATGTTGAAGTCATAATATATTGTCTCAAATTGATTATTAACTATAGTCTTTAAAGCTGAAAAAAGTCAAAAGCAAAAAGCTATACACAATTCTATTTATTTATTAGAGAAATCTCAAAGACATAAAATAGAATGTTATATTTTTCTGCCAAATTTTTGTCTTTTTCCTACTAAGCACCAAAAATGGGGAAGATCATTTCAACTGAAGGGGAGCAGAAGTTGTCACCCCAAAATATTCCTCTGTGGCATAGGATTATTTTAAGCTCATTATTTTTAAGAAGCAGCAAACACAGAGCAGAAGCTCTGAAAATGAAAAATTAACCCTTTGTAAGAGAAATTTCCATTTATAAGGGAGATTTCCATTTATAAGGGCATCTTCCTCTCTCTACCAGGAAGAAAATGACCAAATTTCTATAAACACTTAGCAGTGAAGAAGGCATCAACGTAAATCTGGATAACGAACATGCTCTTGTTAATGTGCTTTCCCTGATGACTTCCCATAACTCTTCTTGTTACTCAGTTTTTCTGACTATCTCATATGTACAACAGGAGATATATGTGTTATTCAATTCTGTGTTTTTTCCTCCTATTAATCTTTTATTACCAGCAGTGGTACAGGGCAGAAATGGGGAGGTCTCAGCAAGAAACCTAGAAAGGTAATGGGAAAATTATTTTTCCTCCCTTACACAATCCAACCAAGGACTGAGTTAATCTCAGATGGTGTTTCAGAATTTGTTAAGAGAATTGATCTGTCTGGATTGTCTATGACATCCACCAACTTCCCCCACCCCTTTTTTTGTGATGTGTTCCAGTTGGGTAGGGGCTGGTGGCTCAGATGGTGAAAGAATTCACTCAAGGAAGAACAAAGGAGATGGATTTGTTGTACACACTACAAGGGAGCAATGAGCAAAGGAGAGACTTCCATGAGGAGGTGCTGAGAGGCTATAGTTACAGGATCGAATGAGGAAGTATGGGAACATATGAAATTTTCCCTTTTTTTTTTTTGGTAACCGTGTCTGGTTTTAAGTAGTCATTGGTTATTTAGGGCTTATGGACATCCTGAAGTGGGTTGCTTAAGGAAATTTTGTATTCAGCTTGGTGATCACTTTAGGCTTGCTGAAGTTTCCATTGCTCAAGCCTATTGCTCCAAAGCAGGCTCTACATTTATTTTATAAATACCAAACCCCCTTTTCCTCCTTATCTTGGTACTATGTAGCTACTGAAATTTCTGGTCAGCTTTTTAGCATTATATACAGGCTTTATGTTCCCCTGTTTTGTGTATTTTATGAATAACAAACAATTTTAGGAGAAAACTGGCATAGTATCAAGTGTATTTACTTAATCCTTTCTTACTTTTGTTTTTTTGCGTATGTTGTATCCAATTCCTCGTTCCTGCAGCAGGCTGGAACTTTTTTTTTTTTTTTTTTTCTCTATATGGCCCCATAAAATTGCTTAAAATTCTGGTAGTTACTTTTTTCTTGGTAGTTATCCTGTGGTGGACATCTTAGACTCTCGTTACATGAGCATAAAAAATCTGCAAATGCTCTGAGAGAAAAGTGGCAAATGCAATATTGGATTTGGGTCAGTGAACTCTTCTTCCTAGGATTTTGTCCTCTTTAATTTGACTGGCTTGAAGCTCATTAATGCTTATAAGTAAATGCTTATAAATTTCTTTCATATTTCATTCAGTTTTGTTAGGTTTTCTCAGTGAGGTATTAGTCTGCTAAGACTGATCCCATTATAGCCAGAAGAAGCCCCTTAATTTACTCTCAAGTATATGTTTTTGTTAAATATGTATAGTAGGTGTACACGTATGCCCACCTGTTGTGTTAAACCTATATATATGGCTTTTTACCATTTCTAATTCAATGTGTTTAGTAAAGACATACATAATTTTGGGAAGAAATACATCTTTTGGATTGCATGGATAAATGAACATTTATTTTTGGAGACATGCGTATGTTATGAGTAGATACAAACTTTTAAAAAGTGTTTCAGAGTATATAGTTTGTACCCTATGTGGCACAGACATCCAAATAATAGTACTGGCTGCTTCTCTCTGGAAAAAAAAGGGGGGTTAGGTAAAAGTTCTAATGATGCAGTAAACATCTTTGCTGCATACCCAGTAGCTACTTCCTCCCCACCACCTTCCACCTCCAGCTGGTGTTAGTAGAAGTGCAGAACCCCAATTTTGCTCAGTTACTGAGTATCTATGTATTTCAGCTGGCAACTTAGAGGGGTAAAATGTCATGTCTTAGCAACGCACAGTAGCCCTATTTCCCTTGCCAATGACTGGATTAGAAATAAGCCTTTAATGCAATTCTGGCTAAGGAGATTCACTGAAAATACTTTATAGCTTTAGGGTAAGTTTATCTTTTAAAGGGTATGTGAAGATTAGATGCTCTTCTAGCTCTCTTCTTGTCTTTGGGTAGTTATGTTGGAAAAGGTGATTTCTGGAGATTTCAGTAGAACTTACAAGCAGGAGCCCTAGAGTAAGAAATAAACCAGCAGGTGTGAGAATGCTAAATTGGAAGGAACCAACATCCATCAAAATTGAGATGAGTTATTGAAGTGACTTGGCCTAGAAAGGTCTATCATTGGACATCACAGTAAAGTAAGGTAGTGTGGCCAAGTTGCATAATTCACTTTAAATTATATCAAAGTAAAAAGTATTGTAATTTTAAAAAGGGCATCTAAGGATACCATATTACTGGTCTCATATTTAATTTTGATTCATTAAAAAACCAAGAGCAGTATCACAAAATCAGACTGTTGGCTTCAGCTGGATTCAGTATGATGGGTGAAAAATTGGGGTTGCCATTTTGCCTTTCAGGGGCTTCTATTTCCTTTGATCAATGAAAGCTGTATATGTTTTGATTTTTCTGATTATTGCTTTGTTTCCAGATGCTTTGTTTCTAGATGCATAACTTATGTCCCTGCTAATGCTTCTCTCTCACCTGTACCATGCTTTGTCCCCTCAACCTGCAAAAATGTCACTTTTGTTCAGTGTCTTCACCAAAATGAAGTCTTTTCTTACCTCTGCCAATAAAACTACTTTTTCTTCTGGATTTATCTAGCACATTTCTTTTTATACCTTTCTTATGCCTACTGTATATTTTGCTTTATATTTTACTCTGAGTTAACAATATGTAAAGTCAAAGACTACCTCATGTATACAGTGAGATTCTTGAAAGAGGTGGAGGTTTTTCATTCATCATTGTTTGGACAGGGCCTGGTACATGGTAAGTATCTAATAAGTATTGATAGATAGTAATGATATTAGAATACCTATTTAGAAATAAACAAATTTCTATCTGAGACTCTCTCTCAGCTCCTTAACTAGAAATATTCACGTTGCACATGTCTCTGAGAGTGGTTACCCCTTTGGATCCAATTAATGTTTAGCTTTTGCTTGCAAGAACAATTCAGTCCTGAAAGTAGTATCAACCATAAAAATGAGATACAAAAATTAACTTTTTTTTTAAACAACTCATTTCCCCCATGGGAAGAAAACAGGTAGAAAAGTAAATGAAATTAGCATTCTTATCTTCTCTCCCAGCATAGATCTTAAGCAGTCTGGATGAGTTTGCAAGATTAACGTGCTAGAATTTCATATAAGAATTGTTCGCAGCTCCATGGATGAGTTTAAATGTAATTCAGAAATATCATGAAGGAATTTAATTTCCTAAAAATGAGCACAGACATTGCAAGGATTAGAATGCAAAACACCACCAATTTTCAGTAAGCATTTGCTGGAATTTACCTTGCTGTATACAAATATTCTGTAATTCAGTAGATACTGGTTATTTTTCTATCAGAGGTAGTACTTGGTTTAATTTTTTTCTCTACACACTGAGAATCTGTGGTCTTTTAATTTAGAGAAGAAGGGCATGCTGCCGGGGCCTCCCTCTTGAATAGCTTTATTCCAAAGGGGACACATTTCCTGTGCTTTGAAATTCACAGTCTTATTCCTACTTGCAGAAATAGATGAAATCCATGTCCAATAGAATCTAAGAAGAAAACAAATTGGGAGACTTTGTAGGTTGTTCAGCTTAGTTTTCTAATTCCTTTAATAATCATGATGTGGATATGAACTATTAACATTGCTGAGTGGTTACTATGTCTCAGGTATCATGCTTAGTACTTAACCTCCATTATTTCACTGAGGATTAGTAGACATCACCATGTACAGTAAGCTATGTACCTTTGCTTTTGTCATTCTTGAAAATGAACAAGAAAAAACGATCTAGAATCACTCAGTTGGCCTCTGGTCATTCTCTAGCTTACATCCTTTACTACAAATCATTTTGTAACTATAAAAATGTGTGCAAATTAGTCCATCACATTAATTTTACATTATATTTTAATTGGTGTGCCTAACTGATAGTATTGTAAGGACTTGAAATGTGGGTAAAATTCTTGAATAGAGTTTTTTTTTTTCTAATTTATATATTCAGTGTCATCAAATCCCTACTAGGTATTTTCATTTATGTTATCCACAGGATTAACTAAATTGCTAGACTTCAGGAAAGAAAAGTAAATAAAATATCAGGGAAATAAGAATAAAACGTGAAAATGTTTTCATAAATGATAATGGGAACGAAATGAGCTGAACTGTTTGGTTTAGTCTTTGCAATGAGCTGCATACATAAGTGTGGGTGGCTCTGAGCTTCAGCTTCCTCATCTGTAAAATGAAGAGGATTGAATTCCATTTTCTTTAATATCCATTAATTTAAAGTATTACATGGTACTAGGGAACAAAAAGAAACTAATTTTTCCTGAGACTTGAACAAAATTGAACAAGTCAGTTTGACATCTCCTGAATATTTTGACACAGGAAAGGAAAAATAATTTATCCAGAAATATTGAAAGACCAAACTTATGAATGATAATGTAGACTTATGTTGATTCCTGCTACCTATAATTCAAGGATGATGCTGTAATAAACATTAGATAGGAAGTTCATTGGAGTTTTTATAAGATTGAAAAAACTTGGCTTTCTGCACAAAAGAATAGTCTATTCAGTCACTAAATATATGAATGTTGATGTCTTTGAGACTCACAACCAATACAAGAACCATTCACTTCAAGTATTTATGTATGACAGTGGAACAGCCTTGCACTGGGCTCTCTTTTCACATCCTTGGTTGAAAATTTTTACTTTCTACAGTATCTAAGGATGTGAAGTTATGCACTCAAAGGGCTTGCAAACCATTCTTCTTTTGGTTTTCTAAATTCTTTAATTTAAAAAATAATAAAATGGTAGAGGAGCTTAAGTGGCTCGGTGGGTTAAGTGTCCGACTCTTGATTTTGGCTCAGGTCTTGATCTCAGGGTTGTGAGATTGAACTTCGCATCAGGCTTTGCACTAGCTATGGAGCCTGTTTAAGATTCTCTTTCTCCCTCTCTGATTCCCTCCCCCCACTTAAAAATAAGAAGGTTAAAAAAATAAAGACTTTAAAAAATAAAATGGTATTTTTAAAGACAAAATTCACAATATATAATTACTTTATAGACTCAGAACTCACAAACTTGTCATTTTTGGTCACTAAAACACCATTGGGGGAAAAAAACAGTAATAAGCAAAATGTTTTTGAGCCACAAAGAGATAGTACGGAAAATGCATACATTAATACCGAGTCTGACAAAAAAAAAAAACACCCTAGGTTTTCATTTCAGACGTTAAAAATAATAGCATAGAAATGACAGCTAGAGACAGATTGTTTTATATATCATCAGTATATAAACACTTATTGAGCACTTACTACTTGGCATTTATTATCCTAGGTGTTATATCACCATAATGAAATATAATTATTTCATAAATTATTACCATGAATTATTATTTATTTCTGCATCATAGATGATAAACATGATGCTCAGTAAGATGACGTAACTTACCCCAAGTCACACGGCTACAAATGATATTGCCAGGATCTAATTTCAGGCAATTATAGTATAGGACTCATACATGATGCCATGACATTTTATCAGTTTGATAATATGTAATTTAAAAATAGAGATGACATAAGGAAATTTTAAAAACCCACTGATTATGGAAGGGACAAATTTAAAGATGAACTAAGATTTATCTATTAACATATTTACTGTAGTTATGCATTAATTATTCCAGCAAATTATTTTACACTTGGATTTCTATAATTTGTGGATGGCTGGAAAAATTTTCTTAATTTACTGACTGCAGTTTTTCTCATATATAAAATTGGGTTGTTTTCATTGTGGGAAATGCTATGATAAATAAGTGTTTGTAAAGGATCTAGTACAATGATCTGGAATATCTGAACATGCAATACATGGTGGCTATGACTAGTAGTCATTAGTGACAATGTACTATAGCATGCGCTCAGATTCTGGTTCTTAGATTCAAATGGATCATACCACATATTTTGCTTGATGCTTATGTCAATCAAAGTATTTATAATGTACTTTGCAATTGTTTTATATATAAATGAAGGACACCAATGGTAATACAAGAAAAAATTGAAAGCACTAATCTTTTAGAAAAAGTTTGCACAGATATTTTTATCCCTCCCAATATATTTGAGGATAAAACAAAATCATAATCTGTTTCCAAGACTAAGATAAGTGATTATTAGTTTAAAAGCATCATCAATACATAGTCAGTTGTTTAAGGTCATATTCTAAAAGGTGATGCATTGTAAATGCTCACATTAAACGTAAATTGCCCATGTCAGAGACAAACCTTTTATATGGCACATAATCACAGATAGTATTGCTTATTTTACAACCCCTTGGTAAAATGTTATAAATATTTAATCTATCTAGAAAAGATACTTTTTTTTCTATGCCAGTTCATTCTGAAAAAAATGTCCCTTCTTTAATCTTGAAGTGTTGAACCCTATAATAAATAGATAAGCTATTTTTTCAATAGTGAATGCTATTCATTGTGGCTACATTTATTTTCATCTAGTTGAGAGAAATGCCTAAAGTGCCAGATAAATATAAAAACATTTATTTTAACATATGGCTGATCTGTTGAATACAAAGAAAAAATTTTGATGACAATAACAGAAGTAAGCATCATAGCTGGAATTTGCCCTAAAGGTATTTGGTGATAGCTTTAGTTGATTAAGACCTGAATATATTTAAAAGTATTTCTGAATAGCAGGGACAGAACAGAGCCTGAAACTATATCAGAATGACCTATTAAAAATAATATACTTATGCATAACCTACGACTCACAAGAGGCAGCAACATGGTCAGTAAAATAAATACCTATATATCCCCCTGTGAAATCTATGAAGGGAGACTATAAAGATACATACTCCTCTTGGTCCAGGGTTGCTCTGATAATTTTACCCAGAATACTGCACAAATGAGGATTAAAGTTACTTAAACGCCCTTCCCAGGGACACCTGGGTGGCTCAGTAGTTGAGCACCTGCCTTAAGCACGGGCGTGATCCTGGAGTCCCAGGATTGAGTCCTGCATCAGGCTCCCGGAGGAGCCTTCTTCTCCTTCTGCCTATGTTTCTGCCTTTCTCTCTTTGTCTTTCATGAATAAATAAATAAAATCTTAAAAAAAAAAAAAAAAAAAAGCTCTTCCCAGAGTGTAGTGTTTCCAAGAGTTTGGCAAAGGGATCACAAGCCTACTATAGAGAAACTCACTTTAAATCCACATCTCAAAAGCTTTCCACAGAGAAAGTGCCAAAGACTATGGCTCACATTCAAAACTTACTAAAACCATAAGAAAAATAAGTCATCATGAATCAATAGGAAAATACAATTCAAAAATCAGAACTGCCAAGCTCATAAACGTCAGAGTATCAGGAACAAAGGCAATATATAAAAATTATATCTAACATATAATTTAACATCAGAGAAGAAGGTTGAATTAATCAAGCTCCTCAGTTTATGGTATTTCCACAACACTCTCTCTGAAGTCCTTTTCTTGTGTCATTTATTTCCCTTTAACCACATCCTTGGCTCCTTTTTATATTCTTATAGGCAGTGCTTGATGTATGTGGCTATATGTTGTTAAATTGGTATGTATTATTATAAATATGTAGGAAGGTTTTGGGATCTGTATTTTTTATTTACATGCATGCTTTAGTTTTACATAATTTACTCTGTGCTATATTTTTAAAATCTATGTTGTTTGTTTCATGCAGTTTGTTTTAATGCCTTCCATATTGTAATTCCAGTTTATGTAACTATTTTCTCTAGTTTATGCATACACTTCATGATGAACATCCTACCTGTTCCCTTATAGGACTTTATGAAAATTTGAAAGAGAGAAAGAGAGAGAATGAGAGAGAGAGAGAGAGAGAGAGAATATGAGTCAGGAGAGAAATGCTTGCTCCTAGGTACTTACTGAATCTGAGTAAGTTACTTTTAAGAAGGCTGCTTTATGTCTTCTGTTTCCTCCATCTGACTTTATACTAGTAATTAGGATTCTACAGTTCATTGTGTTTGAACAGTAATGGCAAGCTCGTAACTTATCGTTGAAAGTTTAGGGTTTGTTTAAAAGTCTTTAATCAAGGTTGCCAAAAAGGAAGTTCCATATTATCCTTATTACACAAAGTCTAGGGACTTGTTCGGTGGCTTTTCAGTATATGATACTTACATACTTAATACTCATTTTAGTATCATTATATATAAGAGCCACAGAATTTGATTTCTGACCTAAACCTTATCTCTTTGTCTACAGTTGTGTAGCTCTATAGCATTGAGCTGATGCCTTAACTTAGGAGCTTTGATTTTATGATCTGTAGTGGGAATAAATACTTGTTTTAAATAATTATTATGACTTGTAGAAATCACATACATAAAATGTCTGTCAGAGTAATCCTGAAATGCAAATTCCATTCCTCCTTTCCACCTTCCATAATGCTTAGCTAGTGGCTCTTCATAGTTTTAGAGCATTGAGTACTTTGAAAAGTAAGCAAAGTGATCCACTTTTTATTAAAGAAAAATGTATACATATTTAATACAAAATATTATTCAAAATATCAAGGTGATTATGGACCTCTTCTAGAAGCCAAATAAGTTTTTAAAAATATTTTTAAAGTTTCTGCAGAGCTTCTGGCATTTACCAGAAATATGGTCCATTTACCAAGGAGTACGGTCCTAAAATATGAATTGGATTCACAGCTGCCATGATTGGAATGAAGAATTGTTCATTGGAAACTGACAGAACTAGCCCAGTAGCAGCACTCCAACCCAGCAGAACTCTTTCTGCTCCATTTCTGTGTCAGGAGATAAGGAATGAGAGCTTTCTGCATACTTTTTACAAATTATACTTTGCTTTATTTAGAACCTTCATTAATGGCTTTTGTTTTCTTGTCCTGAGGCACACATCTCTGTCTATGCCTTTGGTAAATGGTTTCATTTTCTGGCATTATTTATTATTTGTCCTTGTCAGATTTTTAATTGTATAATTAAGATGCCATTGGTCTTCACTAATAAGAAATATCACTAAAGTGTTGTGACAGAGTTGTACCAAATACATTCTGAGGTCACAGAATATAAAAGGAAATTTAAGGATTCTAATGTTCCAGTTATGTAACGTATTTCTCTCAGGGGCAAACTTAATCTAGGAAATAACCAGTTCTGCTAATAGCGATTATAACACAGATAATTATCGGGTTCTGTATTGTTCAATGAAATGACATTAGACCACTGACCAATGTTTGAAAAGGAGAACTTTGGGAAATCAAAAATTAGGGGCAAACAAGTAGACATTTTTTTCCCAGTTCCTCTCTATGAAAACAGCAATATTGAAAAAATACGTAAAACCAGTTTAGAACTACAGGAGTTTTCCTTGAGATAAGGAAACTAAAGTCTAGAAAGTTTATGTAATTTGCATAAGGTCGGGTACTGATTGGGTTTTCTCCATTTCATTCTCATTCCAGTCAAATTTGCTGGTAAGTTTTTGTTTTTGTTTTTTCCTTTATCTTTTAGTTTCTTTCCTCCCTATGCTTTGGGCATGCTACTGGTTGGACCTACTAGTAACATTAATAGTTTATAGACACCCTTACCTATAGGATATGGAGGGTTGGAGAGTATAGGAAAAAAACATTTATAGCAAATTCCATAGGGCTATATATCTTTTTTAGTGAAGTAGATTTTCTTCCAAATGAATATTGATGTATACAAATCCAAACTGATTATTAAAAAAAACAAATGCATATAGATTATCATCACTTAAACATATGCTCATAGGTACTACATAGATGGAACTATATAGTGTACACTATTTGATCATGCATTATTTTTATCTTTAAGATTTTTTTTTCTCTTGGAGAAATTATTTCTGAGTCTTGTTTCTCTTCTCATGGTTATGAAATGAGGCTTTTTAAAGAACGCCTTTATACTTTTTCTAGTACATGAATTGTATCATACAACCAGCTTTTTGGCCTTTTTCTTCTTTTAATGTGAATAACTCTGAGACAGATGAGTACTGGAACAAATCACTCCCAATTCTCTCTGCGAGAAATCTGCTGACACCTGATCTGGCTTCTATTGGAATTTGTTTTTGGCTGATCTTTACATGACCTTTGAAATCCTGGCATCTGACCTACCTCAGGCTTGGACTCTATGGCTCTAAGCCTAGCTGCTTCAGGGACTTTGTCTTCGCAATCTCTAATTTTCTGGACCTCTCCGTCTGTCTTAACCCTATGGAAGCCAAGATGAGAGTAGCTAGTATTTTCTGGACCACTTTGCCAGCCTTTACCCTGTGAAAGATTAGCTATGTAAAGCAAAATACCACACATAATTTCTTAGTGGCTGTTGTGTCCCCCAAAGAGTGTACCAGGGCTGGAAGCTATGCTCATTGAGGGGAAACCATGAGCAACACTTGAAAATACAAGATACTGGAAAACCTTTAGTATTGTGTTTAAAAAAAAGGGGGGGGGACCTCAGCCAGATGATTCAATATTTTACTTCAAGAGTTTTTGATGAGAGATGGCTAAAGTTAAGAGATAGCTAGTTGAAATTTTAGAAAGTGTCCAGGACCATGAGTCCAAAAATAATATTTTTAATAATACATTCTTTCACACTCGGATGCACTTCTGGGTTCTGGCTTGGGCTATTGACAGATGTGCCAACATTCTCTTGGGGAAAAAAATGGAGTCCTCACAGGGCTTCTGCCCAACTGGAAAAGGGAAATTCCAGCCATCTCTTAATAAAGCATGTGCTCCAGAGATTTGCAACTCAATTTTGTAGACCTAATGAGTTTGAAGATGATTGGAATAAACACTGAAACTTTGGTAACAGCTTAGCCAAATTCTGGCTAATCTCTATGTCCTCTGTGGTTTGCCCTTCACAGATGCAAACTCCTCACAGCTATTGCTAACCAAGATTATTAGTGCCATACAAAGCCAATTGAAAACAAGTCGAGTGACAATCCTTGTTGTGTATCTTTAATTTACAAAGGGAAATTCTCTGGGCAGTTTTCATTAGCTTCTAGCAAGTTTAATTGGATGAAAACATTGCTTTCATGATCTTTGATACCATGTGTTGGTACAAATTAAAGCATAGCAGCTTCTAGTCACGGAATTTTGCTTCTCAAATGCCTCCAGAGGGTTAGACTAGACAAAGGAGGGTCCTTAGCAGAATTATTACAAACCTCCAAGGGTGCAAATTGATACTTGTGAATATCAAGATTCAGTACCAAACAAAAGAACAAAAGTTCAGATAAACACATGCATAATCAAACATCCTGAGAAACATATGTGTTCAAGACAGATATTACATTTCAGGGTTCTGTATTACATGAAATAGTGATGAGCACTTTTATGGAAAGATTTGTTTTAATGTATCACAGTATATGAATCTTGTCTATGTGTTATCATAACACATTGACAGTTTTCTGACTAATTTGAATTTGCATAATCATGATGGCCTATTTACTGAATTTGGTCAATAGGAAGCATTCAACCCTGGTTATTTTGTTGATGATTACATTCATTACCCTGATGAAGTAATCTTTTGGCCTGAAAGTTAAATTAATGTTCTGCAGTTAAGGCAGAAGAACTAAGATTTAATATATTTTTCTAATATAATCATAGAAATAATCATGTTCAGATCTTCTGGTTGAAAAACACCATTATGTTGATACTTCTGAGGTGGTTAGTCCCTGAAAGGCAGACCCTTCCTAACCAAAATTACAACTTCTAAAGCAGTGCCAATTACAAAATATGCCAGCTTCACAGACCAGAATACTTAGATTGGCTCCCCTGCCAAAGGAAGTCATACATCCCCTTGTGAATTCCTTAAAGAAAAGAGCAAGGGAAAATCCTGAGGGAAGTGTCACAGTCATGATAGTACACATTATCCACTTACCCTATCTGGGACTCTTATCTGCCAAACAGAATGAATGTTCCTGTCATCTACTAACCTTTCTTGGTATTAACATATTCAGACTTGTTTTATCTTCCCTTGACTAAATTCCACTGGGTAGATCTCAGAACATGCCTTCATTTTCTGAAAAAGGTTATCACCTCAAACAAACAAACCAAAAAACCTCCTTAATGAAGTGAGTCTATGGATACATTTTAAAACATAACAAATAAATATCAAGGATGTCTCCACTCCCTATTCCAGTGGTGAGGATGGCAGCATCACAGCATGGTGATCAGGCATATGGAAACCTTGATGAGAGTGCTTTAGGCTACCACTCTCAGCCCATGAGGATGAGTACAAGCATAGAAAAGTTTAGGTCTTACTCTATGACGAGTTTGGGAAAGCATGCTGGTCTTATTAGGAAAATATATCCAAAAAATCTCTATGAGAATCATCTCCTTATAAATGACAAGCCCATGTCATAATTCTTAGTAATTTGAGATTCTGATAGTAATACTTTCAGGCTTGTCCCTGGTTCCAGTGTATGTGTTCTATTTAGATAATGCAGTTTCGTATTTTACAATAATAGGTTCAACCAGACAATGGTCAAGTTAGCAGAAAAATTTAAAAGTTTGGAAGCATTCAGTGATGTCTAGAAATATTTTAACCTTTTTAATATAAATTATGCATGCAATTAAAATATTACTAATAATTCATTTGCTTGAATAGTCAGAAACTTTAAATATGATATGTAGCTATTTGATTCTACTCCATTTTTTAATTAGAAAAAAATGAAATCATTTTTAGCATTAAAAATCTTTAATAATGTTTTAAACGAAAGATCATGCCAGTGGTTGTAAAGAACTAATTCTAATTTTGAGACTAAATCAGCAAAACACATTTTTACTGTTTAGAAAATGTTTCCCAAAAGAAAAAAAAAGGAGCATTTGTATGCAAGCACATGCTTCCCCTTCTTATGCAAATCTCAAAAATGTTTTAATTTTCCTGAACACTTAATTGACATTTTACATAGCAGTGAAGGATTCATACAAAATCACGTTTATGTGAAAGCAAAGGTTCCTGTTGAGCAGTGCAGACTTAAAAGCCAAACCAAGAAATTATAATAAGAAACTAAGTAAACATTTAAGCAAAACGTGTGCTACAATGATGGTGGTGTAATGGGGTGATTCTTAGTGGATACATAGGATTTAGATGACAAGAAAAATTGCTGCTTGAATGCTGTAGTGCTGAATTTACCTTCTTATTATCCCCAAATGTTCATAATAGACGATGGAATATTTCCTCCATCTCCTCCATTTCTATGTCTGGCCAAGGAAAGAGAACAATTTATTATCTCCCGTAATTCTCTGAGTCAAATCACTTGCAGAATGCTCCCCAGATACCTATGGACCTCAGCTGGCTGGGAATGGGAAGGTGGGCATGGAAGGCTCTAGGCATTACAGTGAGGCATGCCAGTGGATCTTTCTCTTCATACTTACTGAAACTGATTCATTGGATGTCACTTTTCCCTCTGAACCCAATGGGGCAGAGCTTAATAGATTTCAGATCTTGCGCCTATGTGATTTTAATTCTTGTAATTCACGAAAGGCAAGATTTAATTCTCCCTTTAACTGTAAAATTAAACTGGATTCCCTAGGATCCAGCCAGAAAGTTTTTCTATTATCACACTTTGTGCAGAACTATTAGCCTTTCTAATTAATCCTAATTTCAGGTTCTCAAATTCGACACAAAACTCCCCAATTTATCTCTACTGTATAGCCCTGCCTTTCTAGAACACCATCTTCTTGATGGATCTGGACAGACCTATTTGAAGGCCTTAATGAATCATCGTCTTTTATATTTGTGCCCATATCCTCTTCATTGAGACTTCACATTGTGAGATGGCTTAGACACATAAAAGGTAAAGAGGGATCCAGTGAGCATATTTTTATATCACCTTGATCTCAAGAAGCACAGACTGAGGCAGAATGTACAGTAAGGAAAGCACAGGTCTAGAACTGGATCCTCTGGGTTTGAATCCTGACCGCTACATGCTGGCTACGCAGCCTCAGCAAGTAATTTAACCTCTCTCTCTGTGCCTATAAACTCTCATCTGCAAAAAAAGCATAAATATTCTAGGGTTATTGAGAGGGATAAATGTATTAATACATGTAAAACACTTGGACATGTGCCTGGCATTTAGTAAAACACAGTGTAGGTATTTCCTACTCTTACTTAAAAACTAAAACTTAATGGAAAGCTTAATAGATTTCAGATCATGCCCCTATGTGATTTTAATTCTTCTAATTCACAAATGGCAAGTTTTAATTCCCAAGATGAATACAATTAAATCACCCAGTGCTCTATCATCTATGTATCTCTCTATCTTTTGAGAGAATATATAGATTTATATATACTATATATGATATATATATACACATATAGAAGAATGGTATGCTTTACATACATAAATATATACACATATGTAATTTTTATATATTTAAATACTTATATATAAATTGAAGTATTACACAATATTGCACATGCTTTAAATTTCTAACTAAATGTCACCATACTATGTATATTCTTTGGCTACTCACTGTTACCCTCAGCATTATACTATGAGATTTATTCTTATTGATACTGGTGGCTCCAATTAATTCATTTCTAATGGACTCATTTAAGTATTCTAGTATTTGAATATACCACAGTTTTATCGATCCTCTTGTTAACAAACGTTTTTGTTACTTTCAGTTTTTGCTCTGAAGACACAGCTGCTATGAATATTCTTTAGATGCCCTTTTCTTTCCGTGCATCACGTTTTTTGTAGTGTACATACACAAAGGAATGGAAATGCTGTGTCTTAGAATATATAGCTTTTCTATTTTTTTAGATAACAGCAAATTGTTCTTCAAAGCTGTTAAGCTAACTTGCGCTTTGGATAGCTATGTTTAAGACTTTCCGTTGCATCACACACCAGAAACCAATACTTAGCATTTTAATGTCCAGTATTTTTGTGAATGTCATGGTGAGAGTGCTTCTTCGTTATGTATGTTTTGAAATACTTTTATTCTTGTCCAATTCAGCATTTTTACTTAGGTCTACTGACTATTCAGATTTTCTCTTTTGTGAATGTTATTTGCCCACATTTGGTGTTGTCTTGTTCTTGATTTTGTAGAATATTTCGTATACCAGCAACTTGTTGTTTATGTATTTCAAATATCTTGGACAATTTCTTATGTTTTCATGATGTTTTTAGTGATAGGATACACACAACTTTAACATTTTAATATAATCACCAATTTTGGTACTTTTTAATAATTTAGGATTTTGGAATTTTGTCTAATAAGTATTAAGTTTATGCCAAGGGCAATAAAACAAAATACAACATATATATATATATATATATATATATATATATATATATATATATATATAACATGATGTCATTTATCTTGATAATATGCATGGAAAAAGTTTGAAGTAGAAACTTCAAACTGATGTGAATGTTGGAAATACTGCTATAGACTGAATGCCTGTGTCTCCCAAATATTCTTATGTTGAAATCCTAACCCCTAAGGTGATTTTATTAGAAGGTAAATCCTTTGGTAGGTGATTCGACCATGAAGGTGAAGCCCTCATGAGTGGACTAGTATTCTTATAAATGACCTGCCCATCCACCATCTGAGGACACGAAGGCAGACGTCTATGATTCAGGAAGTGAGCTCTCACCAGATGCCACATCTGCTGGCACCTTGATCTAATAACTTCCAAACTCCAGAACTATGAGAAGTGAATGTTCATAGTCTATAAGCCACTCAGTCTTTGGTATTTTGTTCTAGCAGCTTAAACCAATGAAGTCAAGTGGCTTCTACCATGTAATGTTATTTTAGGCAATTTTTTTCATCCTTTTTATGTTGCTCTTCACAAAAATTCTATTATTTTAAAACTATTCTGCCAGAAATTCCCTAAGTAATAATAAAAGTTTAAGGGACTATGAGTTGTTCTACAGGCACAAACACAAGTACACACTCACATGCACTCAGGGCAGCAATCTAATTGTCAAGATGGAGGGCACTGGGAAGAAAATAAGATCCATGGAGTGTGACTTCCTCTTCACTTGGAATCCCGTGGGGATCATACTTGCTGAAGATCCTCTGCTGATTAAAATGGCAATCTCTTTAGAATCAGTATGCAAAACATACCTTACAGCCTTCATCCAGATTCTTCAAGTGTTTTGATAAATAACGTCCTCTGATTGAGTGTGTTTTGAAAGGGGAGCTAACTGGGAATTGAGAGCAGAATGGTGACTAACCTAGGAAGAAGAGGACAATTATCAAACAGCAAGCAACCTCCATATAAGTAATGTGTGTCTTTCTATGACCCATGCCTTGGCAGCTGCTTGATGCTTCACTCCAGCAAGCTGAGGTCTCTCCTCCTGATTAGGTCACCTCCCTTGATGATCATAATTCTTAGTGTCACAACAACACAGAAACAACAATAAAGCGATGATAACAACAAAGCCTTCTGGGCATTGACATTGCTTTCATCTCTGCGACTTGCATGGTTTTGTAAATTGTCTCCACTTTGTAAATGTGCAGAGGCAGACTACTGAGTTTCTTTTCAAACTGGAGCTTTTATCTAACAAATGATGCCATCAAAATCAGACAGTAGTAGGGGATCCTTTACCCCTCTCCTGGCAAAGCACTTTTATCATTATTCTCCAACTGATAAGTTTGAACTGTTTGCTCCAGAGGGATTAGACAGGCTATAGTTCATTTTTAAGGATGCTCTGTTGGTGCATTGTGGAGTGTGGAAATTCTCTAGTGAGTCTGGACAGGTAAGTAGTTCATAACGATAATTCAAAGCCTCTCCTTCCTGAAACGAAATACATTCATCTCAGTTACTCAGTTTGGAATAAAACATAGATGCAATTTCTATGGAGCCTTATAGTTTCCTAAACTTTCCCGCTGCTCTAACATCCCACCCTTCAACATATTCCTTGTAGGTTCTTCTCCATTTTTGGCTGTGTATGGAAAGCGTCTCTCCAGTCCTTCCTTTGATGCCTCTGGGAACCAAACACTCAGGCCATTTCTTTTGCAGGGAAACAGATAGATATATAGGAAATTACAAACTTGGGATGTTAAAAAATGTTCCAGACATGCTCCTTGGTTAACAGTCCCTGACTCCCTTCTGAGATGGTAACTAGACACTGTATTGTTTTTATGGCTCCAAGAAGACCAATTCTTCCCCAGTGTAGACTGAGGAGACAATCCAAGGGAGAAATATAAATGTCTACTTTTCTCATTTGGGCAGTTCCCATGTCTAGGGATTTACACTGGATTATTCATTTTCTTAAGCCTCCACACCTCACTGAAAACCCTTTAAACATTTCTTACCTATCCAGAGAATCAAGTAGATTCTTTGTGTTCCCCATCTGTTACCTAAATGTTTTATGTTGAGTGAAATGTGTTATTGGTATCTTGGAAAATTCTTCATTGTTTTTATTTAGGACAAAATAGAATTTGTAACTTAACAAAAACAGGTGCTCCCCTAAACTCTGCCTCCTACACACACACACACACACACACACACACACACACACAATTTTGTATGAATGTAGACCTAATCATAATACACTATAAAAGCAACAAAAATTTATAGATATTATATCATCATTATTATAGCTGCTATATTCCTCAGTTTCTTTATACAGCTTTGTTTTAAATATTTAAAGTGTGTGGGAACAGAGCTTCTGATTTTATTAATCTGAATTTAAATGTTTCAGGTAACACTTTTTTGTTTGTCATAAATTTAATACTCATTATTTCTGGTGAGATCTGCTATCATTTATGATAATATTAAAATTAAGAATCATTTTTTTGAGCTGTTAAATTTTGAAATTGAAAATTAACCAGGGAACCTTCAGGTAGTAGTTCATTCATCCTACTCACTCGTGTTAGCTTTCTGTTACTCGTCAAAATTATTTATTCAGATTGCATGATGTGTTCAAAAGCAAAACTAAGTAAGCACAAAAAGTTATATGTATTGTTTAAATATCAATTTTCCTGGATTCAGAGGCTATTCAACTTAAATTGGGTCTTAGAGAAATTAATGTTCAAATTACACATTAAAAAAAACAATACTCCAGAACTTCAAAGACTTTGTACAGACCTATAATAAAAACTCTGGCTTCTGAATTTCTAGTCATCAGGACTATAAATCTAGCAATTGATGGAAGCATCATTTCTGCCACTAGCAAGTTGGCCAAGTCATAGAATATTTTCTACCTTCTGTTGTCATATCTGAATTACAAATATGGAGGCCAGTTAGATACTTTCTAAAGTAATACTTGTCTTAATATTTTGGTCTTAGTATTCTGTGATTGCATTAATACCTATTCTACCAAGCCTGCTTCCCTCTAGTTTTGATTTGTAGATTAAGAGCTCTCATCCCCCAGAAGAAATAGTTCTGCACTTAGAATTGGGGATTCTATACTAGTGGAGAATAGTTACCATATGAGCTTTCAGATAAAAAAAAAATAGTGTTCTAACTTGTGTGTTCGTATTGCATATGGCACAAATTTCAGGTGTAAAAATATATAATTCCTCTAGTTTCCTCTCCAGAGTTGAGGAGTAAGCAGTCTTTCTGTGGAATATTAAAAATGCAGTATTGATTTTTGGCTAAGTAATTTGATCATTTAGACACATTAATCAATGCAGTTTTCAGAGTGCCTTGAATAACTGGTGATCAGTGATATGGCAAGCATATTCAGTCAATGGTCAAGACATGCAGCAAGATGGGCAGAAAGAGGTCTAGAAATCTGAAAGTAGTGTGATATCCCTAAGATATTCTATTACCATTGAACGAATAAAAGAAATGACTAAGGTGAAAATGGCATACAGGGTGAATGTTTAAGCCTTTCTACTTTAGGGAAGGCATATCCATTTCTGACTACTTCAGAGATTTTTAGGAAAGGCATTCAGAAACTAGTTTATTCCTGTAGTTGACACATAGCAGAGTTACATCAAACAAACCCTTTGTGATACATAAAATGAGACAGAGTATTCAGTTTCTATATCTTTCTACTAAAAATGTGATCCGTTGATGAGCTACATGGCAACATGAGTGTTTGTTAGAAATGCAGAATCCTAGGTACCCTTATCTCCAAAATACTAAATGAGAATCTTCTTTTAACAAGGTGTATATACAGTTTAAAGTTTGTGAGGCACTTGTGTGGAACCTTTGAAATTTTAAATATTATATTCTCCAAAGTTAGGCCAGAATAACTAATAATTAGCATCCATTTGGGGAAGAATAATATGACAAGTTTCTTTAGCATGGAGGACAATAACCTCTGAAGAGTTACTTCCTCCATCTCCTTTCCCCTGGAGACCAGAGACCAGAGGCCACCAGGCAAGTGATATTGTCACCAGGAGCTGCTGCTCTGTCCCCCATATCTGGCCTGTTTCCTACTCTGAGGTTTGCATTTGAGAGTTTCCTTTGGGAGAGAAACAAAGCTACAAGCTTCATTATTTTTCACCTCAAGAACTTTAATGTCAAATCCTATCAACAGGCAGTCCCTACATCAGTGAAAATTTCAAATTTTTAAGAAAATAAGATGTGGTAATTTTCCATGAAGAGGTCAGTGATACTTGGGGGATTTTGTTTTTGTTTTTGTTATTTTTCTCTTGATTGAAAAAAAATCCTTTACTTCTTGTCAACATCTGTGACTCAATCACAGAAGCTTCTCTTTCCCTGACCAAAATGCCTTTTTATTTCTGGGCTTGAGACAAATTCTTTTCCCTTTATTATACAGACTAAATCAGATTCATTTTCATTGTTTTTGTTGAATCTCAGAGAACCATGATCCTTTTTATAGTGCTCATCTGAATGTATAATATAGCCTTACTTGTGACACTGATTATTACTATCTTGCCACTAGAAAGCAGCAAGTGTGTCTCATTTCTGTGTATTCCTTTTGCTTAGCACAATGCCTGACCCACAAGAAGGATTTAATAGTATTTGCTGATTAAATGAACAAAGGAATATGAGACTCAAAGAGGTTAAGTAATTGCTTAAAATGTCACACAGACATGAGATGTTTCTAACTATAAATTCTGTGCTGCTTCCTCTACATCAATGTTTTTCTTTCTTTTTTTTTTTTTTTCTAACTTGGCTGCATCCCAAACCAATTAAATCAGAATCTCTGGATATGGAATCTTCATATTGGTATTGTTAAGGTCTTCCAAATATTCTAAGTGCAAAGAGGGCTGAGAACCACATTCTATACTTTGCATTCTTGTCTAATATAATGGTATAAAATCTCCTAGTGTAATAAAGAACAGTAATTGAGGAAGTCAAAATAAACTTGCAAATTAGTAGGAAAACACAAGGAATGAAAAATGTTTAGTCTCAAGTAATGAAATCTCAAAGGGAACTTGCTACCTGTCTTTAACTATTTGAAAGTTGGTTTGGTTTTCTTTTATAGTGGGATTATATTTATCCTATGTATTCTCAGGAGGGAGAACTCAATCATATATGATCAAATTGCAGAAAGGCAGTTTGGGGGTTCTCTATGAGGAAACAGCTTTTGAGAATTCAACACTGAAAATATATTGGACACATTTGGAGGTGATGTCCTCATCATATGTTGTTGTAGATGTTTTGGTAAATCTTGCTGGGTGGCCTGGTAAGGTACAAATGCTGAATTAGGTTACTTAGAACCCAGCTGCATGAGACCGTATGATTTTATATGTCTCAGAATATCTATAATTCTTATATTAAAAATTCAGTAGTAATAATACTAAAAATGATGTTATTGAATATTTTTTGGAAGTTTATTGTGGACCCAGCACTATCTTAAAAAAATCATATTACCATATTACCTGTGATAAGCCTAAAAATAAATGAATCTTGCTGATATAATCAATAATCCCATTTTAACATGGAGGAAACATAGACGCAGAGAGATTAGTAAACTTGCATAAGGTAATTAGCCAGAAATATTGAAGCAGGAACTCAAACTCAAGCAGTCTAAACTTGAAGCCAGAATTCTAGGTCATTTAGTTCCAATCATCCATGTAGATTGTCAGTATTTATCAAACAAGTGAATACTACCTCCTGTTACTTTTATAGACACACATAAATTCAATCTATGTGCTTTCAGATACAAAAATAAAATCATTAGGGAAGATGAAATTAAATTTAGTTTGTCTCTTAAAAATTGAGAGACTGTAACTATATATTTGAAACAATAAAGGACGAAACTCTGTTTTGTTGGCTTCAAAATGGGGCCATATAACTTCCCAACTTAATTCCTAGTGGGGTCGTGAAGATAAAAGTGAATTTATATATATTCAAATGCCATGAAAACTATCATTTACTATTTGCACTTATCACAGTTTGTCATCCCCCTTTTTATTATTTAGTTGTCTATCACTTTTAAGTTGCTCTTATGTTTTGAGTCTCCAGAAATAAGTAAAAAATATGTCTTGCGTGCCTGGATGGTATAGTCGGATAAGCATATGGCTTAGGCCATGATCTCAGGGTTGTGAGATCAAAGTCTGCATTGGGCTCATTGCTCAATAGGGAGTCTGCCTTGGATTCTTTGTCTCCTCTCTGCCCCTCCCTCCCACCTTCTCTTTCTTTCTCTCAAATAAATAAATAAATGGAATTTTTTTTAATGTGTCTACTCTGTTGAAGGCACTGTACAAATATTACTAAGAAAAAACTTCATAAGTTTTAATACATACCAAAGTTTTCCCAGGCAGATAAATACTAGGTAGTGCTAAAGAATATTGCTGTAGTATTGCCATATACCTCCCATTCAGATCTGTTCTCATCACAATGCCAGTATTAAGTGGCAATAGAGGTCACTGTACAGTGAAAGAAATTCTCTCTTCTCCCCTGCTTAGTCCTGGTTGGGTTTAAGTTCCCTTTTGACATTGTCTATAGAAGCTCAGTATTTCTACTAGTATCAGGAAAATTGATCCCTTTCTCTTCTTATTCAAGCTTATTAAGGCCAAGCCCTTTCAATTATTTTTCATCATAAATATCTACTTCATCTTCATGCACACATTATTTTGATTCAGTTTGAAACTTTTACTACAATGATGAATTACTTGTGTTTGCATTTTTCTTTACTAGAAATGCATGAAGAGGAAAGATGCAGCTTCAGTGTGAAGTTAGGCCAATGGCTCTGATAGAACACTGTAGAATAAAGGCGATTTTCCCTCAAATAAATCATGTTTGCATTCACCTGATAGTGACAAAGATACAGAAAAACTATGTTGGACAAAGCATATTTATTATTATGAAGTTTTCAATAAATAAAACAAAGAACAGGCTGTGATGAATTATGTTTTATTTAGGAGTACATTTACCAAATTGTTAATAAAAGGAATATTGACTTCAAATAAAAGGCACAGTACCTGGTTATTTTTTATATACATCATCAAGGAGAAAATAACTACAAAGAGGTTTTACCCTAATACTTTAGGCTAGCAGAAATAATGGACTTAACTTTTCTAAAGAGTGAATTCTCATGTGACCAATTTAATGAAACTGAGTAAAACATCATCATAGGCCAAAATACTAGTTTGTTGAAAATATCCTTCTGTACATGATTTTTTAAAACTTAAAAAAAAATCTATCAGCTGGAATGTGCAGCTTATAAGAACAAAGGTATCATTTGTTTACCGCAGAGGAAAAAAATAGCTACATATTTTCTGGCAACAAGGATCATTTCCTTGGCGTTAGGAGTAGGAAGAAAAGGGTTTTGTCCTGCAAATTTGGAAAGCACACTGTAGAAGTGTAAAACTTCTGCTGAGTGTCCAATTTTATATTTTTCAACTATCCAGATCCTCATATTGAGAGCCCATTTATACACAGACTGATTTGTTTAGGCCAGAGAAGCTGGCTTTCCCACTAAAAATCATTCAAAATCATCAGGAATTTTAAACCTTAGCCAAGAGTAAACTTCAGTTCCACAAATATCTACAGTTTAAAACTGACGACTTCTTCAGAAATACTCAGGGATATTTAGGAAGAGATTTCATCCAGAAATCATGCTGATAATTTTCTCCCCTAAACAGAATATAGATTGGTGGTGATTTTCTATCTCCCTGATGCTATTTCAAAGGTAGTTTTTTACATCTTTGTTATAACAGTTGGTGATTTATACTGAGATTCATCTGTTTGTTTAGGAGTTTGTATCGTTTTGTTGTTTTGTTTTTAGGTTTCTTTCTTTTTCCTTTCTTTTTCTCTAAGTTTTGTTTGTTCTGTAGCAAAGCAGTGTCACACTGAAAAGGTCAGGGCCTTTAGGGTCAGTTAGAACTGAGTTCCAGTTATTCTACTACCCTATGTGATTCTTAACAAGCTCTCTAGACTTTCTGAATCTCAACATTCTTTTTCTGTAACTAGGGTAATAAAATCTATCTTACGATGCTAGAGATAAAAGTCAGCATAATACCTGACACCCAGCCAGTGCTTTAATATTATTATCTGAGCAAATGAAATGAAGACCAACACTGACAAGAATTCATCAAGACGTTCTATTTTTGAGACATGAGGGATGATTAATGAGACTGTCTATATTTTTCAAATTCAAAGAATGTTTTCCAGATCCCTAAAATATTCACTGATGCTTTGGATTATTACAATAAAATTTAGAACAATAGATTAAAAAATGAGCATTTATTTATCCCACAGGATCCTACTGTTTTTCTTAAGAATTTCATAAACTGTTCTATTTAAACTTTTCTGAAACTTTTATTCCTTGTCCCACATTTTTTTTTCCCTTCAGAGCATCCTTATATCAAGCAAGTGAAAGACAATTTATCCAGAATCATTCTAGCATGTCACAGTTCTATTTAGCGTTGTAGTGAATAAAATGACAGCTCACAAATCCCTGCCCTGTTTTTGGTCAGGGTTTTCGGTCCACGGTTCAAATGAAACTTCAGCATTTTCCTTAATGTCCAAAGTAATTTGGCAAACAGAATTTGGAAAGGAACATTTTTTGCTTCTGCTATGCAAGGCCCGTATGCTCCATAAATATTATTTAGCATCTCCATGGTGCATTCTGTGTGCACTCTGCTTTATAATCATTGCTATGGCCATTAGCATAAAAATGCCTTTCTCCAGTCTTTTTTTCCATGCTTTAGCTTTGAAATTTTATCCTTATTCATAGTTCAAGAACTTTGCAAACAAATAAGATGCTGCACAGAATACTTTAGGCAGCTTCCATCTCAGTACTAATCTGTACTTTGTAGCATGAAACGAAAGTTAAGCAAGCATATGGCCCAAGACTATAGCAAAAATAATATTATGCCACAAGACATAAGAACAGAAATGTTTATTAGGATCACTAACTCTAAAATTATTATCTGTTTCTCTTACAAAATTTAATTCCTGTAATAAAAATAAGCATATTTGTCCTATTTCTGTATGTGTATTATATATAATATATACATAAAATAATATGCATATTGTATTATATATGTATATGTGTGTACATATGCATAGTATACATTTGCCTCATCATATATGTTTTACTTACTATATATGAATTTAGTTAAGTGTATACAAATATTTAATTATATATATACATATATATACACATATATATATTTAGCCTAGTGTGTGTGTGTATATATAAAATAGTATCATTACAAATGCATGTATATATACTTCTTGTGTTTCTTTTTTTTTACTTTTATATTGATCATATATTTTATATAAAATGTTAATAGAAATATATGCAGGAAATTGCAAAGTAAAGGCAAGGATGGGATTAGTTTGGAGAAATGTATACATAGAGTCCTTTGTAGTTTATAAATGTGAACTAAACATTTGTTGGGAAACAAAGCAAATAGGGAGGCACAGTCTATCACAGAAGCCACAGTACTCACAGGAGAAGACCAAGTAAATTGGTCAGCGCAGATTTTTCTGATTCTGAGACTTGAGGGAAGCTTTTCCTGTGAATTATAAAGAAATATAAATGATGAAGTAGACACAGAGAATAAGATTTTTTTATAGTTTTTGATCATTGAAATTATACAAAAAATATATAACTTCTAACCTGTGGGCTGCTTTTTCTCATATGGGTCTCTTATGCAAAATACAAGAAAATGTAAATCTTTGAGTCAAGTTTTCCTCTATAGAATATTATTACCACATTTGGAAGTGGCGTATATCTTAATAGAGGCATTCTTATTTCACATAACAGATATACTTTTAAAGAGTTGAGTGAGAGTCAAATTATGTTAGAGAGGACCTCTATTTTAAATAATAAAGTGTTTTTATTTGTAATATTACAATTGAGCCCTTTGAGAAACAGAAATTCTCAATTTTAATGAAGTTCACAAAAAGGAAGCAGGGGAAAGAGGCAACCAACTCACTAAAAAAAAAAAAAAAAAACTGTTACTTTATCAAAAGTGGCAACCAAATAGCCACTAAACCTGTCAATATGTTCTCAATATGTTCTCAATATCATCAGTGGTCAGGAATTGCAAATAATGCAAACCATTAGATATAACTACACATCCATCATAATGACTAAAACAAACAGAAAGTCACACATGCATTTATTAAAAGAAATATATTCAAGAATATTAATAGCAGTATTTATCATACTGCCTGCGAAATAGAAACCATCCAAATGTCCAACCACAATGTGATGGATAAATGTGTGGTGGTATATTCAGTCCATGAAATTTGGTATCAAAATAAAAATTTCCCAAACCCTAGCTACATAAGACCATGGATTACCCTCACAAACATGACGTTAACAAAAGTCACACCTACAAAAGGACAATCTACATGATCCCTTTTATATGAAGTTCAAAAATAGGCATCACTAAGCTATGGGGAGAAAAGAAGAGGAAGTACCTTTAGGTGGTGATTAGGACATACTAAGAGGAGCATGAGGGAGGTTTCAGGGTGCGAGCAACCTCCGACTCATGGCTGTGCTGATAGGAAACATCATCTAGCTGTATACTTATCATTTGTGCATGCTTTGGTCGTTCAACAAAGGCTCTTGCAGATTTGAAAATTAAAGTGACTTCCTATATAGAATAAATCAAATTCATTAATAAAGCAAAAATGAAGCATAGAGAATAAAACCTCAAAAATGTATGCATCTTTGCTGTGTAACACAATTTCTCACAATTACTCTGATAGCTGTCCTTTTTTTTTTTCTTTTAAAGATTTTATTTATTCATTCATGAGAGACACACAGAGACACAGACAGAGGGAGAAACAGGCTCCATGCAGGGAGCCCGATGCGGGACTCAATCCCCAGACTCCAGGATCACACCCTGGGCCAGAGGTAGGTGCTAAACCGCTGAGCCATCCAGGGATCCTCGAAAGCTGTCCTTTACATTCACCTCTCTTACAGCACGTATTCCACTGTGTTGTATTTTTCTGTTACATGTTTGTCACTTTGATTATTCTGGAAATTTCTTTTGAGAAAGGAAAACGGTTTTACAATAGGAATATAGAAAATATAGGAATAATATAGGACACTGTTGGTTTTCTGTGCTGTACTCTAGTAAGGGGCAGCCTTCAAGCAAGGCCTGGCTTTCCTGTGGTTGTGCTAGAACCTCTATCAAGCCCCAGCCTCGTGGTATGAGCAACTACCACTGAACCCACTGGCAAGGAGGTCTGTGCTCCATGACTGTGCCTTTAAGCCCACCCACTCCTACCACCATCAAGATGAGCAAGATGTGGACCCTAAAGCCAATTAGATTATCTCTCTTGGAATTTTGTGAAGTGTGTTCAAGACTGGAAATCAATTATCTTTTTGCCTTTTTTTTTTCTGATAATGAGAGAAATGTGTATTTTCTAAGCTAATAAAACCCTTATTCTATTAGGTGCACAGTGCAATAGAAAGGCTAGTAAGCATATAGAATTAAAAGTGAAATAAGAATGAAGATGAGAGCACAATACCTTGAGAGCTGGAGAAAAGTAGCTTTCTTTGTTTATGACTTTATTTTTCCTTCTAACTCCAAACTACACTTCCTTTTTTTACTGATACCATTGTTGTTTTTTAAAGATTTTATTTATTTATTCATGAGAGACACTGAGAGAGAGGCAGAGACCTAGGCAGAGGGAAAAGCAGGCTCCCTGTGGGGAGACCAATGCGGGACTTGACCCCAGGACCCAGAGATCACAACGTGAGCCCTAGGCAGCAGCTCAACTGCTGAGTCACCCAGGCGTCCCCTTCTCTTACCAACAAATGCATCATTTTAATTTAATGCAGCTTTGCCATCTTCTATTACTTGCAAAACCAAGCAAACTAACCCCAAGTCTTCACCTTAAAACATACATATAGTTTCAATACTTTTCTGAGGTTTGGAAATTTGTTCGGAATATGCACATTTATTTTTAAAATTCATACTGCATTGATTTAGTTCTTCTGAATTTAAGTAAAGTTGAATGTCTTACCTCCCTTAGACTTACCACAGAATAAAATCTGGTTTATTAAAAGAATAGGTTCCTGAAAGCAGCTTTTATTTTTCTTTTATTCCCAATATTTAGTAGGGCTTGATATAAGGAAAACTTCCAAATTAATGTTGACTAGATGAATGAATAAATAACACTGACATGCAGAAAGTCTACCCGACTTGTGTGATGGTGGCGTTGGCTGTTATAAGGGAAGAATTGAGGATAAAACCTTGGAGATTTGTTAAAAGGTAAGGTAAACTCTTAACAGGAATAAAGAGAGAGCAGCCTGGGTGATTTTCTTCTGCTGAGCAACTGGCTCCATAGCTCCAAAAATAATATCAATTTTGAAAAGTTTATTTGATGTACAAATACTGGCCAACTTTTTTTAAACTTTTGTGGACTCAGAGAACAAAATGTGGCCATTAAAGGAAGCTGTTTGGAACTTTACAGTTGAAAAACAAATTTCCTCTCTTATTTCTGCTTACGTTTGTTCCAGAATGCCTAATTTGAAGGCTCATGATTGCTGAGGTAATGCAGCAGACCGAGCTGTACATACAGCTGCATGTTTATGTCTGAACTACAGACAGGAGGATGTGTCCATAAAACATAAGAATATGATTATCAAAACTGTGAAATGAACAACACTCTGTGAGCAGGCGCAGATTGGCTATGCTGGACCTAATCATGGACCCTGGATATCAGAAATAGTGCAAAAAATCAATTTCAATTTTAATCTCCAGAGGGATTAATTGATTTAAAACTAATAAATAGTTGCTATTTATTATTTACTCCACCTTTACACAAATCTCATCTTTCACTTAAACCCCATTGTTTCCTTAAGATAAGGAAAGTCTGTGCAAAAAAACAAATGAATAAATGAATGAATGAGGCATACACTCTTACATGGTCAAAAAAGAGTATCTTCCTTCTATTCTAATTGAATTTTCTTGTTGTTGTCATTGTTTATTGAAAGGAAAAATATAGATGGGTTTAAGAGACAGGGAAATAGTATGGAAGAGAATAAGACAGGGATCTCTACTGTAGGATCCAAAGCACACTGATGCATCACAATCATTGCTGAGGTGACGATAATGACAATATTCGAGATTATATTCAATTTAGTGAAAATTTTATACTATTTCCTTTTTAAAATGAATTCTCTACTTTGTATAAAGTTATATTTATGTGATGCTCTTCTAATTAACTTTCATTTTTCAAACCATCTTTGAGAGAAGCTGAAGTTGTGGTTAGGTTTCCAGGTAAGGGTAAGGTGCTGGGAATAGTCACATTATATTGAAAGTGAACTTCATCCCTTATTTATCTGGCAAAAGATAAAATGTTTTAAGTAACTGAAAGTAAAGGTTTTAGAATATTACTAGTGTCATTCTTCATGTCTAAACAAATCCTGAAAGTCTGTCTCAGGCATGTTTCATTTGCTCTCAAAAGATTATTGGCTGAGGGATCCCTGGGTGGCGCAGCAGTTTAGCGCCTGCCTTTGGCCCAGGGTGCGATCCTACATCGGGCTCCCGGTGCATGGAGCCTGCTTCTCCCTCTGCCTATGTCTCTGCCTTTCTCTCTCTTTCTCTCTGTGACTATCATAAATAAATAAAAAATTTTTTAAATGTTTAAAAAAAGATTATTGGCTGAAATCAAGTTGACATGTCCAGTTTTTGGGAGAAAAGTAGAGTTTGGGAATGACCAGGTTATATACAAATTTCTGGTGTAATTTAATTAAACTCAGATCTTCTAAGAAAATTGCTAAGAGTCTTCAAAAGGGACACCTGGGTGTCTCAGTCAGCTTGACAGCTGACTTCAGTTCAGGTCATGATCTCAGGGTCCTGAGATCTAGCCCTGTGTCCAGTTCTCTGTTCAGTGGGGAGTCTGCTTGTCCCTCTGTCCCTCCTCCCATTCATATTCTCTCTCTCAAATAAATAAATGAAATTTTTATTTAAAAATGGGTCTTCAGGAAATGTAGGGACTTTAGAATTTGAAGGCATTGCCAATTGAGGATGGGGGACAGGGATGATGAGGATAGAAAAAAAAAGCTTAAGCTGCCTTTTCCCTCTGTACTGAAGGATCTGGTCTACATGAGGTATAAATGCTTTATGTGGCATAAGTGATAGAGAATATGACACTGTGAAAGTTTTTTGGTCATTTTTGCTTTTGATTTTCTAAATACTCCAAAAATGATTGGACCCAAGTTTTGTGTCTTTCTTGTAAGAGGAGTCATGTATTTAGCACACAGATATTGTAACCCAAAACATCGATATGTAATCTGAAAAGAGATTATCGTTGTTCTGCTATTGTTGTTCTTTTTGCTATATCTCAGTGCAAGAGACAGTTTATGTTAGAAGGTAATGTTTAGAAGTTTAGATACCATCTAGAAGTTTAGATGAATTTTCCAGTGTTCGTGATTTGTGAGGCCAATACAAAGGAATGTTTCATATCAAAACTGTCCCAAAATTCAGAACCTCTGTTGATTAGGAAATACTTTAAATATAAGTATTGCTTAGAAGATGCCAAATTCTTTAAGTGGATATGGTTGAGTTGACTTCCTTTTCTACAGTTCAGCTTATGATAATTGTATAATTTTATAGTTTTGGTTTTGAAGACAGGTTTCAGTGATTGGTTTTGGAAGTAAAATGGTATAATGATTATGGAGTCTAGAGTTAGATTTTAATCCTACTTACTAAATGGGTCAGGAAATCTTTTAGTATTTCAATACCTTGGTCTAAATAAGGATACCATAAGCAATTCATAAAGTTTATGATGATAAATAAACTCTATAAAGTGTTTAAACTCTCTGGAATATAGTAAGTGATCAATAAATATTTGTGTTTTCCTCATATTAGAAAAATAATACCTTTATAATTTCACACATAAACATGAATGAATGTACTAGTATTAGGTAATAAGACCTAATAATTATTAACAATTTTTACAGTAAGAAAAGCATTTAGTGGAGATTTCTCACAAGATCCTTACCATAACCTTGTAAATGCTACTTTTCTACCCACCCTATAGAAGATTATAATGAGGAAAAAAAGTCATTGTATGCATTTTTTGAATCATTCCTGGTGGGTATTTTTGTGTTTTTGAAGTGTGTGTGTGTGGGGGGGGGGGTTAATTTTTCCTTTCCTTCAATATGGTATCATTTTACTTCAGCAAACAAAAAAAATATCCTTTAACATTTATCATAGTTTAGCTCTGTTGATGGCAGATGTACCCATCTCTTGTTTATCTATACATGTTGCAGCAGGAAGAATTTTGTTCCCACACAATTCATACATTAAGAGTCCTAACCCCCAGTACTTTCAAATGAGATCTTATTTGGAATAGGGCTGCCACAGATGTAATTGGCTGAGATGTAGTCATATTGGAATTGGAGGACTTGTGTCCATATGAAAGAATGTCATGTGAAGAGATGTGCACACACAGGAAGAACACCATGGAATGATGAAGGCACAAATTCAGGTGATTTTTCTACAGCCAATGAATACTGAAAATTTCTAGCAAACCACCAGACCTAAGGGGTCTCTAAGAGAATCTTACTTTTTTTCAGGTTTTGGAGACCATCTGTATTCCTTAGCTCCTATGCACTTTTCCCATCTTCATATCCAGCAAGGTAGCATGGTTGTTTCCTTTTGAGTCTTCTGTTTCCCTGTTTCACCTAAAAGGTCTTGATGATAACATGGGGGCTCACCCAGATAGTCCAGAATAACCGTCCCATCTCAAATTCCTTAGCTTTATCACATCTGCAAAGTCCCTTTTGCCCTATAAGATAACATGTTCACTGGTTCTGCAGATTAGGACATTTATGTGTTTGTAGGACCTACCTACCACACTGAGTCATATGGTAACTCCATGTTTAATTTTTTAGGCACTGCCTATTTTCCAAAGTGGTTGTTCCATTCAACATCTGTACCAGCAATATAATGGTTTTAATTTATCCACATTCTCACCAACACTTGTTTATGGCCCATCTTTTTGGTAATAGCCATTGTAGTGGATGTGAAGTGTTATCTTTTTGTGATTTTAATTTGCATTTTCCTAATGTCTAATGATGTTGATACTCCAGTAATGTGTTTTTATGGGCTTTTATTTATTTTATAGAGAAATGATGTTTGTATCCTCTGTTCATGTTTTAATTGTGTTGTTTTATTTTTGAATTATAAGAGTGATTCCTAGGGATGCCTGGGTGGCTCAGTCAATTAAGAATGTTTCATAAATTTGGATATAAGGTCCTTACCAGAGATAATTTGCAAATATATCTCCTACTATTCAGTTTATATTTTCACTTACTTGATGGTATTGTTTGTAGCACTTATTTTTTTTAAATTTTGAGCAAGTCAAATTTATTCAATTTTCTTTTGTAACTTATTCTTGTAATGTTCTATTTAAGAAACCATTAGGTAATGCAGATCCACAAAAATTTACTCCTGTATTGCCTGCAGTTCTTTGAACATATTTTTCTTTAGTTACTTGAATGTGTTTATTATAATTTCTTTAAAATCTTTGTCTTTTCAATCCAGTATTTTGCCATCTTGGATCATTGGTTATTATTGACCTTTTTTTTTTTTTTTTCCTGGAGTATAGGCCACATTTTTCTGTTTCTGTTTTTCCTAAATTTTGATTATGTGCTAATCCTGCTAATAATACATTACAGAGGCTCTTGGTTTGGTTATCTTCCCAGGGAAGATTTTAATTTTGCCTAGTTATCCTTTTACTGATTGATCACTTTTCATTTTTATAGACCGGATATTTTGGTTTAATAAGGTCATTTCTGGTAAGCCCAAACAGTTTTTAGGACCTTCTAACTTGGAGATACTAAATACTCAAGCTTTGATTTCTATTTGGTACTGGGGGCTGCTTTTAGGCTTTATTTGGTTAGGTCCAAAAAGAGTCTTTTTCTACAATATTGTTTTTATTCCCAAAGGTTGGCCTTTCTGGTGTCTCAGATAAATAACCAAGGCATAATGAAGATCTAAGTAAATCTTTCTACTTTAATGGAACTGAGCCACTGATGCTACCCTCTACTGCTTGAAACCTTTTATCTCTGTTCCCATTTTCAATTCTGCAGGAGATACTTTTGGAAACTTCATGTAACCTTATCCTGTATATGCATAGCCCAGTTGTAAACTGGGGAATTGCAAGGGAGCCCACATAAACTTCTGGCACCTCCCCATCCACATATCTTTGAGTCCTTCCCAGTTCTTTCAACTACTTCAAATTCAGAACTCTTCTTCCTTAGCTCAGTGGGAATTTGGGTTCTGCTTAGATTCTCTCTGTACAGTAGTTGGAAAATGGTCCCAGGTAAAGAACAAACGCAATTACAGAGATGGCTCAAAATTTCCTTCTTCTCGGGAATTATACTATTCTAGTGCCTTTTGTTCAATGTTGGAAAATTTTTTGTCTCATGTATTTTACCCAGGACTATAACTACTTACAACTAGAGGACTCATCCACTATCAGTTACTTTGTCATAACTGGAAGTAAGACAGAAGCTTTTGATAAGTATTTTAAATAATAGTGATCCCAACATTTCTGAACATTGGAAATCCTTTAAATTTTTCTAAGATATATTATAATTTCTATTGATTTAAATTTTATTGTCTGATGTATTTTAGGTAGTCAATGTCATGGCAATATTCACAGTGAACATAGCAGAACATTTTAAATACTTAGGTGACAAATTGGGATCCAAATCGAAGTTAAAATATAATCACGTGTACTTGTAACAATGCAAATACAGTATATAATATGGCAAAATCTGTGTATCTGTGTGTATGCAATTAAATAAAAAGTAATTCACAAGTTCTCTCTTGGTCTAGGGTTGATATCTTTGGAAATGAATTTTAAAAACATTTCAATCTCTGGGGTACCTGGGTGGCACAGTCAGTTAAGTGATCACTCTTGGTTTCAGCTCAGATCCTTATCTCAGGTCATGAGATTGAACCGTCAGGTCAAGCTCTGGACTCATCATGGAGTCTGCTTAAGACTCTCTCTTGCTGGGACATCTGGGTGCCTCAGTGGTTGGGCATCTGCCTTTGGCTCGGGTCATGATCCTGGGGTCCTGGGATAGTGTCCTCCTTGCAGGAGGTCTTGCTTCTCCTTTTGCCTATGTCTTTGCCTCTCTCTGTGTATCTCTCATGAATAAGTAAATAAAATATTGGGGAAAAAATGATGCTCTCTCATTCTCCTTGCCCCTCCCACTGTTATCTCTCTCAATATCTCTTTCTCTCTCTAAAATAAATAAATCTTTAAAAAATAACATTCCAATGTCATTAAATTAGGACAGGGGGATGTGAAATAAATGTCTTATTGAATCTAGGAAATTATATAACTAGTATTTTCTAGAAAGAGATCATACTATAAATTACCAATTTGACTCCTTTCTTACTTAAGTGTTATTAGACACCTTTGTATGTCAGCATTAGATAATAATATCTAATAATATTATTTTTGAAATAATAATAATATTTTTGTTGAAAGATTCATAAAACTGCATTGTATTAATATACCATGAAAACCTGATCAAATTCTCTTTTGATATACATTTAGACTACTTCCATTTTTTCCTATTCTAGTTATCCAAAAAATGAAACACCTACATCTGTGTGTACCATATGTACACTTCAGAAAGAACATTTCCAGAAATTAAATCATAGAAACATTAATCATATTTTAAAATATGAAACAGAATGACATGCTGACCTTTAAAAAATGTGTAGTGATTTACATCCCCACAATGTTTATATAACAATAAACATTTAGATATTATTAAGTAAAATTTGTCAAAAATAAATTAGAGTGCCTGCCTCCAAAGGCAAACAGAATTTGATATATTTTTCCTTTTTCCAATTTGTTAGAGGAGATGGAGGACTTAAGACTATCTTTTTATATTGCTGTAATTATTTCTAATTTTGCTTAATTTCTATGGTTAGCATTTTGTTTTCATTCTATTTTTTTTTTTTTTTTTTTTTTCCAGTTTTTTTTTTTTTTTATTGGTGTTCAATTTACTAACATACAGAATAACACCCAGTGCCCGTCACCCATTCACTCCCACCCCCCGCCCTCCTCCCCTTCTACCACCCCTAGTTCGTTTCCCAGAGTTAGCAGTCTTTACGTTCTGTCTCCGTTTCTGATATTTCCCACACATTTCTTCTCCCTTCCAACGAAAGATGAATGGATAAAGAAGATGTGGTTTATGTATACAATGGAATATTACTCAGCTATTAGAAATGACAAATACCCACCATTTGCTTCAACGTGGATGGAACTGGAGGGTATTATGCTGAGTGAAGTAAGTCAGTCGGAGAAGGACAAACATTATATGTTCTCATTCTAATAATTTACTTTTATGTTTTGCATTTATATTTTTATATACATGGACTTTATCTTTTGTATGATATGCATGTGTATATACGTATGTGTAAGGACAAACTTAGATATTTAATTTTCATTTTATAATCTCAGTCATCCAAAGTCTGAATTTTTTAAACTTTTTTTCTCTGCTTGTATACATAAACAAACAATATAACTATAATTATGCTAATTTTTAAACATATGCTAATATCTGATACAACTACTTCCCCATTACTCTTTATTTTAGAATTTTACTATATTATTATGTGTAGTTTTCTCCCAAAGAGGCATTTAAATAATCTCCTCAAGCTCCGAAAAGTATTTTAAAGTTTTGTTTGAAGCTGTATTTTGAACGTAGATTAGAGAGAAATAATGTTTATGCTCTTGAGTTATCTGATCTGAGAAAAAGTTTTATCTTTTAGTTGTTTTTTATTTAGTATTTAATATCCTCTTGATATATATATATATATATATATATATATATATAATATTACTTCTACATTTCCTCCCAAATTTTTCACTATTTTTGGCTTGTCAATAAAATTAATACTTTAAAATTATAGCAATAAACTCACTACCATCTATCATTAGAAAAGAGTATCATTTTATGTAATTTTCACAACTGCCACAATACTCACATTTTTTACATTTATTATAATTTTATTTCTTAAGGTTTCCAAATATATAGTCAAGTCTTTCAGTTACAATAACATATTCCACTTCCTAGTATCCTTTTTTTTTTTAAATTTTTATTTATGATAGTCACAGAGAGAGAGAGAGGCAGAGACACAGGCAGAGGGAGAAGCAGGTTCCATGCACCGGGAGCCCAACGTGGGATTCGATCCCGGGTCTCCAGGATCGCGCCCTGGGCCAAAGGCAGGCGCCAAACCGCCACGCCACCCAGGGATCCCTCCTAGTATCCTTTTTATAAAGATAGCACATATATTTACTAGCAGTCTGCTAAGATATTAATAAGGCATAGATGCTTGATTTTATTAAGTAAATTGTCAGCATCAAGCCTATGACTATATGTTCCTTTGATCTATTAATTTGATGTATTTTATTAATATATTTCACCAAATTGGCATAGCTTTACAGTCTTTTAAAGGAAGCCTGCTTTTCATGTCATTGCTAGATATTGACACATCTACTCTTATTTCTTGATTCTGTCTTTAATATGTAGGGACATTCATATCTAATGTATTCTCTCTCTGGAGATTTGGAGACATTCCAAACTGTATTAGTCAATTGTACTTTGGACGTAGAGTCCTTATTCTTCACGTGTGTCTCTTCACCTTTCCTTTCTTTTTGGTAGTAACCAGGCAGGGCAATTGTGCTTTCTTTCTGTTTGTTACTCCTCCTTGAATGAACTTCATTCTTTGTACTTCCTTTCGAATTCTCTTTTATTCCGCTCCCCATCTAGCTATGCTGTGTTTCCACTAGACATTCATAGAAAAACTGGATTTTGATTGTTCAAAATATCTTTTGCTTTGGGGTTAAGAAATGAGAGGAATGTACTGGAGTACCCAAAGTCTCCATTTAGATATGTTATCTCAAGACACCTTTCTGCAAAATACAATGAGTTCTTTGTTTGTACCTCTCTCAGTATTTAATAGATTCTTCTTGATTGGAGACAAATACTGAGGCTTGAATTGAACACCTATTTCACATGGATCTTTTGTTTGGCTATTTGCTGTTTATTTGAGTTTGCTATATATCTCTGCAAAATGGAGTGGAATATGTACTTCTCTCTTTCTCCCATATGTCTTGACAAGCCTCTAAAATGCCTATTTAGGTAGCTAGTTGTGGTGGCAGAAGGTGAGAGGAGGGGAGGAAAAGAAACAGAAAGGTGGGTTTGCCCCCTCTGGGGTAAGAAAAGAAGGTAGGTGACCTAACTTAATCTACTTGTCAACTGAATCTCTTTATATAGTGGGAATTGTTTTTCAGCTTTTATTTAAATTCCAGTTAGTTAATATACAGTGTAATATTAGTTTCAGGCATACAATATAGTGATTCAGCACTCCCATATATCACCCTATGCTCATCACCAGTGTTTCCTTAGCCCTTATCACCTATTTAACCCACCCCCCTTACCCACCTCCCCTTGGGTTACCATCACTTTGTTCTCTATAGTTAAGAGTCTGTTTCTTGATTTGCTTCTCTCTCTCTCTTTTTCCCCTAGGCTCATTTGTTTTGTTTCTTAAATTCCACATGAGTGAAATCATAGGGCATTTATCTTTCCCTGACTTATTTCACATAGCATAATACTATATTCATATCTTAATCCATATCTTTGCAAATGTCAGGATTCCATTCTTTTTATGGTTGAGTAATATTCTCTTATATATATACACATCTTCTTTATCCAGTAACCGTCGATGGACACTTGAACTGATTCCATAATTTGGCTATTGTAAATAATGCTGCTATAAACACTGAGGGGCATGTATCCCTTTAAATGAGTATTTTTGTATTCTTTGGGTAAGTATCTAGAAGTGGAGTTGCTGGATTGTAGGGTAGCTCTATTTTTAACTTTTTGAGGAACCTCCACACTGCTTTCCAGAGAGGCTGTACCAGTTTGCATTCCCACCAATAGTGTAGGAGAGTTCCCCTTTCTCCACTGGGAATTATTTAGTAAACATGATACTATGTAGGATCACTGGTTGTGAACATCTAATTTAACAATCTGGTCCTATACGTTAATCTTCATTTTTCTCCTTTGTGGAATCTACATTAATCTCAAATCTCTCTTATTCTGTTCAGTGCATGATGATATATTCCTTTCTAAAAATAAAACAAAAATTAGATAGTACAAATCTGCTATTCTTCATTGGAAGTGAGATGGGACTTACTCTTGTCTCCAAATCTCTTTCCTCTCTCTGTTACATTCCTAACAAGAGCCATGTTATAATGGAAATGTAATGGACAAAGGAATTAATATGGCATGATTGGCACTTGGGGTATCTGCAGGATCCAACAAAAATGTAAATAAGAGAAATAGAAAACCAGAGAGTGAGAGAAAAACTTAACCCTTCAGAAATTAGTAGGAGAATTGCCTGGCTAATAACTTAGATTTGTATTTGAAATGAAAATATTTATTGAGTGCTTATTTGGTGCCAGAAATTGTACCAAAGACACACTTTATAATTTCCCTATAAAGATAACTTTATAATATATTTCGAAGTAGGCTGATTGAAAGATGTATGGTTGGCTGAGCCAAGCCTTTTCTAATGGCACAAAATTCTTTTGATGCCAATAAACAGTGTAACTAAACTGCTGCAAGTTAGAATATTCATCCAACTATCCCCTTTTTAATAATCAAATATTTATTGAATATCTCCTATGTGGCACACATGAGATTTTGTATATTGGAGAATAAATAGACATTGCTTATATCTTCAAAAAGTTTATAGTCTAAGAGTTAAAAAACATAAGCATACAAATACGTGTATAATTAGTAGTCATAAATACTCTAAAGGAAGAAAGTGCAGGCTTTCAGTTGTTTCTGTTGATAGTGGAAGAAAGATATCATTCAAGATAAAACTGTGCCATTATAGTCATACTATGTTAATTAGTGAAAAGAAGGACAAGAGCCTCAGACTTCCAGTGAAAACCAGAGAGAAAGATTCAGTCATGAAAAATATCCCTAAATTAAGTTCATCATCAAAAATTATAAAAAAGAAACTTTATCACAAGATGTTAAAATATTTGGCTATGCTTGGTCAAACTGCTTTTGTGCTTAGAAACAGCATTTTATCTCATAGTTCCTTTATACTGTAGCTCCTGTGAGAAGTTATAATGCTGATGCAATTCAAAATATTGTAACAAATTCAAGTGCTGAACAATAGTGCAACATATTCTTTATGACTTTAAAAGAAAGCACTGAGGAAGAATAAAAAAAGCTCCATGAATAACCCAAATGTGTGGCAGAGAGAAGGAGCTAACCCCTTCCAATATTTTAAGTGATGGAATGTCCTTATAACACCAGTTGAAAAGGAATCAATGAATGCCACAATATTTAAGTGGCAGGTGCAAGAGTATATATTTGTATTTATTATTTCAACAATGGCAGAAAAACCATAGTAAGTTTATGGATAATTTTTCTTTGCCAGATTTTTGCCAATAGCCCACAAATGCCATTTCTTGCTATTTAGTGAAAAAGGAAACTATGATACATTCCCAATTAGTATATTTAGCTAAGGTATTTTTTTCTAGTTGTATTGATATATAATTGACATATAACATCGTATTAGTTGAAAGTACACAACATAATGATTTAATGTATGTACATATTGCAAAATGATACCACAGTAACTTTAGATAACATGCATCACCTTATATAGTTATAATTTTTTTCTTGTGCTGAGTAAATCAATAATTTACTCTCCTACCATCTCTCAAATATACAATAAAGTATTATTAACTGTCATCACCATGCTGTGCATTACATTCCCAGGACTAATTTAGCCTAAAACTGAAGGGTGGTACCTTTTTGAAAATCTTCATCTACCTTTTGAACATTTCCCTCACCTCCAACCCCCCTACCTCTGACAACCATCATGTTCTCTGATTCTATGAGATGTGTGTTTGTTCATTTGTTTTGTATTCCACATATAAGTGAGATCATACATTTGTCTTCTCTGTCTCACATTATTATTTCTTTATTTAAAAGATTTTATTTATTTTTTTTATTCATGGGAGAAACAAGGAGAGAGGCAGAGACATCGGCAGAGGGAGAAGCAGGCTCCCCATGGGGAGTACAGTATGGGACTTTATCCCAGGACCCTAGGGTCATGACCTTAGATAATGGCAGATGCTAAACCACTGAGCCACCCAGGTGCCCTGACATTATTATTTCTGAGTGACAAAGATATGATTGTGGTACAAAGGGAGGAAAAAAAGGGAAATATCCTGGGAACCAATTGCATGTCCTCAGTTAACACATTTAGAAATAATCCAAAGAGATCTTAAGTTTGGTTGCATGTAATTTATGCATTATGCTAATGGAATTAAAAAACAAAGCACATTTCAAAGATGCATGCAACTTCTAAAACAAAAATGCTGGCAAAAGGTATAACCTAAATATATAATCAAAATGAAAATGGATACAGCTCTATGACACATTGACTGTCTTCCAAGGAATCGTCATCCTCCTTGCTCATCTTTCTCTCTCATAGGATATAAAGCATATTGAGAAATTATTCATGCAAGATAAAGAATGTCTTTATTTTTTCTTACTTTGGAACAGCATGGAAGGTGTGGCAGGGACACTCATGGAAACATAGCATGACTAGATGTCTTAGTGAAGTTTCAGAATGTTTAAACATTTAAGATTTGAGACCTCCTTGGTATGAGAGTCTAATTCATTTTGGCAGTTGACAGTTTGTTGGCATTTTACACTCGGTAAGTGCACCTGACTCTGTCAGTCTGTTTTCACGAGTTACCTACCTGTCACATTGTGAGTGGCCTTCCTACCACTTTCACAAAGGCTGTCTTTTTTATATTCTTTTCCTCATGGAGATTTAAAGTGACTCTGTGGTGAAAGGCCACATAATCAGTCTTTGTGATGACACCATGCCTGTACTCAAGATATCAAAATATCGTAAATATAATAGTAAGAAGAGATACGGGTTCAGAAATTGTTGTTTAAGTCACTCTGGTGCTGAATGAACATTGAACCTAAGGCATATGTTAGCAATTTGTGATTTTATGTTTGTTTGTTTGTTTGTTAACCTAGAATCTATTATTCCACAATAAAGTAACAAAGCACCATGGAATACATAAAAGATGAAAAGATATAAGGAGGAATGATTATTTATTATCCTAGAAGTAGATATATTATTAACCCTTCCAAGCACTTCTGTGAAAGGGCATTTGTATGACCCTGAGATCTGTTATGTGATAAAGACAGCAATGCACAAGGAAAGTATTGATGTCCTTATGATGACATTGCTAGCAAAATTGCAATTCAGTGACTCCAAATGCAGGCTAGATTATGAAGGCTGATACAACACTGTGAAAGAAAAGGTTCAGAGAAGAAAGGCAAAGGGTTAGAAAGCTTTTGGATCATTATAGAAGAGGTTTGGTTCCTTGACAATAAAGCCTGAAAATGCACTGGAATAGTTTCATGCTGTACAGGGCAGCTGTACTATTTGGGGAGTGGAAGTAAACACAAGCATCAAAATGAGCAATACATGTTGCACCCCATAAGAGCTGAGAGGTGTAGCAAGAGTGAAGGAGCAAGGTTTCACCTCAGCATTCACCTCAAAAAGAATTAATTTTGTATGAACGTAACTTCTCAGCCTTGATAAATCTAATAAGTCTTCTCTGAAAGTTTTTAAAATGCCTAGCCTAGCATATAATCAGAGAAGTAGGATTGGAAATACGATTTTCATATCACCAGCAAGTAGAATTCCTAAGTTGTCTTTCAGAAGTTAAGGTCGTTAGTAGAGAACTTAGGAGCATAGTGCATTCATATTTTCAAAATCATGAGAAATGAAAATTAAAACAAAAGGATGGGGATCCCCGGGGGGCGTAGCGGTTTGGCGCCTGCTTTTGGCCCAGGGCGCGATCCAGGAGACCTGGGATCGAATCCCACGTCGGGCTCCCTGCATGGAGCCTGCTTCTCCCTCTGCCTGTGTCTCTGCCTCTCTCTCTCTCTGTGACTATCATAAATAAATAAAAATTTTAAAAAATAAATAAAATAAAACAAAAAGATGTCCGATGGCTAAAAATTGGTGTTTAACCAAGCCGTTGCATAAAAAATAAATTGGCATACTCGTGATCAGAAGTTAATATTAAAATTAGAGTAGTATATAAGCATTCAACAGACCAGGTAACATTTATCTGGTAATACCAAGTGACTCCCATGTTATCAACTATATGCGAGGCATGAGAAGAGTTACTTTCAGAAAAAATTTAGGGGTTGGTGGGTGACTCAGTAGGTTAAGTGTCTGCTTTGGTTCAGGTCATGATCCTGGGGTCCCGCAATCCAGCCACATTGGGCTTCCTGCTCTACAGGGAATCTGCCTCTCCCTCTGCTCCCTCGCTACCCCCCCTGCTCACGTTCTCTCTCTCTCTCATACTCTCTCTCTCTCTCTCAAATACATATATAAGATCTTTAATTAAAAAAAATAATATTAAACAAACAAAACTGAAACACATTATTAATCACATCAGAAATTATTAGGATTAGATATGTTTAATCTGAGAAGAGAACAGAAAGATAGAGATTTTAGTGTTTAACAACTGAATTATTAGTCCACAGCTAAGTATTAAAAATAAAACTAACACTGACTCTTATCAATAAATAATTCATTATTGCCAAGAGAAATTTTATTAAAATTGAAATTGAGGATTATCAAAAGAACAATGATAAAGACTATGTATGAAGAAGTGTTTTATTGTAAAGATTAAAAGCCATGGTAAGAGAAGAGATAATTTAGTTTGTTTCAACACACAAAAAAAGGATTAGAAACAAAAAGCCACTCTCATTTGAAAAGTAAAAGTCTGAGAATTACTTCAAGCAGGCAATAAAAACTGCAAGCAAATTTTTATTAAAAGTAAGGAAGAAGATGAAAGGAGAAATTAAGAATGCAAGCACAAATCACAACACATCAGTTATTTGAATGTGAATGCTGGCAAGGAGATGGAAGTCTTTCTGGACCCCTATTATTAACAAAATATTAGATATATTCATTTGAAAAGCCTATATCAGAGAGGGTGAAATAAGTCAGAGAAAGACAAATACCATGATTTCTCTTACATGTAGAATATAGGGGAAAAAAGTTCACAGATACAAATGAGTGGGAAGTGTGAGGGGGAATTAAGAGAAATGGGTAAACTGTTTATATTGTTTGCTTACTTGTTTAGTTTGGCTTAAATAATTTTCTTTAAGTGAGCCAGGGGTTGAGTTGTAAGTCATGTGAATTATATTTTAAAGTTATATTTTTAAATGTGGGAAAAAACTTGAAAGATTTCACAAAAGAGGAAAACTGGCCAATAAATATATGAAAATGTGCTCAATGTCACTAATCATCAGGGAAATGCAAACTAAAACCATAATGAGATATGACCTACCAGAAGGGCTAAAATTAAAAAATACTGATAATATCATGTGTTAGTGACAGGTAGAGCAATTAAACTTCTCATGCTTTGCCAGCAGGAAGATAAAACTGATAATCTTTACCAAAGCTGAATGTTTGCATCCTATGACCTACCAGTCCCTCTCTTCTGAGTAAGTGTATATGCTGGCTGTATGATAAGAATGAGAATAGTTATAGCAGTTTCATCTGTAATAGCTTCAAATTGAAATAATCTAAATGCCTATTGAGAGTAGAATAGATAAACTGTGACATATTCTGTGATGGGGTACTACATAGCATTAAAAAAGAAAACTAAAAACTGATACACATAACATGAATGAGTCAAATCAAAATAATGAGCTTAAAAGGCCAAACACAAAAGGATGCATACTATAGGATTTCACTTTATGAAGTATTAGAATAGGCAAAACCAATCTAATAAGATAGATGTCAGACTAGTGGTTACTTTAGGGGAGTACGAATTGGAAAGGGTCATGAGGGTACTTTTGGAGTACAATTTAGAAATATATAGTGACTTGAGTGGCTATTACATGAGTAAATCAATCTGTTTAAAATTTATGTACTTACCAGGACACTTGAGTGGCTCATTGGTTGAGCGTCTGCCTTTGGCTCAGGTCATGATGCCAGGGTCCTGGGATTGAGTCCCACATCAGGCTTCTCACAGGGCCTACTTCTCCCTCTGCCTATGTCCCTGCCTCTCTCTGTGTCTCTCATGAATGAATAAATAAAATCTTTAAAAAATAAAATAAAAATAAAATTTATATATTTACCAAATATATGTTCTACCTCAATAAAAACTTTAGATAAGCAAGTAAACAAAATTACCTCCTTGTGCTCCATGATGGCACAAACCATATCTTATTTACCTATTTGCACCTTGCAAGGCCTAATGCAATGCCTGGCTCAGTGTTTGTTGAATTTAATTAGATTGGCCAAGTAGTTCCACCTATATGATCTTAACTAGATGATTTTAGTACAGTATGTCTGAGTTGTCAATAGAACAATAGCTGTGCACTTCCTACAAATGCCTTTTAAATTCCTAATGCTTTCATATTTAAAATATCTGCCTTTTTTTTCCAAAAAAGGAAATTGAACATTTGCATATTGAAACATAACACCATTTTCAAAATTTAAAAAGATTCACATTTAAAAAGGAGATTTGCATATGCTTTGAGGATTCTGATAGATTGTTTTATTATATGATAAAGTCTAAAGTTTTGCCCTTCTTTTGTTCTTTAAGATACCATTTTTTCAAGAACTCCTTCATGGTATATGCAGAGCACAAAATGTTATTTATACATACTGAATCTACAGTCCATGCTGGGATTACAGTAATTCACATCACATATCTTACAGTAGATAATGGAAGATTAAGGTTAAGGAGTATAGAAGAAAGAAGGACAAGGACCATAAGGAAAATTTAACTGAGAGAGGGAAATTTAAATTTTCTATAGCCAGTGATTTAGGCAAGTCTTTTAAGTAATCTATATAGTAAACCATCAAGATGTAATATAGATGTATATTTTTAATTTTTTATTTAAATTCAATTTGCCAACATATAGTATAACACCCAGTGCTCATCAAGTGCCCTCCTTAGTGCCCGTCATCCAGTTACCCCATCCCCCATTCCCCTCCCCTTCCACAACCCTTTATTTGTTTCCCAGAATTAGGAGTCTCTCATGGTTTGTCTTCTCTAATTTTTTTCCACTCAGTTCCTCTCCTTTCCCTTATAATCCCTTTCACTATTTCTTATATTCCACATATGAGTGAAACCATATGATGATTGTGTTTCTCCAACTGAACTTATTTCACTCTGCATAATACCCTCCAGTTCCATTCATATCAATATAAATGGTGGGTATTCATCCTTTCTGATGGCTGAGTAATATTCCATTGTATATATATATGCCAGATCTTCTTTATCCAGTCATCTGTTGAAGGACATCATGGCTCCTTCCGTAGTGTGGCTATTGTGGACATTGCTGCTATGAACATTGGGGTGCAGGTGTCTGCACTGTTGGCTGTATAGATATTTGGCAAAGACTTTGTTAAAGTAGAAGTATAAAATATCTTAGACTGAATTTTTTTAAGACTTTTTACATTTATTTATTCATGAGAGACACACAGAGAGAGGCAGAGACATAGGCAGAGGGAGAAGCAGGCTGCCTGCGGGAAGCCTGATGCAGAATTTGATGCCAGGACCCCAGGATCACGCCCAGAGTCAAATGCAGATGCTCAACCACTGAGCCACCCATGCTCCCTTTATATTAACTGTTTACAGGGAACTGGATATAAGAAACTTATGATTGGAAGATCCCTTGATCCCTAAATAACTTTTAATTTCATATCCAACTTCTCTAATTCTTATCTTCTCTGATTTCATACCTAACACCTAATAAAAGTAGCAACCCTTCTCACGAAATTCATAGGTGATTGTTCAGTTTCTGGTTAAACTAATTTACTTGTCAGCTACTTATGACAAGATTTGAAAATTTTAGCTACTGGCATTTTTAGAAAATTAAACCTTAATTTGGTTAAGATATATGTCTTCTTGTAACTTTCCACATGTTTTATTTTGAGCTACAAAAATATAATCATTCTCACGTGCATACTTTAAATTTTTGAAAGTATATTTGTCCTTTTCTTATTGATATCTGGTTATTTTCTATAGTTTCTTCAGTAGTTTCTTTATAAATGCTGCTTGGATAATACTGAATTGCCATACACAAAGCACATCACATTTTGAATTATATACATCATTTGTATAAACTAAAGATGAAACTATCACAAAAAATTCAAAGTGATATTCTACTTCCCTTTCTGATATTATGAACTAGTTTTATTAGATGAATCCTTGTCCTAAGAACAAATAGAAATCTGAATCAATCTCTCTCTCTCTCCCTTTCCCTATACTCACACACACACGCACACACATACACACACAGGGATACTAATTCAGGCCAATTTCTGTGGTATCCAGAACTCTTTTAATGGACAACTATGTTTTGGGAACTCCATACCAGCCTGGGTAAAATATTTTTGTAACTGAGGTGTAGCCACATCTTTCCTACAAATACTTCATCCTTCTCTCTCTCCTTCATAGGAGTTAGACTTAAAAGACTCTCTCTACCTTCTCTAAGATCCTTTTTTTCTTTTCCACAAGCATGCCAGCCAATAAATGTGATTGATTGATTGATTGATTGTCTAATCTTTGTGTCTAATTCTTGGAGGACTCAAACTAAGAATCTAATGTTCCATGCCACATTTTTCCTCTACTTGTAACTGGTGGCTCAGAGATGAAGTACAGTTTTCACCAGTCCGACAGGGCAAGAAAGGGGGTGGGGAATGCAGTTACAATTGGATAGGAGAAGCTTCTGAAAATATCCTGGGCTCTTAGCATAAATCCATATACTTCTATACACATTCTGAAATAAATCTTTCATTTAGCTCAATCTCATATTTTTAAGGGAATTTACTCTCACCCCAACTTCTTGTCAGAATCAAAACTAAATGTTTTGCTTGAGCAGCAAAAAATAAATCAGACACTAGGTTTTATTATAGTTTTTTCAAGTATAATGCACAGTGCTTAATCAATAAATATCCAGGCATAAAGGAAACCCCCCTGAGACCAAGAAACAAAGAACAAACCCATAGGCAATTCATATTATGGCATTATTGGAGGCAAAATTTAAAATAATTTTGTTATGTTATATGATATGTTAAAGAAATTAACTATTAAGATGAATTATTTTGGCTAAGAACTGGAAACTGAAAAGATAAAATGGATGTTAGATAAAAGAAAATGTAAGAACTAAAATTGAGGAATAAATGGATAGACTTAATAGCCAGTTAGACAAAATTAAAGAGAAAATTAATTAACTTGAAGTTACATTCATAGAAAATATCCAAATGGAAGCATAATGAGTCAAAAAGAAAAAAATAGAGAAATGACTGTAATCTATAGAACAGGGTGAAAATATCTACCTTGTGTGTAATTGGAGTTACTGAACTTTAAGGGAAAGAAATCAGCAGACATCTTTAAAAGGATAATAATTGATATTTTCTATAAATGATTGACAGCATCTAGAAAAGAGTAAAAATGTCATAATACTTCTGCTTCTGGTTATAGCCAACAGGAACTAGATGTATTCCCACATTAAGTTACTTTTAAAAATAGAAAGCAAAGGGTAACTGCAAGACTCAGTAGTTAAGCATCTGCCTTTGTCTCAGGTCATGATCCTAGGATCCTAGGATCAAGCCCCAGGTCAGACTCCCTGCTCCGGGAGGAATCTGCTTCATCCTCTCCCTCTGCCCCCCAGTTCTAATTGTGCTCTTTCTCCGTGTCTGTCTCTCTCAAATAAATAAATTAAATCTTTAAAAATAATTTTAAAATATATAAATATGGAATGGAAAGATATCAGAGAGTGAGACAAACAATGAGAGACTCTCAACTATAGGAAACAAACTGAAGGTCACTGGAGAGGAGGGGTGGAGGGGGCTGGAGTAATTGGGTGATGGGCATTAAGGAGGGCATGTGATGTAATGAGCATCGGGTGTTATATGCAACTGATGAATTATTGAACTACATCTGAAACTAATGATGTAATATACGTTGGCTAATTGAATTTTTAAAAATGCTGATCAAAAAATAAAAATAAAAGACCTTTTGTAATATTAAAAACAATAGAAATAGAAAACTATATGAAACAAGTATTTTCAGGCACTGAACCCCAAGTGACATAAGACAGTGGCTCCTAAAGGAAGGGAATGAACACTGTGAGTCCAATGATTGCCAAGCTGGTAGCCGGATAGAGTTTCCAAAGTGTAGCACAGGAAGGAATCCAAATGGAGACAAATATTCTTGAATTGAGTAGTAGAGTTTATAATTGGAAAAGTCCAAGAGAGCTAGAATTTGTGAGGCAAAATGCCAGAGAATAGCATTACATCTTCTTAGGAAATTGAAATTGTTATTATATATCTCTTCCCCAAAAAAAATACACATAAACAAAAATAAAACAAACAAAAAAATATACAACTATAGGCCTAGGTGGCTACACTGGCAAATTGAACCAAAAAATTCAAGAAGGAAACAATACCAAATCTATATAAATTCTTCCAGAAAACAGAAGCTAAAGAAACACTTCTCAGCTCATTCTTATCAGTATGCATTACCTGTTAGAACGATATTAGCAGAAGAGAAAACCGCGGACTAATATTTTTCATGAATATAACTATACACATTTTCTTCAGAATGGACCAGATGAAATCCAGAAATATACAAAAGCTGTGATAGTTTGTGACTAAGCAAGGTTTATTCCAAAATTTAAGGTTATTTTAACATTCTGAAATCAACTTTTTAAAATGAACCTCAATGAGAGACAGAAAATTTTTATACTGGATGTGAAGATATATTATTCACTGCATCTTCGAGTAGCTACATAGTCATCTCTCAATATATGCCTATTGCACTGAGTTGAGAATTGAGTCTATGATCCTATTTGTGAGAGAAAAATTTGATATGATGTTCATTTTGGAGCTAGAAAGGTATTGCTATTATATTCTCTGTGGATTGTCCTAAGATTTAAGAGGCAAGGATTTAAGAACAATTCCAGAGAATAGCTGGCAGTAGAAAAAGCAAGAAATTGTACGGTCTGGCTAAAAGTCATAAAAGAAACAAACAAAATAGCCTTCTGAAAACATGGTCAAGAGACTGATAGGTAGACTGAAAATAGAGGAGTAGAGAAACTGAAAATACATCTGGCTTTGAGTATAGAGCCTAAGCTATGGAAATGAAATTGAATACTAAGAGGATGAGGCCTTTGAAGTAAACTCAGGTTAACGGACAAAACAATAAAAACAAAACTTACCACAGCCATGTGACAAGAATAACAGGAAATGAAAGGCAGAAATAATCATTCCAGTAGTCAAGAAATATGCCAGTGTCTGACAGACACTGCTTGTTGCCTCAGAATAATATGTTGCTCTTTTGGCAACAGAGTAGGAAATGGGGAAGATGAAGTGAAGGAAAGAAATGTATTTGGATTGTTACATCAGGCTGAAAGGGCTAATATATGCTGTTGTTTGGACCCTAGAAAAACTGAAAAGTTACAATTACATTTTAAGTTAAAGAGATATTACTGTTTCGAGATTAATATCATTTTAAATATGTAGGTTAAAAATACCTATTCAATTGTCAATATCAGTACATGATTCCTACCAGGAACAGGTAAGAAGTAGTATTCATTAAACATGACGAGTCAAGGCGTGCCTGGGTGGCTTAGTCAGTTATGGCTCAGGTCATGATCCCGGGGTCCTGGAATTGAGCCTTGCATTGGACTCCATGCTCAGAGGGGCAGTCTGCTTCTCCCCCTGCTGTGCTCTCTCTCTCTCTGTCAAATAAATAAAATCTTAACTAATTAATAAACATGACAAATCAATTAATAGTTTATTTTGTGTAAAGGGATTATATAATCTAGAATATTTATTGTTTTCTGTATTACTGATCTGTAATTGTCAAAGACAGAATCTTAGTCATCCTTGCTTTCCCTATAGAGCATAGTACAATAACTTGCACCTTTTAATTCAATAAAGACCTTTACATACGTGCAAATAAAAAGAGAAAAGAAATGAACCTTAACTCTTGTTTCACACCATATGCAAAAATTAACTTGAAATGGATTATAAACTTAATTTTAAGATAGCCAAAGCTACAGAACTTCCAGGGAAAATATTACAGAAAATCTTAGTTATCTTTAGTTAAACAGAAACAACAACAAAAAACATGCAGCAGCATACTGTAAGTAAGACCTGTTGTTCTTCCAAAAACTCAGTTAAGAAAACAAAAAGACAAACCACAGATTGGGAGGTAATATTTGCAAAACACATATCTCACAAAAACCCTTGTATGTAAAATATGTAAAGAACTATCGCAGCTTAATAAATTTAAGATGTTATAGAACCAAAACAGTGACAAACCAATTTTTTAAATGGTAAGACTTCAACAGACATTTCACCAAAAATATGTAGTTGGCAAATAGGTACATGAAAATTAGATTCAATGTTATTGGTCATGAGGGAATCAGAATGAAATACCACTAAAATGGTTAAAATTAGCAAGTTTGAGTATGTGAAGTGATCCTAAAGGGTGGGACCAACTAGAATTCTCATCTGCTGCTGCTGGATTTTGAAATGAATACAACTACTTTGCTAAAAATGTTTGGAGTATTGTAAAAACCGAAATATGAAGCTATCTGAGGAGTTTTGACATATAATATATTCAGCTATTGCTCAAGAGTGATGAAAGGGTATTAAAAGCATACATCCATGCAAACGACTATATACAATCATTCCCAGGACCTTTAGTTGTAAGATACCTCAACTAAAAGCAACTCAATCTCAAATAACCAAGGGAAGGAATAAACACATTTCAATATATTCATTCAATGGAATATTATTCATCAGCAAAAAGAGACAAACTATTAATGCACATGAAAACAAGGGTGAATCTCAAAATAGCTATGTTTCTTTTAAACAGGCAAAAGAGAACCGTATATAGTTCAATTTGATGAAATTCTGTAAAATGCAAACTAATCAATAGTGATAGAAAACAGATCAGTGGTTGCCTGGTGATTGAGGAATAGGGAGTGCTGAATTATCCAGGGAGTAGGAACTTTTGTGAGGAAAGAAATGTATTTTGATTGTTACATGGATGTATCTATATGTCAAAACTCATGAAAGTATGCACTCAAATATGTTCAACTTGTTGCATGCCAACTTTATAACTCAATAAAGCTATAAAAAAGGAATTGTAAAATTTAAGTGGAATAGGTGCTAGGAAAACCACAATTGGCACAAGAACTAAAATGTAAAAATCAAAGACAGAAAATATTCTGAAAAGCACTTCCCCCAGAAAAAGGACATACTATCTTCAGAAAAGCAACAATGAAACTAGCAACTTATTTCTCAATAGAGACAACGGAAGCAAAACACAAAAAAAAAAAAAAAAAAGAGAGAGAGAGAGAGACATTTTGAAAGTCATTTTGAATGAGAATAACTGCCTAGAATAACCTAGAATTCTATAATCAATGAAAGTGTTCTCAAAAAATGAAGACATTTTCAGATAATTGAAATCTGAGAAAATTTTACTAGCAGACCTGCATTAATGGAATTCTTAGAAGAATTATTTCAGGTAGGAGGAAAACGATCCTAGATTCCAGATCAAATATGAAGGAGAAGCGATGAGCTATGAAGAAAAGTAATTATGTGGACAAACGAAAATTATATAAAACAAACTGTAATATATTTGTGCTTATAAATATTACACATTTATATATACACACAATTAAATATAAAACAATATTGTTTCATCAGTTAAAAGGGAGGTGAATGTAGACAACATATTGTAGCATCTTTCCATTAAGTAAGTGATGAAATTAGTTATATTTATTAAATTTTAATGTCATGAATGCATGTCATAACTCCCAGGGTAACCCTTAAGAGAATAGAAAGAGAATGTTTACTTAATAAGCTAATAGATTGGAAAATATAAAATTTAGACAATTGATTAATTACAAAAGAGGAAAAGAGTTAGAAATGTAAAACAGGCAGCACAAGAAGAAAACTAATAGTAATATGGCAAATTTAGATTGAAATAGATCAGTGAGTACCCTAACAATAGATTCAACTAAGCAAAAGAAACAAAATAAAACATAAACTTCATTTATATGTTGCTTAAAAGATTATATACGTTAAATCATATTTAAATCGTTTTATATTTAAGGGTTTAAAATTTCAACCTGTGAATACAATATAAACTGTGGATCCCCTTTTGAGGATCCAACTTGGGTCAGACCCACAGGTTTCCACAATACAAGGCTAATAAAGGCAAGTTTTTCTACAAGGAGCTCAGTTTCTTTTTTATAAATATATCTAAGCTAAAACTATCAGAAAAGCAATTGATACATGTTTTTAATAATATCAGCAAATTAAATGAAGTCTATATATTTCTTTTCAATTCTATTTGCATTTAAACTTATTTGGGAGGTCATACATATACCTCAAAATCTATTGCTGTGATTCTATTTTTGAGCTCGGCAGGTAAGTGTATTTATGCAGAATTAGCATGAATGAACCAGTCTGCAGCATCTGTTCAGTGCAATGTGGCTTTCCTCCAGGGTGAAAATGTCAACATAGCATAGCAACTTTTTGGAAAAGGGAAAAGTGAACTTTTATTGTTTCTAGGCAGACATAAATATCATAGGCAGTGTCATGACAGACTGATTAATGAATGGACTCAGAAAAGAGGGGAGAAAATGGATCACTTGTATCATTTGACCAGTCTTGCACATTCTTTCCTAATTTTCTGGTTGTGCCAAAACACGAAGTTTTTTTAGATTGAAGAATCAATCCAGTGATTTCTTGTGAGTACAGTGCATTAAAGAATGTCACATTATTGTACAAACTCTGGAGTAGAGGATCCTGAAATGCTTCAGGTATATGTCAGATAAGGTTCATTGTTCAAGAAAGAGGTTTGTTATGTAATTTTACATATATTCATATAATATTTTTATATATATTTATATAATATTTTGTGTAAATTCATACATATGTATATATTGATATGGAAATAATGTGTATATATAATATATACACATATAACGCATATATATGATTGCACATATAATTAAGCATATAAATATTAAATATATAGATATATTAATATATATGAGTGTATTTAAATGTATGTATAAAAATATAATATACATGCACACACACCCACACACAATTCCTATCTAACCAGAGTCCTATCACAATACAAAAATCTCTTCTTGGAGATCCCTGGGTGGCTCAGCAGTTTAGCGCCTGCCTTCTGCCCAGGGCATGATCCCGGAGACCCAGGATAGAGTCCCACATCGGGTTCCCAGCATGGGGCCTGCTTCTCTCTGTCCCTGTGTCTCTGCCTCTCTCTCTTTCTCTGTGTCTCTTGAGAAAAAATAAATAAAATCTTTAAAGAAAACTTTTCTATATATCAACAGAAATTCATATTGCCATTTATGATAAATGATCGATCGCTCTCTCTTTTGGTGTATGAGGTTTAAAAGAAACAGTTTTGAATACAGCTTTCCCTTCAATTAACTCAGTTTTTCTTAAAGTCAAAATGAGCTTTAGTCAATTACTGTTTTTAGCTTGTCTTAGTAAATGTACCTTGCTTGAGTACTATTGTCTATTCGAGTACAAAGTATTTTCTTTCCTAATATAAAAATGTGTTTCCTAGAGGAACATACTTTCAAAAAGTTATAGGTACAGACACCCAGGTGGCTCAGTGGGTTAAGCATCTGCCTTCAGCTCAGGTCATGATCTCAGGGTCCTGGGATCAATCCCCAAATTGGGCTCCCTGCTTAGGGGAAGAGTCTGCTTCTCTCTCTCCTTCTGCTACTCCCCTTTCTTGTACTCTGTCTCCCTTTCTCTCTCTAATAAATAAGCAAAATATTTTTTTTAAAAAGTTACATGTTGTAGAAATCTGAAACTAACTTCTTAAACTCTATCACTTTGCAAATAAAGTATACTTCTAAAACGTTAAAACGTGATTAGTCATTGAAATTTGGATTAGAGGGATCCCTGGGTAGCGCAGCGGTTTGGCGCCTGCCTTTGGCCCAGGGCGCGATCCTGGAGACCTGGGATCGAGTCCCACGTCGGGCTCCCTTCATGGAGCCTGCTTCTGCCTCTGCCTGTGTCTCTGCCTCTCTCTCTCTCTGTGTGACTATCATAAAAAAAAAAAAAAAAAAAAAAAAAAAAAAAAAAAAAAAAAAAAAAAAAAATTTGGATTAGATAGGCAAGAAAATTACAATCAGTTTAAAGCTTTGAGAGGACTACCATGAGAGAAAGCAATCTTTACTACCTGCCAAAAAGAAATTTTTTTTTCTGTTTACAGCAATATAAATTATTTTCTACTTGAATTTATTTTGATCTTTATTTCTTATCTGAGCACAATGACTTCTCAATCTACTTAACTCCACTGGTAATTGCATCTTATTTCAAATGTTGTGAACATTTGTGTATTTCAAATGTTGTGAACATTTGTGTAGTGTAGGGAAAAAAAAAAAAAAAGAACAGATCAACTTTTTCAATAGGTTGATCCTGACTGAGTTCCTGAAAATTATACATTTTAAATTGTAACTGGGGCTATAACCTTCTGATGAAGTCTTAAAGTAACTTGGAAAACAGATGTTTCTTCAGTTTATCAAGGAGAGCAAAAATAAATTTAACATAAAATAGTTGTAAATAGAAGTTTATGGGTTAAACACAGGTAATTATGTTTCTAATGTCAGGGAAAATTGGAGTGTAACTGAGTTTCAGCTTATTTAAGCTCTAACATACTTTGTAATGTTTTGAGATGATAGCCAAACATGAAGTGCTTTTTAGTTCATTTATCAAAATGCAGATAATGAGAAATAAACTGAGTTTGAGTCATCAGCATGGATATTATTTTACTATCATTATCCCCATCTCTGTCATAATAATGTTATATTGGAGACTACACAGGTCGACATGTCTCTATACCCATAGACTTGTTGTGAGAAATGAAAAGGAGGGGAAAAATGCCCTTAAAAGAAAGAAAAGTATCAGTCGAGGTGACATCATGAAGAAAAACTTTGTTATAGGGATCATTCATGTGAGAGGAAGTTCCTTCCCTCCTCCCTTCCTCTCCTTCCCTTCTCCTTCTTCACCTGTTGTTCCTTCATTCCTTGTTAAAATTTCCATCCTGCTCTTTTGGCACAATGTGGAACATATGGCCTCCATTCCCTTACCATATATTACTCTTATCCTTACAAGTTGAACTGTTTACTTTTCTTTGTATTGTCAATAGACAGGAAGATACTGTGCCCCTTGTTACTGGTCCTAAGATAGATGCTATTGTTCAGCAACTGCATAAGGAAAAAAAATACTTTCTGCTAAATATAAATAGCAATATTAATGATCCTTAACTTCTCCCTCAAGAATAATATGTCAGTATGTTTCCTTCACCATTCACAAGTAGCACCTACTCGAAGTGGCTTATATCAAACAGGAAACTACACATTAGAGCTGGGCCTTAGACTCTGATAATCTGGGGCAGCCCGGGTGGCTCAGCAGTTTAATGCCCCCTTCGGCCCAGGGCGTGATCCTGGGGACCCGGGATCGAGTCCTGCATTGGGATCCCAGCATGGAGCCTGCTTCTCCCTCTGCCTGTGTCTCTGCATCTGTCTCTCATGAATAAATAAAATCTTAAAAAAAAAAAAAGATTCTGATAATCTCGTAAAGGCAAGAGTTGACAGAACAGAGACAGTGGACTTGAAGGAAAGCAGAGGGATGAATCTTCTTGCCAGAATAAGAAAAAAAAAAAAAACCATAACACACAACTACTGATTATGATTCTGAAACTCAAATGTGTCTTCCTTGGCATAGAACCAGAGATGAATGAAGCAAGCAGCATCTTTTGTTTGGCACAATTTCAAAGTTTGCTTCCAAAAAAACAGACATTTGGCAAAAAAAAGACCCCAAACATTCAAATGATTGAATTTTTCTCTTTCCACCTGAACTGAGGAATGCCATTTCAGCCTCTGTGTACATGAAATAGTCTATCCGTGTGCATCATATTTCAATACCACTGTTCCCTCTCTATTTTGATCATGTAAACCAATAGCTTCCAATATTTGTTGACAGTTTACTCTGTGTGTGTGTGTGTGTGTGTGTGTGTGTGTGTGTGTATCCAAGGTCCTGGCGTGGGTAATCACATGATAAAACATGTAACATCTTGTATTGTCAAATTGTGAAGAAGTGTCAAGGAAAGACCTTTGAAGGAGTTTCCACTGGCCAAATCTGATACAATTTGAGAGCTTTTCCAAGCTTTTCCACCGCTCCCCTCTTCCTGCTAGTGCTGCTCCAGCTGCACTGTGCTCAGAGCTCAGGCACCTTCTAAGCTAGTGCCACCATCATCTCTCTCCAGCCGTCCCCATGATCATCAACTGGGACTTCGTCAGCCATGATGAGATGTTCTCCAACATCTACTAGATCTGGAAGATCGTGGATGGGCTATGCCTGGAGGTGGAGGGGAAGATGGTCAGTAGGACAGAGGGTAACATTGATGAATTGCTCATTTGTGGAGGTGCCTCTGCTGAAGGCCTGGAGGGCAAAGGTACAAAAAGCACAGTAATCACTGGTGTTGACATTGTCATGAACCATCACTTGGAGGAAACCAGCTTCACAAAAGAAGCCTACAAGAAGTACATTAAAGATTACATCAAATCAAAGGGAAACTTGAAGAACAGAGGCCAGAAAGAGTAAACCCTTTTATGACAGGGACTGCAGAACAAATCAAGCACATCCTTGCTAATTTCAAAAGCTACCAGTTCTCTATTGGTGAAAAAGTAAATCCAGATGGCATGGTTATACTCCTGGACTACTGTGAGGATGGTGTGAGCCCATATATGATTTTCTTTAAGAATGGTTTAGAAATGGAAAAATGTTAATGAACTTAGATATTACTTTGGATTTATCACCTGTCGTCCTAACTGGCTGCTGCTCTTCATCCACACAACACCGGGACTTAAACAAATGGGACTGATATCATTTTGAGCTGCTCATTTATTTTGACCTTTATTTATTTGAAGCAGCGGCATTGTTCTTAAGAAAAAAAACATGCCATGTAGGTTGTCTAAAAATAAAATGCAGGTAAACTCATTTGAGAGAATGCCATATTTTAAAATCCATCCTGTATAGTGTCCTGAAGAAGCTAGAGTCTGGTTGTAGACTATTGCTAGAAAGCATAAGACTGCCTGCAGATAACTTCTACAGTGAAAGCTACTTTGGGGACTGGAATATAAAAAACAAGAACCAAAAGTCTTACTTATGAGTTCAAGTAAAGGGAAAGACCATGCTTATAGCTGGGCCAACATTTGAAGTAGATTTCTTACACATTTCATCACCTACAAACAGAAGTAGTTAACTCTGGAAGAGATTACCAAAAGAATAAAAAGAGACTCATAACAGTTGGAAAAAAAATGAGCATTAAAAAAATAATTGTTGGGATCCCTGGGTGGTGCAGCGGTTTAGCGCCTGCCTTTGGCCCAGGGCGCGATCCTGGAGACCTGGGATCGAGTCCCACGTCGGGCTCCCGGTGCATGGAGCCTGCTTCTCCCTCTGCCTATGTCTCTGCCTCTTTCTCTCTCTCTGTGACTATCATAAATAAATAAAAATTAAAAAAAAGTTAAAAAAATAATTGTTGCTAAAATAGTAAATCTTGAAAGTTTTCGTTACAAGGAAAAAACATTGTAACTGTAGTGATGGATATTAACTAGACTTATTGTGATCATTTTGAAATATTAACTGGACTTATTTTTTATCATTATGCAATACTTCATAGTGCAATGAAAAATAAAAGTGGGAAAGAATAAAAAATATTTTCTTAAGATGAAATACTAATAGATGTAAAAAGATTGATAAAATTAGAAAATCTCCATTTATAAAACATAATGGTAATAATTAATTCAGGCAAAAATAACCAATGGATTTTAAACTTATGGGGTAAGAAGATATTTATTAAACACAAAATGAGGGATGCCTGGGTGGCTCAGTGGTTGTGCACCTGCCTTCATGCCCAGAGTATGATCCTGGATCAAGTGCCATATCAAGCTCCCTGCATGGAGGCTGCTTCTCTCTCTGCCTATGTCTCCGCCTCTCTCTCTCTGTGTCTCTCATGAAGAAATAAGTAAAATCTTGAAAATAATAAAATAAACACAAAAATAGTAATTCTACAGTCGTAGAAACTTAGACAAATACCACCTGCAAAAGTGGCCAAAGGTAAGATCATCCAGTAATGAGACAAATTGATATCATGACATTCTGAAGTACTGAGAATAACACAATATCACTTAAAAACAAGAGGGAATATTAGTCATCCAAACTGAGATATATTCCATGAAATAATTGCCCTGTTCTCTTAAAAAATAGCAAGGACATGAAAGACAAAGGAAGAGGGACAAATTATTTTATATGAAAAAGGACTAAAAATGCATGACAACTAAGCATTACGTATAATCCTGAGCCAGGAATGTTTTATTTTGTTTTTGTTTGATTCAAAAGACATGGTTACATTTCTATAAATTTAAATAATGGATTTACTCGCCCTCATTCAGTCCGCTTTCAACAAAGCCATCAGTTATTCAGGTAAAGCAAAACACAGATCATATAATTTACCTGTTCAAACCATCCAGTGGCAGATTCTATTAGGGTAAAATTCAAGCTCCTTCCTACAACTATGGTGACATATAATTCAAACTGGAACACTTTTGAGCGTGAAAACTATGTTATTAATAATTGCAGTAGAACAGCAGGCATAAACTGGGGAGCATAGTCACAATAATTACAAATTCTTAAGTGCCCCTGTTGCTTCTCTGATCTCTCCTCACCCTCCTCTAATTAGGCTGTTGTAGTCACACTGGACTTTCTATTCTTTTGAGCAAATCAGTAAATCCCCCATCACAACAGAGTCTGCAAGGATTACTTCCCCTTCCTGGAATGCTCTTGTCACAAATTTACTTATGGTGTACTCTTTTATTTTCTCTGAAGTCTATTATCCAAAGTCACTTTCTTAAAGATGCATTCTTTGGCCATGATATCTAAAATTTCATTGTCTCCTCCCCAACATTTCATGTTTTCCTTCTATGTCTTATCATAGGCACTTATTTATATATTTATCAATAACAACATATATATCTTAATGATTTTTCTTGTTTATTATCTGTATCTGTATTAAATTATAAGATAGCTGAGGGCAACTATTTTTGTTTCTTGGATCTAGTTATATATCCATAACTCCTACAATATCCTCTAACACTTGATAAGTAATCAATAAATATTTATTGAAAGGGTTAAAGAGTATATTTTATCATTTTAATGAAAAATATTTGATTTACTGAATTTTATGAAAAGTACATTAATTATATAAAGAGTCAGCTCTTTACTACAATGCACGTCTTTATCTGTAGCAATGAAAAGAAATTGAATGTTTATTATATTAAAATGATTGTTTATTTACTCATAGAAGAATCTTAATAAAATATAAAGAGTGAACTCTTGGCCCCATTCAGTGCTCTTCATCCTTGGAATGGGTTAGGTGGATGCCACTTTATTATTTTCCTTGCATTTCCCTGATAAATGGTTAGATAAAATATTATATTTTCTTTGATTTAATTAAGATATAATCAACATATAACATATTAGTTTCAGGTGTACACCATACTAATATAGTATCTGTATACACTGTGAAATTACAACCACCATGAGTCTAATTATCATCTATCACCATATACATTTATAATTTTTTTCCTGTGATGAGAAAATTTAGAATTTATTCTTTTGGCAATTTTTAAGCATGCACAACAATTATTGACTATAGTCACCATGTTGTACGTTATATCCCCATGACTTATTTATCTTATAACTGGAAAAGTGTACCTCTCGACCCCCTTCACCTGTTTTGTCCAATCCCCAAGCCCCCTCCCTTCTAGCAACCACTGTTCTGTTTTTTGTATCTATAAGTTCTGTGGCTCTGTTTGGTATTGTTCGTTCACTTCTTTTGGGCTTTTTTGATTCTACATAGAAATGAAATCTCATGGTGTTTGTCTTTCTCTGTTTTTCATGTTTTCCTATCCAGGATACTGTGTTATAGGTTCTTTTTTTTTTTATTTGGTTCTTAGTGGCTAACTTGTTTTCTAAGAAATCATAATTTATTCATTTTGGTTTCTCTTAAATATAACCGTTTACATTATTCTACTAAAGAATATGCAGCAGCATTTTACAAAGTTTAGGAAACAGAAATGTTTAAGGGATTCAGATGTAAGCTTACTATCCTAACTTCAGTTTAGATTTGAAGCGAGCAACTTGGGTTTGAATTTTAGAACCATGCTGACATCCTGTATGATTATAAGACATTTGTATAAAAGTTTCAAGCTTTAGGACTTCCTTCACAATATTATTATAAAATGGAATGAAATAATGAATTGTAATCACTTCATGGTACACTGTTGTTTATTAACTACGTAGTAAGCTGTCAGTTATTAAGGTACTCTATTATTATTAGGTTTTATTTTTATTGGTCATAATCTTTGTCCAGTAATTTCCATATGCGTATATATTTGCATATTTGCAATGATGGATTATATTCAATTTTATATCATGTGTTTTACTTAATAGCATATCATCAATAAGTTTAATGTTGTAACATAACATGCATAACTTTAACTTTAATGAAATGCATATTATTTCATCTAGTGATAGTATCATAACTTATTCAAATCTTAGACTAGTATTGGGCAATTAATTAAAATACAAATCTGGTAGGGTGTAGTGAAAGAAGCATGGTCATAAACTCATGATAGGTATACAAATATGTTTATAAAGCCTTTTAGGAAAGCAAGTTTGGAAAGTTATCAAAAACTTTAAACATATTCATCCTCTTTGACCCAGCAATTCCATTTCCGGGAATCTCTTCTAAAGAAATTATCAGAAATGAGGACAAAGATTTATGTATAGAGATTTTATCATGCCATTATTTATGGCAGCAACCATCTGGAAGCAATCCAAATGTCCTGCAATAAATGATTAACTATATCATGGTGCAGCCATAAGAATAAAGAGTAGGCAGTTATTGTAAAATATGAAGAATTTTACAGATATGGAAAATGCTCATAATATGTCAGAAGAAAAGTAGAATAGACTTTATGTTTATGAAATTATAGCATGTGCATAAAAGTACACATATGTGCAAGGAAATATTAGTATAATCTATGAGTAGAGGAATTATAGCTAATTTTTTATTTACATCAATTTTTCCCATGTTCTATGATCAGCATATATCACTTTAAAGCTAATTTTTAAAGGAAAGTAAAGCTACTATTAAATTACTAGTGGGGGGATCCCTGGGTGGCACAGCGGTTTGACGCCTGCCTTTGGCCCAGGGCGTGATCCTGGAGACCCAGGATCGAATCCCATGTAGGGCTCCCGGTGCATGGAGCCTGCTTCTCCCTCTGCCTATATCTCTGCCTCTCTCTCTCTCTCTATCATAAATAAGTAAAAATTAAAAAAAATAAATTACTAGTGGTGACATCTATGTTTAGGTAGGAAATTATGAATGATTTGGCATGCTGTGTGTTACAGTTCAACACTAATGGCATGACACCTTTGTTGATGAGCATGCTACTGCATCCCAAAGGTAATGTAAGGCCAGATCCAACTATTTTCAGCTACTCTCAGCTCTATGGAAAGTTTCCAAATTGCAGTGTTGTAAAAGAGAATAGAGTTAAAGTCTTATGAAGTTACAGACTAATGAACAGTAGCAGCAGGTTCATCCACAATCCAATTACTTGGAAAGTAAATGTACCATATCTAGTTAGTGATATTGTTTAATATTTAATCTTGTGAAACCAAAGCACGGACATTAAAGTACTATAGCAAACCCTAGAAGCATGAAAATAAAGTATAAAGGTAGCAGATCTTAATATTTCGACAAAAAAGAAAAACTCTATAAAATCGTTTTTGTATAGATTGCACATGTGCTGTTACAACAGGATAAATGAAAGCTGATTCAGTTCTCATTTTTCTCCTTTTGTCAAAAATAATTAAAAGTAGATTAGGTCTGATGCAGTCCCTACAACTGCCTTCTCAGATTCTGTAATGCTTGGTATCCTATTTAAAAATGAGCATTGCTTAAGGTCACACAGTTTTGAAATTGAACTTAATAAAAATAAATTTCTAGTAAAAATATAATAGAAGGATGATTCTTTAGGCTCATTATTACAGGTATTATTGCTTCCTAGTTCTCCTGAACCCGCATAGCTAGAGAAACTGAGGCCTCCAAATTATGAGCTCAGTCTCATCAGGGATTTAAACCAATTAATCTGAACCTTGGAAACAACGTAGTAAGCCATCTCATGACCAGTGGTAGGATCTGGAACTTGTGCCCAGGATTGCAAATCCGAGAAACCACCAAGGAGCCGACACCGATGCAAGTGCATGAGGGTTTATTAGCAAGCTGGAGCGTGGGTCCAAGTATACCCCGCACAGCGGAGCAGGGACTTGGACCCTGAAGTGGGTTACAGCTGGGGTTTTTCTGGGCTGGTCTAGGGGATTTTCAGAAGGGGGGAGGAATTTCTCAAGTTCTGTTTACATTCTGATATGAGGCTTTCAAGGGCATTGTGCTCTGTTCTCATTCTAATATAGGACTTTCAAGGGCATTGAGCTCTGTTCTCATTCTAATATGGGACTTTCTGCCACTGGCTTGGGCTTTGTTGTCTTTCTGATATGGGATTCCCTGCCGAGGACATTCTGCAGTTTTTCCTGTAAAGTTCAGCTCTTATTCACAGGGCTCTAAGATGGCTGTACTTGTGCTAATGCTAAACTTGAGGTGGAATGGCCTTGATTTTTCTCGGCCTCCACAGAACTATCAATTTTATTCTTATTCCAGCATCTGGTATGTGTATGGTGAGTCTACCGAGGACAAGCATGTATACTCAATTGCAGTTTAAACTTATAGGAATGCCACCTTTGCTTCTTGACTATTAATTAGATCTCAGGGTCAAATTCTGATTGTACTACAGTTTGGAACTCAATTATCTTGAATCTATTATTTTCCTAGGACCATTCACACCATACCTAGTTCTCCTCTCTTTCCTATAGAATCCACATCTCATTTTCTATGTATTCAGATATAGCCTGTAATCCAGTGTCAAACCCGATGGATCACACTGAATTGTGAATCACCCACAGAGACTAATATACCTGAATTTTTTGTCCCACTTTAATTACATGCCTTTTTTATTGCCTGTAAACAAAATAGACAAAAGCAAATCACTTCTCTTCTGAGAACATTGTCTACCTTTGGTTGCACACTGCTTTCCCTAAGTTCACACTATGGAGCCTGACTGAAGTTGTCTCCTTTTCTTTAGAACCCATCTCCCTAGTCACAGGATTCATTCCAGAAATGACAAATGCCATCCCTAACAGACTTCTTAGGATTTTTCAAATTTGAATTGGAAGAAGAGCTGCTTTCACTTATTTGGTAAAAATAAGATAATGTGGGGATCCCTGGGTGGCGCAGCGGTTTGGCGCCTGCCTTTGGCCCAGGGCGCGATCCTGGAGACCCGGGGTCGAGTCCCACGTCAGGCTCGCTGCATGGAGCCTGCTTCTCCCTCTGCCTGTGTCTCTGCCTCTCTCTCTCTCTCTCTGGGTGACTATCATAAATAAATAAAAAATTAAAAAAATAAAAATAAATAAAAAATAAGATAATGTGACACCCACAGTTGGCCATAGCTGTAGGATTACAGTATCAGAGATAACATTGATAGCCCACTCATATCCTCTTAGTCATTAGCATTTACATATACATTGGCTCAACCTCCGTCTGATAACACCTGCATCTCTGTGGATTTCTGTGGCCTCTGGAGCCCTTTCTGCACATGTGTGGCAGGTCAAAAGTGCTGAGGAATTAATACTCCATGAGAGAAGCCCTCATGATTGAAAGGAGGTGGTAGGTTAAACAACTTAATTCTCTCACTTTTTGGGTAGAATAACATGGAGTTGCAAAATTAGTACAAGCTCTGAGACCTCCAGTTGAGTGAACTCCAGTGGAACTTGTTAATATACCTTTTTTTGTTTGTTTGTTTTCCTTCCTTCCCTGTTTTGTTTTTTCCCTTCAGTCTCCAAGAGCCTCCAGAAAATATCTTCCAAAAAACTACATATACTTCAATTATACCACTGTACTAGAGGATCTCTTTTTGAGAGAACTCAAATAGGACATCCAGGAGTATAGAGGAAGACTGTTACTGGGAATAAAACCATCAATCAAAAGAAAGAGAAGGTCAGAAGTAGAGACTCCTGATGGTACTTACTTACCCAATAATTCTAACCAATTTCCAAAAGTTAATGAATTTCTTTTTTTTCTATTTTGTGAACTTTTACCCTTCCAGTGCCTACTCTGTCGTTCTTTAAAAAATAAATATATATATATTTATAAATATTATATTATTATATAAATATATATTTATATATAATATATTTTATATAAATAAAATATTTTCTATTTTATTTAAATATAAAATATTAAATATTTTATATTTTATATAATATAAATAAATATATATAAATATATGAATTAAATATTTTATATTTTATATTTTATATGATATATAAAATTATATATATTATATTATTATATAATATATATATAATATATTTATTCATGAAAGACACTGAGAGAGAGAGAGAGAGAGGCAGAGACACAGGCCGAGGGAGAAGCAGTCTCCATGCAAGGAGCCCGAGGTGGGACTCAATCCTGGGTCTCCAGGATCACACCCTGGGCTGAAGGCGGCGCTAAACCACTGAGCCACCCAGGCTGCCCTACTCTGTCCTTCTAATTGAGAAATTAGTGTTTGAATCCAACAGCAGATACGAGAACCATCCTAAACTATTAGGATGTACCTGTGGTAGGCTGAATAATGTCCCCCAAAAATGTCCATGTTCTAATCTCAGAACATATGAGTATTGTTTTATATGGAGGGAAAACAGTTTTGGAAATATAATTCAATTAAGCTTCTTGAGATAGGGAGATTGTCCTCCATTCTCCAGGTGGGTCCTAAATAATACCAAAAGTATCCTTTTAAGAGGGAGGCATAGGTGATTGGATTATGTTGATGAGGAGAAGCCACAGAGGCAGATATTGGACTGATTTGTCCAAGATCCAAGGAATTTGGGCAGGCCCTAGAAATCAAAAGAGTCAAGGACAGATTCCCCCACCTAGAGTCTCTGGAAGAAATGAAGTCCTGCCAACACCTTAAATTGGACCCAGTGATACTGGTTTCAAACTTCAGACCTGTAAAACTGTGAAGAACAAATTTCTGTTGTTTGAGCCACCAAGTTTATTGTGATTTGTTACAGGAGCCACAGGAAACCAACACCGTCCTCCTGAGCACTTGTGTACAAACCACATATTTAAGAAACCAGGTATCTAACCCTACTGGTCCTCTGAGCCATTTTCCTTGCTTTTTGCAATCTGTTTTCTTTCCCTAGAGGCTCAACCACTGAAATCCTAGCCGGAGTACCCCCTCAATTTATGTCAAATCAAATAATATTATGAACGATTTGCATAATGACTAGTTTACCTAAAATATGATCACACCCTACAATTTTTAGTTTCTTTTTGTTTACATCTGTGTACTTTGTTTTCTGCTAAATTCTTTATTATTTAAATGCACTCTAAAAAGTCAATGGGCACACCAAATTTTATGTATATGTACATATATACCAAGTTATCCAATCTACTACATGTGAGATTATCCTAATTTGTATATATGGAACAATTGAAGGACTCTTGGTACAGTGTTCTTAGGTCCTCTAACTCTACATAGTAATATAAATGCATTGTATTTTACTTTGTCACTCATTTACATGTTTTCATTATAAAGACTCGAATTATATTGATTTTAGGCAAACCGAATATAAGGAATATTGGGTTTAAGGCCAGTGGCTTTAGGAAAATGATCTGTTGTATTTTTGACTCATATTTTCATCCTGAAATTTATCTATACTAAGATAATAAGGACGAGCAAAAAGGTAACAGTTTAAATGTAGTTTAATTATTAGCTACAAAAGGCTACAGAATTTGCTAAATCTTTCTGAGTCTTGTTTCCTCATCAATAAAGTTAGTATAATTTCCCCTGCCACAAAGATATTCTATAAGGATTCAGTTAATGTATAATGTACTAGTTGAGTGTCACTGTAACATTAGTACCCCCAAAATATTGTGATACACTAAATCTGAGGAAGATATTAAGTAATTGTCATATCAGTGTCTAGCTACTCTACTTCCTGCCTTAACTTAGTCATAACAGGAAAATTTAATGTCAGGAAATTTATATTACTTGTTAAATTAGTACTTAATACAAATTCTTCATGAAGATGGTATCAGTAATAAAACACACTTTTAAATAATATAGGTAAATTTTAAATATTAACAGTAAAGAAAAATTTGTGAGGCCACATTATGCAGCTTGCACTGATCTCAAGATAAAATTCAATGGAAGTGGAGTTGAAATCTGTAATATACATATATGGAAATGGCCCTGACCACGGAGTCCATGATTTGTTAGAACTTTCTCTATTCCTATAAAAAGCAGAAACTCCTTTCTACATCCTATCCATTTTGGTGCCAGAATTTGATAGCACCTACCTTTGTGCTATCAAAAAACAACCCCCTCATTACCATCTCCATACACATACAGGCCTTAAAATACCTCTTCCTAACTACCCTTCCTCTGGGCCCATATTTCTCCTTCAGGGAATGAGTAGAAATCTTTGATAGACTCTTGCCCATTCTCCTCCCTTTACCTTTCCCAATTTCCCACTTGTTATTTCATTCAGCTAAGATACTCATTGATTCAGAGAATTTTGGCAGCATTTCTCTAGTAATATGTCCCTGATACCCCTATGTAAATGAAAGTATTCTTTTTGTCTCCTGTTTCATCATTTGAAAATTCCTATTATTGAACTTAGCATGCTATTAAGTGAAAATAGATTAAGACATAGCGCCTAACCAAGATTAGGGGTTCAATAAGTGTGCATTGAATGAATAAATAAGCAAGAGTCGAAACTAATATAAGAGCTGATGTACTGTATTTTCTCATAGTAGAAATATTTTGAATAACTTTTCCTTTTCAAAGAATGTCCCCTAAAATTTAGTTAGTACAAAATGTCACTAAACTATATAGTTTTGCTACACTAGTAGTAAAGTATAATGGGCACACAGTCATTTTAATATTTAGGTGTTATACTTTTTCATTTCTTAGCTGGTTAGCTTTGGAAGAGATGGTAAAAGTGTTAGATTGGCAGAGAGCCCCAAAACAAAAGGTTTAAGGGATAATACAGAAGCCATAAAATTCAGTTTACAAAATACAGTGACAAAATTGTTTTTATAAAAGAGGAAAAAAACTTCTATTCTTAGCTCAAAGGACATTCTAACAACTTTATGAAATATATAACATCTGGAGCTAAGAATATATATATATGTGTGTGTGTATACACATATATGTGTATACACATATCTTTGTAAAACCTGCACTGTAATTTATTCACAGTGTCACTGAAGATATTCAGCTAATGAATGAGTTAGTTATATGTGAGTTAGCTAGACAAGTTCCAGTTTCTATTACTTAAACGTGGAAATGGTTGAAAGAACAAAAGATTTTTTTAAATTCTACTAATTCATATAATATGTTATATATTAAAGCCATTATTTGTGTAGCTGTACATAGCCATGCGTTACCTGTACCAAGGTCATAGGACCCAAATACAGATTTAACCTGAGGATTTGCTCTTACCTATAGTAAATAGCATGTATTGACAGTGCAGATCTGACATTTTCTATCCCACTATTTGAATTATCTCATTGAACCTCAATTTCTTCACTAATAAGTACAATAAAAAATCTATGTCAACATTAGCATTAAGATTAAAAATGAAATAATACCTCTGACATGTGAACATGTGATAGAGAGTAAACAATATTCTTTTATGAAACAAAGTAAATATGTTGGGTTAGCTTGGGGAGGGAAGAAAACCTTCAGCAAATTTGGCTGGATCATCAACCTTGATTTCTATCAAATTCAGGAGAATTGTGAATGGACATTCATATACAAAACTATATAAGTCTTCATTCTGCTCCTTAATATTCATAACCTCCCACCAGCTGTTTAGGCATCTGCATTGTTAGTTCAGAAGTAAATTTAAGCAAATGTCACAGAGTGGACAAATGAATCAAGCCTCCAGATTGACAGCAATCTGTGTAGCCTGCAGGCCAAGTCCAGCTTGCTACCCATTTTGTAAATAAAGTTTTATTGGAACACCGCATGCTCATTTATTCACGTTGTCTATGACTGCTTTTGCGCTGCAATGAGAGTTGACTAGTTGCAACAGAGACCATATGGCTCACAAATATTTTTATTTAGCTCTTTATAGAAAACATTTGCTGAGCCCTGCTCTGCACAATTCAGAAAAACAAAGGAATACTACAATGGAGAATAGCTCTATGCACTCGAAGTAGATAATTTTGAATGGGGTTATGATTTGGAATATACATGCAGGAAGTTCAAGAATAATTCAGGTTCTTGAAACAAAACTTCAGAGATTGGCTAGTAAATTTGATTCAATTTTAATGACTTCCTCAGTCAGGCAGCTAAAATCATAAAGTGATAATCTAATCATTTCAGCATGATCAAATTGGATTCACTATCCATATTTTCTCCACAGGTTACTTATAATCTCATGACTACCAAAAATCAATTAACTAGACAATCATAGTAACTTTTAAGAGTTCTAACCGTCATGTGTGATAGGTTTATGGTCAAACAGTAGATATTTGTTTTAAGGGGATTTTATATAGTTCCCTATTTGCAGTATCAATAGAGAGTGAAATAGATAGATAATAGTAATATATCACTACGTTTTGTGCCCTGATTCCTCTTTCATTAGGTAGGTATTCAGGGATTGAAATGCAAGAACTGAGCAATTATGACTGTCTAGAATTGTTCATATTCAAAGCAATCTACCAATGTTTGATAATGGCAGTACGTCAGATTTATTGTATTTGGTCTATGTGACTAATTCAGGGTAGACTCCCTAACCTTTTTATTGGAGAATTTTAAAAATATATACATTCCTATATGCATAATCCACCATACTGAGGGATGACTACTGTTAATATTTTTCTCTAAACAAGTTTAATATTCTTTGTGCCTGTTTGTCTCTGTGAACATCTATTGTAGAAACCACTCTGTGTATATGCAAATGTGCATATGTTTTCAGTTACATTGTATAATCTATCAATACACTTCTATACTATCATTTTTAATATTCCAATATGGAACTATGTTATAGTTACTTTTCAAATTCCCCATTATTATTTATACAAGTTAATATATTATTTCAATTATTGCAAGTGTAAATAAAGCTGGAATATCTGCCATAGACCTCTTTGTCCACATCTCTAACTTCTTTAAAGGATAAATTTTAAAGTGGAAATACTGGGTCAAAATATATTCACTCACTCATTTGCTTACTTAGGAATGGTTTATGTGATAACCACCACTCTATTTTTGCATTTGAATATAACCTTTACATATTACAAACATATCAAAAAAGTATGCAGACTTATTATTCTCATTTATAATTCAGAAATCTAGATGTCAACTTTCACATAAAAGTATGCTAGAAAATGTTTGCATTGTCTGTACTGGTCCTAAAAAATATTTGCCCCAAAACACAGAACTTCATTAGTGGCATAAAAGTAGAGAGTATATACTATTATGCCACATTTATATCTTTGTGTATATGAGAGGAATAATAGCAATATGCAAATACTTACATTATGTCTAATATAATGGGAACTGATCTACTATAGGAATTAAAATCACCAGAGAAATGGATTATCATGACTTCCTAAAGGTTATTATATGGAAGAAGGAATGAAATAAATCATAAATATTACTTCACAAAGAATGAATATTTTTAGCTTGATTTAACTGTAATGGTTTTGTGTTTCCTTTAAGGTATTTTTCCCTAAGATTTATAACATTTATTCTAAAATATTTTCAGTACATCTTTAAAGCAAAAATTGTACTGATTTTGCAGAGGAAGAAAATGAAATTTCATAATTTTATTTTTAAAATAAGCTATTCTATCACCTATTTAATAATATAGCCAAGATCCTGATTGCCTTATATAGGAAATAGAGAGGCTATTGTGTATTCTGTAAATCACATAATGAAATTGTCTGTTTTCTAAAACAAGCTGTTTTTTCTTTAATCAGTCTGCCTATCTTTATATACTTATAGGTATTATACACAAATCTAGGTTTATATTCTTTTAAGAATTCTATAATCTCTCTCTCTCTGTGTCTCTCATGAATAAATAAATCTTTAAAAAAAGAATTACATAAGCACAGAGAAGACTTTATTTATAATATCTAATCATTAAAAATATACATTTAGGTTATTGATCTAATTATCTTCAATTTAGAAAAATGTGATTTGGAAACTTACAAATGAGCACATAAAAATAATGATATGTACTAAGAACTTAGTGAACTGATCATTTAAATAATGGTGATGTGGTTCTTTCTGGTCCCATTTCCATCTTTTTTTCCTCATTTCCCACTTGTTGCCACACTCTACCTCTGAGGCATGTTGCTGTGTTGGAAAAATTGTGCCCAAACTATAGGATATATCTAGTGGAAATGTGAAGATTTTGCAGAGAGCATAAAGAAAGGCTAAGATGGTCAAGGAGTTGCTTTGGGTCCAAAAGTCTCAGAGTAGTCAGTAGACCTGGGTGGTTTCTCTGAAAGATAGTTTGAGTACAATAAGGGAAATGAAGGAATATGAGTATTTATTTCCCCAACCATTTTTTTTTGCTATTGTTGTTTCCTGCACACTTAGCCCTATAACCTAGAACACAACTTATATGTTCCATAATTGAATTATTAGTTTTGTCTCATATTTGTCCCAGGGATTTAAGCATGGAGAATGAATGCATCAATTTTTGGAGAGCTTTGTGTCTAAACTTGCTTAGAGACTGAAGATGCAATGGAGTGGTAAATTATATAGTCTCTCTCACAGCCCTGAATTACAATAACTTCCATTCAGGTAGAAAAATAGTTTGTCTACTAATAAGTCTCAAAGACCAAGATCGTCACTTATTTACATGCATCAACTCATTTAAACCCATAACAACCTATGAAATAAGTTGGAACTACTTTTATAAACATTTTTGTAATGAGAAAACAGAGTCACAGATGATAAAGTGCCAGAATGTAAATCTCTGCTGTCTCACTCCTAAATATTAAATATACACCTAAAACAACAATAGTTACAATAGCAGCTAACATTTATTTAGTTCTCACTGTGCCTAAGATACTTTGAAATACATTATATGAATTGACTCAAGCTTTACAACCTTTTGAGGTAGATATTAATACTACATACATTTTTTTAAACAGAGAGGCAAACCAAGAAACAGACTCTTAACTATAGAGAATGAACTGATGGTTACCGGAGAAGGAGGTGTGGGAGGAATGGGTGAAATAGGTGATGGAAATTAAGGAGTATACTTCTTGGGTCATCTGGGTGGTACAGTCGGTTAAGTGTCCAACTCTTGGTTTCAGCTCAGGTCATGATCTCAGGGTCATGAGATTGAGCCCCAAATCAGGCTCCATGCTCAGTGGGGAGTCTGCTTAATACTCTCTCTCCCTCCCCATCAGTCCGTCCCCCACACACACTCTCTCAAATATAACTAAATCTTAAAAAAAGTGTACTTATTGTGATGACATTTTACTTGAAAAAAGGTTTATACTCAGTGTACTTTTTGTTTCTTTTCTAAGTTTTTATTTAAATTCCAGTTAGTTAACATATACTATAATATTAGTTTCAGGAGTAGAATTTAGTGTTTCATCATTTACATCACCCAGTACTCATCTCAGCAATTTCACTCCTTAATATCCATCACCCATTTAACCCATTCTTCTGTCCACCTCCCCTTCAGTAACTATCAATTTGTTCTTGATAGCTAACTGGAATTTTCAAAAAAATTTAAAAAAGAAAAATAAAATCTGAAACACAGAAATGTCTGGTATCAATAACAAAGCTAGAAGACACCAGCTTTCCTTTTTCATTAATTTCATTCGTGGAAGCAGTTTATTTATAATATCTTAAACTAGAGCAAGCCCCCTTCCCTCAATTTGTTCTTAAATTATTATTATTATTATGGCTAAATTTTAAAATTACTTGAACTATATATTTTAAGCTGTAAATTTAGTAGAGATTCACCACACTTTAGGGACATAAATTCACTCTTTATTCAGTTCACATTAAGATTTTATAATCAGAATATTACAGAGATAAAATATTACTGAGATACTTGTGCATTTTTATATTAAAAGCAGTAGCAGTAAAAAAAGATGTTTATGTTCCTATTTTGAAATCATTAATGGAAGTATCATCTCAATGTTGTCAATTAGTGGTGATAGAACTGCCTTATGTCAGTTTGAACTGTGTGAGGTTGCCAAATTTGACCAAAACTTTCCTATGTCTTAACCTTAATACTGTGAATGGGGATTACACAAGCTATGATAGAAAAATCCATAGATGTAGATGCAGGATTTGCAACTATCCAAAACTAAGATTAATTGTGCACTATTATAATCTTACCAAATCTCTACTAGTTGATTAAACTTCAATGTGTTTAGCTACAATGCCAATTAATGCTCTGAAATTTATTGAATGCATATTACTGGGGATACAAAATATATAACCTTATCTGCATTTTACAATATATAAAAGAAGCACAAATTATTCATGTGAACTTCACTAACCATGAAGAGTCAGGTTTAATAAAGGTGCTCATGGGTAAGATTTATGTAAGAATTTGCACAAAGCCTAGCGATGGATGGATCCCACAGACCTCTTAGAGGCATATTGTATAACTTAGTGAATATTTCTTTTTGAAGACAAAAAACATATTGAGCTTAAAAAAAGAAGCTATTAAGATGAGTAACAGACAGTGGTAGCTATATTTCACATAGCTTCCATAACTGTCTAACACATGACATATATTTCTTTTAATTAAAACGTGGTAGAATGTAGGAATTTGGTAATCTGTCTCGTAGTGCTCATAAGCTTAGTAGCAATAAACTTTGCTAAATATGAAGTTTGAGAAAATGCTGTGCAGGCAGATGGTGACTATGAGCCTCAAGTCTCTCCCAGAGCTGCAAACAATACCATCTGCTGCTCTGCAGATTTCTTTTTTGTTCATTGGTATCAAATTTAATGGGGGATCACAGTTTACATTCTGATTTCACACTCTGGCCACAATGGTGGGAGTTCTTATCTCCCTCAATGTAAACTTGTTCAAGTTAATAAGGAATTTTGTTCTTCCTTAAGAAAAAAAATTAAAAACAACAGACTTCCACTCTTCCATTTATGATGGAATAACAGGAAACAGATTTACCCCTCTATTTGAAACTAACACACTACATCAAATATATGAACAACATTTTCCTAGACACTGGACATTGAGCAATAAGGGACAGATCCCTAAGAGATGGAAAATACATGAGATCTAAAATTACCTCAGTGTACTGCTTTGACAAAGTTTTCAGGCCAACACACATGAAGGGGAAAACTTAGATGAAACTCAACAGACTTCCCAAGCTAAGGCCAAGTGTTTTCCCACCTGGGAGTGTGGGAAAACAAGGAGGGTAGACATCACAGGGAAGAGTACTGAGGAGAGAGAACAGTGTATAGCAATAACTCCGTATCTTCAAAGGGATCACCTCAGATATTCAGGAGAGTGCTGATAGCATGGCTGTGTGAGGAAATACCAGCAACCTGGCGGGGACAAGTCAGAAAGTATTTAAAGTAACAGTGTCTGGAACTCACATTGGACTAGAAATAATGCTCATTTATTGTCATAGGTCAAGCCGGTAAACCACATGATTTGAATAGCTTTGGGTAGATTATACAGAAATATTTTAAAGTTAAGACCAAAAGTATCAAATTGTTCCCAAATAACTACTTTCCACATCAAAACTCAGGAATATTCATGGAAAAAAATATCCAGAACTCAGATGGGTAAGGCTTATAATGTCTTCTACATACACAAAAATTAGCAGGAATTCAAAGAAGTGGGAAAATAATCAGGAGAAAATCAAATCAATTGAAACTGGCACAGATATTAATATTTGCAGAAGAACACTAAAACAGTTACTAACCTGATTTCCCTCTGTTCAAAAAAGGAGAATGCAGCCCTGGTGGCTTAGTGGTTTGGCGCCGCCTTCAGCCCAGGGCGTGATCCTGGAGACCCAGGATCGAGTCCCACATCGGGCTACCTGCATGGAGCCTGCTTCTCCCTCTGCCTGTGTCTCTGCCTCTCTTTCCTTCTGTCTGTCATGAATAAATAAATAAAATCTTTTTAAAAAAATTTTAAAAAATTAATCAGAGGCTGGACTTTCAGGGAGTAAATTTTTCTCAGTAGAAGTTTTGAAACTCAGCAATATTGACAAAACTAACGGCATTAAAAATCAAGCAAGGTATGCAGCACTATGTGACTTATTTGTGTTTATGAACCTGCTGAACTTTAAGGATAGTAAGAATTTGTGGCATTCTTATCTGAAGCTCCACCTAAATTTTGCCCTTTGTGTTAGGCAAAGGTTTACCATGCTAGGACAGGCCATGAAGACTATAGCATCCTCTCTGCAAAGATTGAAGGAGATTTACTAAATTTAGAGCAGTAGGTAATACTTATTATGCTCAGTGGCATTGTCAATGGATTCATAGAATTTATGTAATGTGATAACACATACTGAAGTGAGAAAAAAATTAAATGATCAGAGACTTAGAAATCAATGTAACATCATCCAAGTAAACCAACATATATTTAATTGAGCCAAAAATGAGCAGAACAAGAAAAAATATTTGAGGAAATATTTGAAGAAAAATTTCCAATTTGATGAAGAATAGTCATTTACACAACAAAAAGCTCCCAAAAAAGGTGGCATATAAAGAGATCCTCTCATAGATATATTATACACAAAGAGTTGAAAGATATTTTCAAAGAAAAAAAATTTTGAAATCCTCAATGGAAAAAGAAAGACTATTTTCAAAGAATCCATAAATTAGATTAACATTTGATTTCTTATCAGAATCCAAGAGGCCAGAGATGAGTACAATGACTTATTGAAATAAGTGTAAGGGAAAAAAATCAGCCAAAGATTCTTTATCCAGCCAAACTATACTTCAGAAATCAAGATGAAGTAAAGCTATTCCCCAGACAACAAAGAACGAGAAATTAATTGCTGCTTGACAGGAGTAGCAAGAAAATTCAGACTTGCTTAACAATAATTAATAAAGCAAACCTTCAGACAAAAAGAAATAACAGCAAATAATTACTTGAATCTTCAGGAAAAGAGATTACTGGAAATGTTTATATGTGGTGTATTATAAAAGATCAATAGACAAAAATTTTTTTCTCAGTCTCTTCTTTAATGCACACAATATTTCACAAAGGAAAATTATAACCATGTGTTTGGATTATACTGTATATAAATTTCATATATATGTAACATTGATGGCATAAGGGATGTGGGAAGAAATGTAGTCATACTTGAGCAAATTTTCTAAATTTTACCAGAAATAGTAATTACTATGCAGTAGTTTGTGATAAGATGCATCTTCTAATGTGATACCTAAAGATAAATTTAAAATGTATCAAAAATGGGATTCCTGGGTGGCTTAGTTGTTGAGAGTCTGCCTTTGGCTGGGGTCATGATCCCAGGGTCTTGGGATCAAGTTCTGCACCAGGCTCCCCGCGGGAAGCCTACTTCTCCCTCTGCCTGTGTCTCTGCCTCTCTTTGTGTGTCTTTCATGAATAAATAAACAAAAATATTTTTAAAATAAATAAAAATAAAATGTAGCAAAATAAAGTCAACAGATCAAGTTGATAAGCCAAAAAATTACTTTAAGAACTTTAGTAGATACAAAAAAGGAACATTTTATAATGATAAAGGATCAGTACCATGGAAAGGTAAATGCATATTCACCTGAAAATGAGAGCCTTAAAATATCAACCAATCAATCAATCAATCAATGAAAATTGCATATACCTCATAAGGAAATCTAGGAAACACTGGCATGACTTAGAGGTGATAGACTGAATTCCTCCTTCCTAAGTCAGGAACAAGGCAAGGATGTCTGCTTTTACTACTTCTGGTCAACATTTTACTGAAAATACAGCTATTTCTTTTTTTTTTTCTTTTAAAAAGATTTTATTTATTTATTCATGACAGACACAGAGAGAGGCAGAGACACAGGCAGAGGGAGAAGCAGGCTCCTCACAGGAAGCCCGATGCAGAACTCCATCACCAGACTGGGATCATGCCCTGAGCCAAAGGCAGATGCTCAACCACTGAGCCACCTGGGTGTCCCCAAAATGCAGCTATTTCATAAAGAAAAAAATTAAAAGGCATCCTTGTTGGAAAGGGAGGAAAAAAATTGTCCTTATTTCCAGATGACATGATATATTATGTGGGAATCATGAGTGAAATACATAGAACAAAACTACTAGAACTAGCATGCAACTTTAGCAAATTCACAGAATACAAGATCAATAAAGGAAAATCAATTACATTTCCGTATCGTAAAAAATTGTTTTTATTAACATGTTTTATAATAGCATAATGGTGTAAAATAGAGTAGATAAGAACAAACCTAACAAGAAAAAGATTTGTACATTAAAAGATACATGGAGAAATTAAAGATCATCTAGATTAATGGAGAGACCTTTCATGTTCAACAGTTGGAAGAAACAGTATTGTCTGGAAGGCAATTCATTCGTAATTCATTAATAAATTCAGTTCATCCCTATCAAAATCCTGAGAATTTTTGAGAATCTGGCAAGCTGATTATAAAATATATATGGAAATGCAATGACCAAGACTAACCAACATTATTTTGAAAAGGAAGAATAAAATTTGAAGATTTATACTACTTGATTCAAAACTCATTGTAAATCTATAATAATAAATATAGTGTGGCACTGATGCAAATATAGGCATATAGTCCAATGAAACAAAACTGAGAGTACAGAATAAATCTTTCCATTATAATTTATTTATAATCAATTAAAAAGTGCTAAAATAATAATCATCCTTTCACCATTTCTGTCTAGGACAAATGCATATCCACATGTATAAATAGATACGCATTTTTGTATCTCAAGGGACCATGAAGAAAAGTAGAGAGACACCATAGAGAAAATAACTGCAAACTATATATTTCATAAAGGACTTATTATAAGAACATACAAAATAATTCTTATAAGGTTACAATAAGGCAACAATCCAATTTAAGAAGGGGGAGGGCAGCCGGGGTGGCTCAGCCCTTTAGCGCTTCCTTCAGTCCAGGGCCTGATCCTGGAGACCAGGGATTGAGTCCCACGTCAGGCTCCCTGCATGGAGCCTACTTCTCCCTCTGGCTGTGTCTCTGCCTCTCTTTCTCTGTGCCTCTTATGAATAAATAAATAAAATCTTAAAAAAAAAAAAAGAGATTCTCTCTCCCTCTGCCTCTCCCTACCCCCTCCTCATGACACCTGCATGCTCTCTCTCTAAAAAACATATATAATATGTACTTTATGTATATAATGTTTGTATATTATATATAAGATCAATATACAAAAATCAAAATGCAAAATATATAATACACAAATATGCAAAATATACAATACAATACACAAAAACATAAATATAAAGATATATTTATTTTATATGTATTATGATAGATCATACAATGGAATACTACTCAGTAATAAAGGTGAATGGATATATGATACATATAATAACATGGATATATTTAGAAATAATTATGAATGATAAAATTCAACAAAGAATACATAATGTATGATTCCATTTGTCATAAAATTCTGGGAAATGCAAACCAATTTATAATGACAGAAAACACATATCAGAGGGAAGTGTGGTGGTTGGGACAGGCAGAAGAGATAACAATGGCCACAGGAAAATCTGGTATCGATGGATGTGTTCATTATATTGATTACTGTAATGGTTTCATAGATATATACATATTTCATAAATATATACATACATAGATATATGTATGTCAAAATTTATCAGTGACTACACTATAAATATGTACAGTTTATCCTACGTAAGTTATGCCTCAAAGAAGCTGTTAAGGGGCGCCTCAGTGGCTCAGTTGGTTAAACATTTGCCTTCGGTTCATGTCATGATCCCAAGATCCTGGGGTGGGCCTGCTTTTCCCCTTTCTCCCTGCCACTCCCCCTACTCGGGCATGGATATGCACTGCGCACTTTCTTTCTCTCAATTTCACAAATAAATAAATAATTGTATAAAAAATAAAGCTGTTAAAATACTAAGTCCAGCTATAGTTGCATACTGTACATTGAAGGACTTCAAGAAAAGATATGTGGCTTTTATTCATAGCTTACTTTTTAGTTGCTGCACATGCATACTTAAGGGATTTCCTTCACTTGGGCAGAAACATACTACTCAAGGATCAATCTTCTCAGATAAAGTTGAGAAATGCCTTATTTTGAAGCCTCGTCCAACCTTGATAGAAAATGTAAAATTTGTCACAGCAGTGACTGGAAGTGTGATAAAAAGGACAAACTAGCTTTACATTCTAGCCCATATTTTACCTATTTCTTGGCAAAACCAAAGGAAGACCTGATATTCAATGTGTAGTTTGAGGGATAAGAAGACAATCTGGTGGGCAATGTTTATTTGAATTGAGAAGTTTTAAGGAGACCATCTTCACATAGTATTAAATTCGGCATGAAATGACAAAAAGATAAAATGTGTTGTGTAGAACATTGTCCTAAGTAATTAGAAGTCTGTGGTTCCCTTGGAGCTTTGCTGATAGCTATCTTTGAGCAAAACCACTTAACTTCTTTAATTTTTTTCTCATACATAAAATGAGAAATATTATCAGATAATGGCTAGAAATATTGTCTGTCTGCAGAATACTGTGTTTCTAGAAGGTATGTCAGATGTGAATGTTGTGTTTCTATCCCCTTTGTTAATGAACTTTTTTTAGATGAGCAAAATTTTCTTTTTCAATTTTTATTAAATTATTTTTCAGAGTTTAAGCAAGCATTTCATATTATAGCCATATTTTTTGGATGAGTGAAGAATCAGAGTGTAAAATAATTGTCAACAACCGGTTTAAAAAAACACACATACACACATTGCTGAATATGAGATGACAGTCTAGAACCTTAACATGTTAATTATCAATAAAAAAAGAAAAGACATAATGTCACCACCTGGACAAAATAACTTTGTTTCTTAAGTGCATAAAATGACTTTGAAAATGAAAAGTTTTATTATTTGAATTATATTTAATATTAAATTATGTAGACTATAGTAAGCTGATTTTGGTTATAAATACGTCTCTAAAGATTGTATTTATTTATTTGACAGAGGGAGAGAGAATGTACAAGCAGGGAGAATGGGATGGAGGGGAAGCAGGCTTCCCACTGAACAGTGAGCCCAATATGGAGCTCCATCCTAGGACCCTGGGATCATGACCTGAGATGAAGACAGACATTTAACTGACTGAGCCACTCAGGTACCCCAGTTGTAAATATTTTCCTGAATATTTTTATCAAAATATTTTAATGGAATTTACATTTAAAAACATTTTTATGTAAATTCAATTTAGTTACCATATAGTATATTAGTTCAGAGGTAGAATTTACTGATTCATCAATTGTGTATAACACTTAGCGCTTATTACATCAAGTGCCCTCCTTAATGTCCATCACCCAATTACTTCATCCCCAATAACTTCCCCTCCAGCAACCCTCAGTTCGTTCCCTATCGTTAAGAGACTCTTATGATTTGCCTCCCTCTCTCTTCTTATTTTTATTTCCTTTCCCCCATGTTCATCCATTTTGTTTCTTAAATTCCACTTATGGATGTGAAATCATATGGTATTTGTCTTTCTCTGACTAACATATTTTACTTACATAATACACTCTAGTTTCATCCACATCATTGCAAATGGCAAGATTTCATTTTTTTATGGCTGAGTAGTATTCCATTATATATTTATATCTATATCTAGATAGATGATAGATAAATAGATATATGATAGATAGATAGATGATAGATAGATAGATAGATAGATAGATAGATAGATAGATAGATGATAGATAGATAAAATCCCCTTTTACATTTATCTGTTGATAATATCTGAGTTATTTCCATATTTTTGCTATTGTGGACATTGCTGCTATAAACATTGGGATGCATGTACCACTTCAAATCACTATTTTTGTATCCTTTGGATAAATACCTAGTAGTGCAACTGCTGGGCTATGGGGTAGTTCTATTTTTAACTTTTTTGTGGAACCTCCATAATGATTTTCAGAGTGGCTGTAGCAGTTTGCATTCCTACCAGTAGTATAAGAAGATTCCCCTTTCTCCACATCATCACCGATATCTGCTGTTCCTTGAGTTGTTAATTTTCACCTGTCAGAATGGAATTTACATTTTTTTATTTGTTGTGATCCAGTTTGTCTAAGGATACCTATAATTTATTGAGTAAATATTTTTGTGTTGACAATTGAATTGCCTTTTTTTTCCGATTCTATGGCAAAATAATTTTAAACACAGTTCTTTCTCTGGAATTCCTCCTTCAACACAATCCCAACTGGAAGCAGATAAATTTCACTGGGAGTCTAGGGTGATAAAATCCTGTCTATATCTCTCATTTGACGTATTCTGATGGTTAACTAGACCAGTACCACAATTGGGATGTTGAAGCCCATAATATTTTCCCATGAACCCTATGCAACATAGCCTGATTCCAACAGGACTTGAGCTATCTAGAATATCTCAAGATAGTAATACAATTTTTTAATTTTTTGAGATGTTAAATTCATTTTCTGTATCATGATGCTTAATGTCCAGTACCTGGATAAGACAAATAATGTCAGGGATTTTATATCGAGGTCTTCTGTTTCTTGGGACTGTCTTTTAACACTAGCAGACAATATGTTTTTGAGAAATTACCATTTTGAACTTTCATGTGTGTTGTTGTTCTAACACAGTATAAATTTTTCTTTAGTACCACAAGAGTAAGCCTGTTTAATTGATACAAAATATCAAGTAGCATGCAGTTACATTTTTCCTAAAATTACTACCACAGTAGATATTTTACATAGGATGTTTTAAAGGTAAAGATGATAAAGATACACATAACAGTTCACTCCTTGCCAGCAACTAAAATAAAATAAGATCGTGATATTTAAAGACAGCTATGACATTTTGGGGACCTATTTTATTTTACATTTAATTGAGCATGGAGAAAGTTTTTTAATGTGTTTTTTTAAAAAAAACCACATTACTGCACTCTTGATATTTTTATTGTTCAGCTGGCTTTTATAAAAGATATTATTCTTTTAATATATCTGGGCCATTGTGTAGCCAAACTATTAGTCTTGGCCACTGTAATGTTGTCCTAGTAAAAATTCCAACTTAAGTTAGTATATTTCAATTTAGTTTGTCATTAGTAATTTTCTCTACATTTGGGAATATTCAGAAAAAATGAAATTGCTGTCTCATAAGTGATGATTTGATGGCTGGTGACTTTTACCCAGTTGTGGTAGGTAACTTTTCATATTTGTCCACTTTATGAAACCCTCTCTATTTCATAATTGTCACTCATTCTCAAAATCTGCGTTTGATAGGCCTAACCCAACTCTACAGGGATAAGGAAAGAATAGCTTAGCAAATCAGACAGTCCCCGAAATAAATTTGAAATTGGAATGGAAATGCTAGATATAAAGTCATGTAAACTTTAGAGTAGAAGACCAGTTGTGACAATAGAGAAAATAAGATAACATGACTATAAAGAATGAATCAGACGTGAGAGAAACCATATGATATCTGAGAGGAATTGTCTTATGCCCAGCGTTTTTTTTTTTTTTTCCTTTGGCCTAGTCCTTGGAGGGTCTTGACTCTACTCTTTCTGGAGTAGACTTATATCTTCATAGGATGGGGTATTATAAGGTCCTATGCTAGTTTTAATTAAAAACAAAAGTAAGAAAAGGATATACTGCTTACTATTTACTAGCCACTGTCCTAAGAACGTTATGCAATGTAACCCCTAAGAGGTACACATTGTTATTTTCCTCATATACAGATAAGGATATGGAGGCATAAAGAGGTTATACTGTTTACACATAGCTTCAGCCTTTTTTATATAAGGTAGTTCAGCAAAAATTATCAACAATGAAGTATTTAAACACTTTAAAAATATTTCAAAATATTTCTCCATGTTCAATTAAACATAGTCTTTCTCAGCTTGCAGCTAGAAACCAAAAAAAAAAAAAAAAGGTTTCTTGATACTAAATAAATTAAACCAAGCAAAATATAACAAATAAGGAAACAAAATAGAAATAATTTTATGGGACACCTGAGTGGCTCAATTGATAAAGCATCTGCCTTCAGCTCAGGTCATGATCCCAGGATTCTGGGATGGAGCCCTATGTAAGGGTCTCTGCTCAGGGAACCAGCTTCTCCCTCTCCCTCTGCCATTCCCCTTGCTTGTGCTTTCTAGTTCTCTCTCTCTCTTTCTCTGTCAAGTAAATAAACAAAATATTAAAAAGAAAGAAAGAAACAAGTTTTTTTGTTTCTTTGTTTAAGATTTTATTTATTTATTCATAAGAGACGGAAAGAGAGAGAGGCAGAGACATAGGCAGAGGGAGAAGGAGGCTCCCTGTGGGGAGCCTGATGCAAGACTCCATCCCACGACCCCAGGATCACGACCTGAGTCAAAAGCAGACATTAAACCACTGAGCCACCCGGGCATCCTGAAAGAAACAGTTTTAAGTAAGAAACCTAGTGAAATAAGCTCTGTGAAAGTAATGGCATTTTTTGTTTGTTTTGTTTTGTTTTGTTTTATCCAAAGGCTAGAAAAAAACAAAAAGACAATTCCCTTTGCAAATCTATCGCTTTAAACCATGAATTCTCAAAGGGGAGGTGTCATCTTGCCCCCATGGGAAGAAAAGTGGTTCCCGATGTGAAAAGAAATTTTTATGTTTAAATCACAAATCTGCATATAGTACATTTCATATGTCCTTTGTGTTTATGATTTCAAGATTGCAGGTGAAAGGCAGAAAATAAAATGTCTGAAAAGCCTATTTAAGGGGATGATAATGAAAAGAAAAAAAAGATTGAGAAACATACTTCAGGGATCCCTGGGTGGCGCAGCGGGTTAGTGCCTGCCTTTGGCCCAGGGCGTGATCCTGGATATCCAGGATCGAATCCCACATCGGGCTCTCGGTGCATGGAGCCTGCTTTTCCCTCTGCCTGTGTCTCTGCCTCTCTCTCTCTCTGTGACTATCATAAATAAAAAAAATTAAAAAAAATTTAAAAAAAAAGAAACATACTTCAAATAAACTAAGGTTTTTCCTATGTATATTGACTTCAGCTTCAACCATGGGTACAAACTATATATATTATCTTCCAAAAAGTCTCTAAGAATTGATAGTTCTAGGATTTGGGAACAGTTTTACATCTACTGTTCTCAAGTTCAAAAACATTATGCAAGCTGTTTTCTGAATTAAAGAGCTGCAAAAAATATTTATGTTTCCTGTCATTAAAAAGCATTTCAAAAACACTTTTTTTGCACTCTTATTTGACCGAAAATAGCTTTTCTTTTAAATGATGAAACTTGTCACTGGCTTATTCTTCCATGGGAACAGCTGCTCATGGCATGTTTGAACATATTTGCTTAAGAAATACAAAATTATTAACATTCTAATCCTCTAACCTTTTAAAGAAAGCCAGCTGTGATTATTCACAGCTAGACCATAGCCTTTGGTTTCAGCTTTGTGGAAATTTCTTCCCTTGATTTCTCAGAGAATATTATCTGAACAATTTGATTTTCCGAGTAAGAACTATACTATAAACAAAACATCTTCAACTCTTGGCCCAAGAACTAGAGAAAATATTTTTAAAATTATTAATCAGATATTACTAGTGATAAGATTTTTTGCTGCATTTATTTTATTAGAAATACTTATAGCACTTACTATGTGCTAAGTACTAGGTACTGCTCTGAAAACTTTAAAATATTAAAATATTTATTACTCTAGTCTTAGTGAAGTAGGTACCATCATTAGCCTTGCTCTTCTTACAGTTGAAAAAATTGAGCCAGAGTGGTAAGCTTACTGCCAAGGGCCACACATCTGGTAAGTGCAATGCCAACTGAAACAGAGGCTGCAAACCCTCCTTATCATTAAACTCCAATATTCCAAGCACCAAAATAATGATGTTACTTATACTTTCTTATTTATACTCACAGTGACCCAAAGAAGTAGCATGGTTATCATCTCCACTTTGATAGAGACCACGAAGAAGAGAGTTTGAGCATGTGGCCCAAAATATCAGTACTAAGGAGTAGAGCATCGAAATTGAACCCAGATTCTTTCTGACTCCAGAGCCCCTATGCTGCACTGCGACTGGACTTCACATTATTTGCTTCCCAACATTTCAAGGTAATATGTACATTCAAGGATAATCACCACCCTGGCTTGTTTGTATCACCCTATAGTTTGTCCTAAACCAATCTGGCAGGCACTAAGGGTTTCTTTCCTACCTGTAGTACCATTTCTAATCTAAGAAAATAATTGCTTTATCAAACTAATTGGGGCTATAGCCAAATAATACCTTTTTTTAATAGGAATTGAAGATACCAAAGGAGACAGTCTATTTACAATTTTGATTTCTGAAATAGCCTTATAATTTTGACTTTGTAGATTCCAACCCAAATAATGATCATCTACATCCAGGTTATGGGTATGTTGGTGTCTAGCCTCACATGTTTAGCGTGTTTTGAGTCAGGGACGCCTGGGTGGCTCAGTGGTTGAGCATCTGCTTTCGGCTCAGGTCATGATCCCAGGTTCAGGGATCAAATCCCTCACTGAGCTCCCTGCAAGGAGCCTGCTTCTCCCTCTGCCTATGTGTCTGCCTCTCTCTGTGTGTCTCTCATGAATAGATAAAAATAAAATCTTGAAAAACAACCAAACCATGTTTTGAGTTAGATGTGAAGACTGGGCCACCATCTATAAATACATGTACTACTTAATTAACAAAAAAGTAAGTGACTTATCTCAATCCAAAGTGACAACCATTCATATACTGATAATCCTAAATTATGCCATACCATGCTTTGTATCATATTGAGTAGCTTGCCTAAAACTTCATATCACATTCCAGTTATGTTGACAAGGAAGACATTTTATAGCCATCTTATAGGTGGCTTCAATAGAGATGAAGACCAGATATCTGATAAGGTTGAGACTTGTTATCAATCATGTGTATTCTAATAGATATAGTTGGTGAAAGGACTGAGGCAAGGATGCTACTTTCCCATGAGCAGGTGGGCAAGCTATTGTTTTTCTGTTATTCATTGTGGACTCAGCATCTATATCTCCAATACAACAACTGTGAAAAAAAAACTATTTAAAAACTGAAAAGTGAATTGGCATGTTGTTTGATCAATAGATCAACAGTTTCTAAATACTTGATGTACTTTATCCATATCCTTTATATCCATCTCTGACTCACCTTTGGAATTACTCATTCCCAAATTTGTGGAATAGAGTTGCCTCCACATACACATTTGAGGACCTAAGGAAGCCTCAAGTATCACCTAACATCTGTCATTCAACTCACCTATGCTCACAGTTAGAAAGATACATTGTGTTATGCAGATATCTCTATTCACTTTCTAACTTAAGGGAAATAAAAAAAAAGACATACAGAAAGAAGTTGCCTTAGATAAATAAAGCTACAAGATATTCCACAGAACCAGAGTATTTGATTTTAATGATATCAATGAATTAATTATAAAGTCTTGTCACTAATTCCTGTTTCTTTATCCTTATAGAATGCTAAAATGAAGTGTCTATACATTCAACACAGTAAATGTCATCTTTTCTGGAGGGTCATTGAGATAGGAACAAGGAGATAGCTTCTCAGGCCTGGATTTGAACTTAGCTTTGAGGTAGGACAGAGAATGATTTTAACTTTTTTTTGGCAACTGTAGTCATTTGGAACTGACTTTTGGAGTGCTCAGTTGCCATACCCTAGCTCATCAAGAGGTAATAGTATTAATGAACACTAGTCTTTTTCATAGTTATGCATGAGGAAAGACATAAACTTTATTCTAAAAAGTACTTTAAGGGAATGAGTTTCAAGTAGATCCTGTGAAATCCACATATCTCTGTTCAGCTCATTTGAGCAATACAGGCAGCTCAGTTGGCTGCATGCATTGAGTGTGCATTTGAGAGGAACATCTATTTTTTTCAGCAATAATTATTTAATTTTAATGTACTTAAGTATTACCTTGGGTATTTAGAAAATGCAAATTCTTTAGCAATACCCTTAGAATTTATGACTCAGTAGCAGGGAACTACTGTGATCCAATGACAGAACATCAAGAAAAACCTTTCTAGGGAATCTAAGAAGGGTAGTAAGCAAATGAATTGACTACAAAATGTGGTTCATGTAGATCATGCCAAATACGTTTCTTCCTAAAAAGAATAATTGCTTCAGACTGAGAAAAACAAAAGGAGAATTAAATTCAAATATCTATGCACATATTTATTTAACTAAAATAATGTAATATATTTTAATCTTTTTTAATATATATATTTTTTATTCATGACAGAGAGAGAGAGAGAGGCAGAGCCACAGGCAGCGGGAGAAGCAGGCTCCATGCAGGGAGCCCGATGTGGGACTCTATCCTGGGTCTCCAAGATCACACCCCGGGCTGAAGGCAGCGCTAAACCGCTGCGCCACCGGGGCTGCCCTATATTTTAATCTTATCATTTTAATTAATAATTAAAAGAACACTGATTAACCCAGTATACAACCCAGGAAAGAGAATATAATTTAAAACTTGGAACTAGTCACATTCTCTCATCCTGTGTATCTGTTTTCACTCCAGAGGGAACAAATATATTTTACTCTGTGTTTATACCTGCTTTTCTTCTGTTCTTGTTTCTGCTTTAGTTTTAAGACTCCTATATGTAAGCATAAACAATATATTGTAGATTCTTTCCTGCTTGAGAACTTTATAAAAATGACATCATATGATTTACGGTTGTCTACTTCCATTTTCCTTTTATATTATGTTTCAAAGGTTTATTTGTCTCTGTATGCAGTGGTCCATTTTGACACATCATGATCTCTTTAACCATTGTCTTATAGATGGTTCTTAGGGTGTTTTCTAGTTTTGCTTTATTTTTAATTTGCAGTGTTGCAAATTAAATATTAAATAAATAATAAATATAAATAAATATTTTTAGATTAGTCTCTTTTGTATGCATAGAATTGCTGGGTCATTGGGTTATGTGAATATTTAATATTATAGGTTAATATGAACTATTTTCCAAAGAAATTGTCCCATTGACTTCCATCATAAATTCTCATTGATATTCATTCTTTAAATATTGATATTTTTAGACTTCCAAATTATGACCAATCTTGTAAGTATAAAATTATATTTATTTCACATATATTTTTGAAAAATAGTTTTATTAGGTACAAAGTTCTGAGTTGACATTTACTTTTCACAAGGATATGGTAATATTTTTTCTTTTTCTGGTATCATTTGTCACTACTATAAAATGTTGTCTTTCTAATTGCTCCTTTATAAATGATCTGGATTTGTTGATTTTTTAAGGGTCTTTTAGTTTGTGTTCTGAAAGCTTCAGTATCATGAATTTGGTCTATTTTCTGCTTGTTTTACTTAGAATACAGATTTATAAATTGTTTATTAGGATTACTATTTTTGTCAGTAGTAAATAATTTGTAACAGTTTTCCTTCAATTCATTTCTTTTTTTAATTCTCTGTCTCTGAAACACCAATTAAATGTATGCTATACATTTTAATTATGTTCTTTATATCCATTATTTTTTCCCTAATTTTTATCTTCTCCGGGAGATGCTTAAATATGGGCAATTTCTTCAGATACATCTTTCAACTTTCTAATTCTTTATTCAGTTTTTTATTACCTCAAAATTAATACACACATTTTTTCAGGATTTTATTTTACATCTAGAAAATCTGTATAAATGTTAGTTTATTGTTTGTATTCAAATTTTCCTTTTCAGATCTCATGCTCTTTTGTTGCAATTTCTCTAATTGCATATTTTTTCTCTAAATATGTCTTACAGAGTTGTTGTGTATTATATATTTGATTATCCCAATATCCCTCAAGGTCAAAATCAGTTATTTGCTTTTCATGCTTTCATACAGCATTCTTATCTGTTAGTGTGTTTGTTAACCTTGGTTATGAACTGATTGCTTGACATATATATGCATATGGTGGGATTAAAGTTAAGGGAACTTTATTCCAGAGGATTTTACTTCTACCAATATTCCGTGGCCATTACTGAACTGAAAGCACTTCTGGCCCTTTTAAAATTCACGGATAAGTGTTGGGTCTGCAGTCAGACTTTCTACTTTTCAGCTGATCCATGACTCAGTATCCTAATACATTACTGCTGTTAGCATTTTCCTCTAAGGAGAATCTAACCTTGTTGGCAACCAATTCTCTTCCAGCAGAAACTTTTTTGGAAGGCAAAGGGGAAGGAGATTGTCTTTGGAGACCTTTCCTTCCACTTAAGAGACAGGCAATGCTCCACTGTACATTTTCTATCCATGATACATTCTGTAGGGCTGTTAAAAGAAAGCCTATTTAACCATAGCCTGGAAGAGAAATTTAAAATAATGCCATTGTAAAATACAGAAAATATGACAAATTTTAGTATTTTAAAACTTATAATTATGGTACAGAATATGAATCATTAACTCTTTTACAGAAAGATAAAAGTCTTTCTGACATAGATCTGTGGTTTATAGAAATTGACATTTATATTGCTATGTATAGAAAAAAAACAATTACCTAATTATTTCCCCTTTTCCATCCTACTGGATGTTTGTAGAGGGAATTCATTAAAAGAATATAAATATTTGACAATGAAGGTGAATAGACAAAGGTGGATCAAACAGGATGGCACAAAGGCTAATGAGATAAAAAACTGTGCAAATAAAACCTTGGTTGAATTTGCATGACAGTTTCTTCCTGGTGGCGTACATACACTGTAAATTCAATATTTAAAGGAAACAATAAAATTACCAATCAATTGTACTAGATTTGATAAGAATCCCAAACGGCATGCTGAAGTGTAAGAGATTAAAACTGGTTGAATGGATGAGCTAATAGCCATTTTTTTTCATCTTTATATATTTACCTTCAGTTGTTCTTAAATTTTCCTCCTAATTTTGTTTTCCAACTAAGGGATTGAAAAAAGTTAACTGTCAATATTCCCTCAGAGAAGAAGAATAATTTTTAGTTATCAGATAAAGGGTTTATTATATGGGAATCAAGCTTTACACAAATATACAAACAAAGCTAAGGCAGTAAAAGTCTACAGTGGGAGGAGAAGACCAAAGGAGCCATCCACCAATAAATGTGAGAGGCCATTTGTGTGTGTGTCTGTCTGTCTGACATAGAGAAACAGTGACTTTGCAAAATGTGCTGAGCATCAGTGTAACAGAATTATGAACTATTTAATATCAGTATTAATTTTTCCTACTCTCCAATGTTTTTCATGCAAAAAACAGCACAAGAAGTTTCTTGATAGTTTTATAACATTATTACAAAATATCTCTTCCTTCTCTGAAGAAATGTAATATGTTCCATTAAATGTAAAAATTTTAAAAACTTGATAGGTTTCAATTTAGTATTCTATCAAAGTGCACCAGAGAATCTCCCAGGTGAAATAGGGAGATTAACACAGTGTTATTTCTCTGAGCTTTGTTCTCCTCATTCCAATATGAGAATTTATTTAACTTGTGTTATCTCTGCCCCTTGGAAATATGTTGATTTTGTGGCAATATAATATGATGATATTTAAAACATATTGTAATAAGGACACCTGCATGGCTCAGTTGGTTGAGCATCCAACTCTTGATCTAGGCTCAAGTCATGATCTCTGGGTCATGAGATTGAGCTCTGAGTCAGGCTCTGTGTTCACTGGGAGTCTGCTTGAGAGTTTCTGTCTCCATCTACCCCTTCCCTCCCCACAAATGCTCTTTCTCTCTTTCTCTAAAATAAATAAATCTTAAAAAAGCATATTGTAATAAAGAGTAAGCAAATTAAGATAAAGAAATTAGTCTTTAAAAATAAGATAAATAAACTAATATTTAAATAAGTAAAGATCTGCTCTATATTTTGACATATTCAAAATTAATATTTGGAAGAATTTTAAATAATGATTAATTAATAAACATGCAACTCTATTCATTTTATTTCCTCAATGCATTTTCTTGAGATTTTATTTATTTATTCATGAGAGACACAGAGAGAGAGGCAGAGACATAGGCAGAGGGATAAGCAGGCTTCTTGCAGGGACCCCAATGAGGAACTCAATCCCAGGACCCCAGGATCATGCCCTGAGCTAAAGGCAGATGCTTAACCACTGAGCCACCCAGGTGCCCCTCAATACATGCTTTAATAGTTATGCATCTCCTTTGTAATAACAGAGACTCTAGCATTGAACTTTATATGTTCTGTAATCTGGCTAAGCTGTATTTTGGGCTTATCCTCACACCTTCTCATAGCCATACAATCTCCAATATCCTAAAATACTTGTGATTCTCTGAATGACTCATACATTTTTCCATCTGCCAGGCTTACTATCACTCATGCTTTCATAGCAAGTTCTGCGAATTCTGTGAGTGGGAAGATCTAATGGTTTAAAGCAAGAGAGTTGGTGTCTTCTTGAGGTAAGACTTATGCCCTTTCCTGTGACCAGTGGATTTTTTATCCTCTGTCTTATGCCTTTTCTTTATTTATAAAGTGAGAATACAAGCAGTTACTCTATTATGAAACAATGATATAGATTAATCAATAAACTCAGAATATTTATTGAGGGTCTTTTATGTGTCAGATGCCATTTGATATATAGGAGATTCAGCAATGAAGTACAATGGAAACAGTTCTGCTTTTGTGAAACATATTTTAGCAAAGGATATATCCAACAAATAAATTAATACACCTTTCTATTGTTTTTAACATGTCTTAAAGTTATTTTTTAACATTAATATCACTGGCAAATATGGGGTTCTTACCAGGGAGAGGAAATTTTATTCCTCTTTTTCCTCAGTGCTTTTCACAAAATACCTGGCCCATAGTAAGCATTCAGTAAAATAGCTGTTGCATAAACAGGGTGAATGAATAATAGCTAGAGAGTTATAGAAGTTTCCCCAATTTTTGACATATAATTCCTGATATCCCCAAGTGTATTATTAGGTAATCTCTCAACTATATACAAGACACATTTATTTTACCTTAAGCTTGCCTGTTCAGGATGATGGAAGTTTACAAATGCTATACACTTCAGTGTAAATTATCAAACAAAAGCATCAGTAATATTCAAATGGATATTTCCAAATCTGCACATCTACATATATTTCTATGATATATGTGGGAACCCATAACTCTAGAAAAATACAAGCCTCTATGAAATGAAAATGAGTATTTCCAACAGACAGAGTTTGTGCAAGTGAGAAAAGCCCAAGAGTTGAAATGTATGGAGATAAGTTAGTACATGATGGTCATCAATTCTTATAAATATTATATTTTATCTTATGCAAGTTTGATTTTCCCGATTTCATAGTTTTGAAAAACAGCTCACCATCTAATGCTCTAATCTTGACTTTGTTAGAGGGGAATCACAAAATAAATATATTTATATTAAAGGATTTTTTTTATTATCATCCTATGTCAGAAAAGAAGACAGCAGGTTAGTAAAGATTCTTTTGTAAGCAAACAAGTGGTTGTGTACTAATGACGTGATGATGCCACCTTGAATTTCTAAACCTTTACGACTTGTTTTTAGCAAGATGAGCTTCTGTTTATTTACCTCTCTTGTCAATGCTCGATTTATATTTTGCATCAGTTGTGTTTTCCTTTTCTATTTATTTCAAGAAAATCTGTAGAAATCAGTTCCTCACCACTTGCAATGAGAGTGTGAATCTAGTTGTGTTTGATGAATGACTTTAGCTTTTTAGGAAACCTTGGGTATACTGGACATCCTTCTCCATGTCTAGGTCTCACCAGGATGACCTATGTATGTAGATTCCCTTACCTCCTGGCCCCTCATTTATTTCAGCAAGTGGGGAACACAGAAATGTTCTAATGAGAATTAAGAGTAAAGCATTGAGATTATTTTTTCTCCTAACCACGGCTGGTTTCCCGGGTGTGAGACTTGTGTGTTTGTCCAGGGCTCTACACTGAGAAGGGTTCCATGCTTGGTTTAATGCTCTGCTGTCATTGTCTTCAAATTCTTATAATAATTTTTAACAAGGGGTCCTCATTTTCACTCCTCATTGTGACTTATAAATCATAGGTTTTGCTCCTAGATCCTCCCAACTGCGGGATTGCCTTATGCTGACTGGGTCCTTTGCCAGAATATTGTGCCTTTCTGGTTGCCTTCTCCAGTTAGACCTCTCTGTCTGTAGGTTGTAGAATGATTCTTCTTTTCTCTATGGCTAAACGTGGTAGCAGGAATCCATTGTTATCAGCCCTTGGGGAGTACATCATTACTAGTGCTTTTGTACCTTTTCCTACTAATGTCTTTAAAAACTTTGCTAAATTGCTTTTGTTAAATGTTATTATACTTTATTCTAATTTGAGCATGGCATCTCATTATAGCTAGGACTCTAAATGCTAGTAATGGTAAGAACAACTTAGCTCTGGTGTATATAATAAAATATAACTCTGCAAAAGAGAAATAAGAATGAAAGAGCAAGACGGGGTCAACCAAAATTTTCCTTAGAAATCTGGAAGTATGTACATTGAGTTAGAAATCTTTCCAAGGAAAAAAAAAATCTTTCCAAGGGTTGACATTGCCTATAATTTGCATATAAAGAGAACTCTGTAAAAGGCATAAAGAACAATGTTTTCCTTTATTCTTAAATGCTAAATAGATGAATGAATATTCTTCTTCCAATAAAGAAAATCATCTATAGCAGAGACAATTAACCTTATCAATTTCATCAAGGAGTAGCATCCATCCTTTGTGCACTCGAAACACTAGGCAAATGATATGTGATAAAACCCTAGGAAATTGGACATACCTAAAAATCACCAAATTAAAAAGAAGCCCTACAAAATAGACTTTAAAAAAATGTATGGAGCTTCAGTGTAGTTTGAAAGAACATAAAATGATACACTTCCTAATGTCTCTACTACTCTGAAGAGTACCTTAGATTTGTATTTTATGCATAAAGCTAACAATGAGAAAGTTATAGGTCTAGAGATAGTTGTAGGGTGATAAATTTCATTTCTTCTCAAAAAAGAATAGTTTGTTAAGCATGTAAAGGGAGTGTTATTGTAGCAACACATCATGTTTGCATTAACTTACAAATATTTGAATATATGAGTTTTACCATCTCATTTTCATGTGATAAAAATACTGTGTAAAATTATATATTTTATATTAAATACTCTTTTATATGTATTTTTAAAAAGATTGAGAGTATAACATGTGTCATGTTGCTCTGCAAGTTTTATACCCACTTATTAGTTTATCTTCACAATAATCCTGAGAATAGTTTATCCCTATTTTACATATAAAAATTGAGGAATGAGATATTTAGCTACATTCTCAAGGTCAAATAGCATTACTGCATGCTTTATATATTTACAAAATGTTAGAAGATTGTCTATAGAAAACTAAGTGTACATATTTTCAAAGGTAATTTTTATTCTAGGCTTTAAAAAAATACTAACTTAGAATATGACCCAAAATAAGATATAACTATATTTTTTCAATCCAAAAAAACAATACCAATTGGCAAGTCATTGGCTTTTTAAAAAAAAAATCATAATTTTTGCTTCTTGTCTTAGAAATAATTTCAACACGAAAAATCTTCAGCAGAAAATAGCAGAGCCTAGGACTGAGTTTTGAGGAGATGCATAAAGCTAATGTGGAAGTTTAACAAAAAAGAAAGATCAAAGCAATGCAGATAGTGTTAGAATATGAGAATGAACAATCAGAGAGGAAAGAATCAAAAAAAAAAATCAGAGAGGAAAGAGTAAGATCCAGAAATTAATCTGGAGGTTGTTAAACCTATATATATCATATTTTGTGGTCAGATTGAGACAATCTGGAGAACATATGCCATACCCCAAAACTTGTACAAAATGTTTTTGTTGAGTAGTGATGTCACAAAAAACCTTTAGTGCTGCATGAGAAGATAATGTATGGGGAAAATGTATGATGCTTGAGAAGACAAATTATATATAAATATAGGCTCCAATCCTTAAGTTAAAAAATACATCAGCAAGAAAATGGGACTCTGTAATGGATCAAATTAAAATGATTCTAAATATTCCCAATGGAATTCATTTATGTCACCTGTAGCCATGGAGAATTATTTTTCCTCTTCAGCCATTGGATACTCCTTCTAAACCTACTGAAACTTCATTTCCCTTCCACTACTCTTTGAAAAATCTTTGGGCATGGTTAATAATGTTTTTATTGGAAGAACTATATGTTTTTCTAAGTCCTCACATTATTCAACCTGATTAAGCAATGATATGATCATCTAGTACTACTTCTTAGGTTTTAGAGCATTTTTTTTTTTTGGCTCCTTTTCTATCTTTCAGTGATTTATTTTCCCCTCCAGGATGAATTCCACTCAAAACACTGTCATTATTTATTCATTCACTTATTCATTCATTCATTCATTCATTCATTCTAACTACGTATCTCTGTTAACTGGATGGGAATATAAAGTTTTCACATTGATTCCAACAATAATTTTGGGTGAAGAAAGGACACCATATCTTTAAGCAAATGTAAGCAGTTCTTTCTCCAATTTTGTTTCCCTGAAGAGCAGAATAAAGCTTACTGGAAATAAGAATTGTGACCTGTATGACATCAACCATTAACCACCACCACCACCCATATCTAACAAGCACAAACTACTTCTAGAGATTTGATAGCTCAATGGGGCATTTCATTGCTAAAAGGCAACAAAGTGACTTGTGTCATAATAGTGAAAGTTATATAGACGATTTGAAATATTATACTACCTTGGAGACTAAACTGTAATTATTGCTGTCATTTTAATGGTGTTTTGAATATGAACCACATATCCAAAGAAGTAACAAACCTCTGGACTAGAGTATATTCGATTGTGACTGAAAATGGTTGGCATATATTCCTCAATATTGGACTGCAGGCAAGGTCTAAAGAGTCTTTCGGGCTATACTAAGGAGTTTGGAATCTACCTTGTCAGCATAGAGTAGGTACAGGCAATTTTTAATCAAAGAAGTTGATTAATTTATATTGTGGGAAAAATAATTTTAATAGATTTAAGAATAATAAAATACTGATTCTGGAGAGTTGGAATTTCAGATCTGTGACAGTTTCCATGTCAAATAATGGTAAAACAGGGTCCAAACTTTTCACCTAGTGTGAGAAATAAGTAAATAAATAAATGCATGAATATAAGTATTGGCTGGTGTGAACACATTGTTGTAGAAACACAAGTCTACTTCAATTTTTATTCTTTACTTGGAGAAATGTGTATTATGCAGTATTTGAAATTTCTCCTTTTCATCCACAATATAACATTATAATCTCCCCCACTCCTGTCCCTATATAAACAATAATAAATATATATAAATATTTTATACAGTATATTTTGTATATTTATATATTATATATTTACATATAATATATATTTATAAATATAAATTATATATAATTCAATGTTAGCCTGGAAATGTTTCTGAGTGTTATCAGGAATAGGATCTCCAATCGATAAAGTTCTTCATGTCCAGTTTGTCTTCAATTTTTACCTGAACATGCAATTTTTACTTCATTTTGGAAGCACTTTTCCTTGATGCACGTTTCTCACAGTGGCAGGTTTTCCCTTCAAGTAGTTCAAATTCAATTTTGATGTTATTTCATTGACAAAGCACCTCAGAAAGTGCTGCTGTTCCATTGATGCCTGGTGGATTGTAACCATCCTTTCTATCTATGTCTAGTGAATGGACTATTATCATAATTCTCATAAGATAGTTACCCAATATTAACTAGAAAAAAAGTGGAGCAGTCCTCACTTTAGTTTCTACATTTGAGGTAGTTTGGGAAGTACATTTTATATAGTCTCTGAATTTCACAATATAGTTTTTTGTTGTTGTTGTTGTTGTTAATAAAATAATTTACATCGCTATGATTTCCTAACTTCCACCACACTTCCACAAGGTACTTACTTTTGTATAAAAATAACAATAAACAAAGAAGGACTCCTGGCTGGCTCAGAGGTTGAGTATCTGCCTTCAGCTCAGGTCTTGACCCCAGGCCTGGGATCAAGTCCGCATTGGGCTCCCTGCAAGGAGCCTGCTTCTCCCTCTGTCAATGTCTCTTCCTCTCTTTCTGTGTCTCTCATGAATAAATAAATAAAAATTAAAAAAGAAACAATAAGCAAAGAGATATTCACCATATAAATAATGTCTAATTATATGCATGTCATGTTTAGGCCCTATAGGAATTTTTATGTATATAATATGTTGTGAAAAAAAATGTGGAAGTAGAGTAGTACAATGCAATATCCTTTATTTTAAAGAATTAAATGCATAAAATTTGGCAACAGAGCAAAAGATCTTTACAGAGAAAAAACACCAGCTAAAACACTTAATTTATTGAGGCAAGCACTGGTTTTCTCCACTGATGATGCCATGATTCATATAGTCTGGAGACTTTGTTCAAAATATTAGTATTATATGTGCTTTATTTTTCTTAAAGGCTACCAGTATAAAACATAGTAACAAGGAGTGGGAAGACTCTAAAGGACTTTTTTGTTATGTACCATTTTTAGAGTTGATATTTATTTGTATTTCAGCAGAGAACACACAAGTATTATAAGCAATAAATTATGTTTTCTTCCCAGGAGCAATTCCTTGAATTAATAATTTCATCTTTTTGAAATAGCATATCAGACCTATAATAGAGAGATCACCACCTTTCTTTTTCAAAGTGTGATCAAGTTGGAGTACCTAATATATGTAAAGTAGAAAGAGGAGAATAAGAAATTTATTTGCACAGAAGGACAGGCTTTCTAGGCAGCAGTGGGAACAGCTAAATTCTTCTCAGCTTTGTTCTCTTTTAAAGGACTTTATTGAAATAAATAATTTCCCAACAATCAAATAGTTAAGACTATTTTGCCTTCGTTTTTGAAAGACATTTTCTCAGGAATACAATTCTAAGTTGATGGATTTTTTTTTTTTTTTTTTTTTTTTTTATCCAGTGCTTTGATGATGTTTCTGTTTTGCCTTCTGGCTTTTGTTGTTTCAAACAAGAAGTCACCTATCATGTTTATCTCTGTTCTTCCATACAGAAAGTTTCTTTTACTCTGAATTTAAGATTTATCTCTGCTTTGAAGCAATTTAATTATGGTATTCCTTGTTAGAATTTTTATCATGTTTCTTCTACTTGCAGTTGGTTGTGCTTCAATCTATAAATCTATCTTTTCCAAGAAATTTAGAAAATTTTAGTTACTCTTTCTTCAAGGTTTTTGTTTGTTTTTGTTTTGGGTTTTCCTGATGTTCTGATTTTTTTTTCAGTTTTTCTCTTCTTTCTGTTATTTTAGACTGTATTTATTTCTGTGTCCTCAATTTTACTAATATATCTGCAGTGTTTCTTTTGCTCTTTATCATACCCATTTAACTTTTTATCTCTGACATTATAATCTTTATCACCAGAATTTCCATTAATTCTTCTTAATGTTTTCCCATCTTTCCTTAGTAGATTCATGCCTTTCCCTAACTTAGCAAAATATAGAATACATGTATTATAACTATTTTAATATTCTCATCTATTAATTTTATCATCTGTCTCAGTTCTCTATTGGCTTTGCTTGATTGATTTTTCTCCTATTGTCAGTTGTATTTTTCTGCTTCTATGCATTCCTGGTATTCTTTGGTTGGATTCTAGACATTAGCATCTCAATATCTTTTTATTACTATAATTGCTATTGACTTTGCCCTGTGGCACATTTTAAATTAATTGTAAACAGCTTTTCTTTCTTAATTTTTAAATCCTTGTTTTACATTATTGTTAGGTGGTACCAGAGCAACCTCCAGTTGAGGGCTATGTTGGCCCATCGCCTCTGTATTCTGAGGTTTCTTTTCCTTCTGCAGTCAAAAGGGAACTATATACCTAGCCCCATGTAAGCTGCATATATTGTTTGCTCTGCTCCATTTCTGTCATTCCTTTTTTAACTTCAAATAGTTTTCTCACACACATGCACTTATCTGTATTTAGCTGATAGCTTAAGAGGAATGCTCTGAAGATTTCTGAGGCTGTCACTCTGAGCTGCATGCTCTTCTCAAGTATGCTGCCCTCTGAATTCTTACTTTGGTCTTCTCAAATCCTCAGCTCTGTCTTCGTAACATAGAAAGCCCAGCAAGCCCTGTGCTGTCCCTTGTTTCACTGTTACCTGGAAACTGTACAGACTACAAGCTGAGGCAAATGTCAGGATCATTAGGTTCTTCCCTTTGTCTCAGAGGTCACTGCCCTGGACTGCTTGATATTCAGTGTCTGAGCAACCATTGTTTCATATATTTTCTGATTTTTATTTATTTTATATAGTAATGTGAACATGGTCGCTTTTATCCCAACTTATTTAAATGTGGAAGTCCAAAAAAAAAAATTTAAAAAAAAAAAATAAATAAATAAATAAATGTGGAAGTCCACATTCTTTTATTGTTTTTTTTAATATGAGGAATTAGCCTATCGTGTCAAGCTGGTAAAATATTGAAATATCTCTCTTGTATCATCTAATTAATATATGCTGAACTTACATATCATACATGATCTATATGTCAGGAAGTTCTTAGAATAGGTCTATATATAAGCTATATATAAGCTATCATATATAAATAAGGTCTAAATAAGATTGAATTCAACAGGTAGGCCTTGAATAATTTAAGAGGTTTTGAAATGTTTATTTAGAACATTTGCTTAAGTATTTGTTTTTTCTGTTATCCTCTCTTGAGTGAAAGTGAACTCACATCTGCTTAAGGAGAAAGTTAGAATTCTCTGATTTCCCATATCCAAACAGGCTTAATTTTCAATTTCCGAAGCTCTGCTCTCCTGATTATAAATGCAATCGGATCAAAATGATTCCTAGATATCACAAAGCAAAATTGCAACTGAGAGTCCAAATTAACCATGTGGTTGTCAGAACAAGAATAAATCCATCTTTAAAGGGACAAAGATTATGATATATGTTATAATGTAATAATATAAGTAATATGCAAGATACAATAATATATTATTAATTATATGGGAGAATAGCCTAGGAGAAACAACATCTAAATAATATTATCATTCCTGGATGGGAGACTTTGAGGAAACTTTTATGTTTTGTTTTGTTTTATGCCAAGACATACTGCTAAATTTTGAACATTGATTTTTTTTTATTATTATAAAATGTGTTACTTTAAAGCAATTACATAGACAAGTATATGGACTGGATTTCTACTGAGACCATGTGCACATTGGGATTTGTGGGAGGGAATGGAGTTATAAAACCTACTGAATGTACATTTCCCTCAATCCCACTTTTGAAAACCCAGAGTATTGGTCATGTAATAGTTTAAGGGGCATCAGAAGCAGTTTTCAAGTCCAGGACTGTTGCTTTTGAAATGTAAAGAGGAATAAAAGGAAGAGAATCAAAGGTATCTAGCCAGCCAGAACAACAGATGGCTATAAGAAAATAGACACAAAGGATTTGCTTCCTCATCAGATTTCTACCCAAGATTTTAGAACGAGATAACTGGGTTATATTCCAAGATTCATGCTAAAAATAGGGCCTCCATGAGAATTTCTATTGCTGGTCTATTACTAGAGAAACTAGTTTTGGCAGCACTAGGGAAAGAAGAGACTCCATGTTTCCTCAGGGCCTGTACAGCAGGATTGTTTTTCTCCATAGTCTGTTGAGCAGCCAACATGATTCCAATGAATTCTGGACTTAGTCCGTGAAAAAATGCCAAGTATGTTAACTAAGCTTCACATTGGGAGCATCTAAGATCGAGTGATCATAACATCATTAGATTTAAAATGCTCATGAGGCTAATTTTTAAAGGAAGCAACAGAAAAGATTATCAGACTTTTAATAAAAATGCCAAATGTGAGAGAGGACAAAGTGATTTAAAGAATGCTTATCAGAAGCAAGCTTTATGCAGGGTCCATCATAAGAGAAAACAAAATAGGAAAAACTTATCAAGCAACTCACAGGAAAAGAAAAAACAATGTGAGTTAATGTATTTTTATTAAAGTCTACCTGTATTAAAAAAAAAAAAAGTCCTATGAGGTTTTAGGGACCAAATTAAAAACTAAGGAGAGTTGTTGAAATCTACAGAGAAATAACAAGGAATTCAAGTAAGCAGCTGTCTTATTGAAGTTGAAAAGATTAGCTAATATCCACCAGTTAAGAACTTAAAAGTATGGCTTAAACTCTCCTTCTATTACTTCTTTTCTGATTGAGTTTTAAGGAAATCTGTTTTTGTGGATAAAGTCTGATCAGGGTCAGCCCAGGTGGTAGCCCACATGCTGTAACTTAAGAATGATTGGATTAACCTCATTTCCTACAACACCAATGAGGACAAATCCCATGAGACTAAGTTGTAATCCTCCTTTTTAAAAATGTTAACATAACTTGGAGAGTTAACTTCTTAATTCCACCTCTCTTCATTCGTAATTAAGATAAATAGATTTATACTTAGATAGTTTTTCTTTATTGCTAAAGGAAATCAGCTCTCCAAAGTTAAAGCAAGAGGTGTTTTGATGAAGTTGAGGTACAAACCAGTCAATTGTTTTTCAACATACAAAAAAATGAGCAGAGAGAAAATAAGTCTTTGCCGGAGAAAAAGAGTGGAGGCTATCAGCAAAACAAACGCAAACAAAAACCAAAAATTAAAGAAAAAAATTGCAACCTAGGGATATTAGGTTCCTGAGTGATTGAAGGAAGACATATGACATGAAGGCTGTGGTCCAGGAGAGATTTGTTGGAAGAACAGAGTATAGGAAAGAACATAGAAAAGACCATTCTAATTTCCTACGCTTTCTCCTAGTAGTAAAGTTCTTGTTGTTTCTGTGTAGAGATGCAAAAGAAATGTGGAAGCAGTATGGAGATTTAGAGCTTTGCTATTCAAAACACAGTCTGAGAACTAGCAGCGTGGACATCACTTGCAAGCTTGATAGAAATAGAAAATTCTATGCCATATTCTAGACCTACCAAATCATAAAATCAATACGATCTCTTAGTGATTTGTGGGCATATTCACATTAGAGGAGTGCTGATTTTAAGCATAGACTTTGCTGTCAAAAAACACCTGGGTTTAAATTCGTGTTCTGCTATTTAAATATTGTGTGACCTTGGAGAAGGTATATAAAACTCTCTGATAATTAGTTTCTGCATGAAAAATGGAGATAATACTAGCACCTAACTCACAAGTTCATTGGTTTAGATGAAATATCATATGAAAATCACTTACCACAGTGCCTGGCACATCAAACAAATTCAGTATAGTTTGAAAAATATTACAACTGACTTAGGTTGATAGAAAATATGTAAGAGATAAAATTAACTCTTTCCATTTCTGTGTTCCATTTAAGTGATCCTATATCTGGTGTTGATATGAATTTTGATCAGCTGCACAATATAACCAAATAATGGGGCAGATATTGATCATTAAAAAAACTCAAACAACAATAAAGAAAGCTGAGGATGTGAACAGCTACTAAAGCATTGCTTAAATGGAAAAAAATGAGTCTTGTTTTTAAAAATATATATTGAATTTTTGAAAAGCGTATTTTTGAATAATTATTAGGTAATAGAATATTGTGTTTGTGACTTTTTGGCTCATTTCAAGTCAAACTGGAAACAAAATGTATTAATTCAATAGACATTTAACAAGTACCTATTTAGTTACAAGAATTAGACTATTACAAATGTTACACATGTTAGAGTGGTTAACCTGGAGTTTGAAAAGTTAAGATAGAAAGTAGTAACTTGGACAGCCCTGGTGGCTCAGTGGTTTAGCACCACCTTCAGCCTGGGATGTGATCCTGGAGACCCGGGATAGAGTCCCATGTCAGACTCTCTGCATGGAGCCTGCTTCTCCCTCTGCCTAGGTCTCTGCCTCTCTCTCTCTCATGAATAAATAAATTAAAAATCATATATATATATATATATATATATATATATATATAAACTTTAAAAAAAGAAAGCAATAGCTTGGTTATGGGTGATTCTTTCTAAAAGCAAAAAATTGCTGTTGATTTTCCAAATCTCTGACTTGACAAGAATATTTTATCTCCAGCGACTTCATTCTTTGCATTTGCAAAATCGATAGCTTAATTTTGGTTCTTCCTTAAAAATATCAAGGAAAACTTTTCATTAGTCTATAGCTTTAAGATTATTCTGATTACTTGGGTCCCAGCCATGGTTGCAATTGCTACAAAATCTTGGCCAGTCCTTGCTAGCTATGGAAAACTTTAGGGGGTAATTTATAGCTGCATTTATATATCTTTGTCCAAAGAACCAACTTCACCAAAAAAAAAAAATAATAATAATAATAATAATCCCCTTTAACTGAGTTTAAAGCTTGGGAGAGTTGCAACACATAGAGATAAGTGTGATATTTCTCTTGACTTAAAGGAATGGAAACCACATTGGTGATCATCTTGACAATAGATATTACTGCAAAATATTACTGAATCTCTTGGGTTTCCACTTACCTGAAAAATCAAAATTGATGATTTTAAGTAAGAGAATTATTATGAGTCTTAAACAAAATGTGAAGTACCCAGCAAGTACTTATTAAGGTGAGAGTCCAGTAAGTGTTACCTTCCTCCATTCTTAGTAAAGCGGATTGTTTTGCATGAACAGAATGTATAGCATACATTGTATTTTGCCTTTTGATCTGGAATTATTGAGTAAAATATACCTTACAGTGCAAGACATATGACATGCCCAGGTACGGCAGGTAGACTTGCCTCTGACACATCTGTTTCTGCTTGAATGCCTAAGTATCAATTTGGCTCCATCTCATAAATGAACGCTGGTGACCAGAACCCCTCTGACAAAGTTTGTAAACTAAGTCAACTTACTTATTTTCTAATTTTAAACTAAATTTCAAAGGAAATCCCCTAAGTTTCTCCTTTCTATGGATCATGATGAGAATCACTGATGGAACTACCAACTTCTTTCTGCCTTTCCAGCTCTGCACAGTTTTTGGCCACTTTCAAAAATTGAATTGCTTAAGAGCAAAGAGAAAATTCAGGGAGACTTATTTCACACAAAGATGGTGAACATATGGAATAAATTGCTAACTTAGACCATTGGAGCAGATAATATAATTTAGTTTAGCAGCAGAAAATTTATTTCTAAAGGAGGGTAAAGATGGCAGTAAGGAACTGGAGAGAATTGATGCCAGTGGCTTGGAGAATGTCAGATAAACCCAGACGAAGAAGGTTTTTTAATGCTCACATGGCCTCTCCCCCACTTCTGTGTTGGTATCCGTTATGTCCTTAGGATCTTTTAACTTTGTGAAAATGAATATAACGGTGACTAGCTTAGCAAAAAATGCTGCTGTATACCATAATGCAGGCTATAAACCATGCGGGGATCTTAAAGTGCATAATCGGGCTGCAGATGGCACTCTTAATTTCTATTACAGACTCTAAAACCACAAGGGAAAGAGTGTGTGCCTCACTGCCTCACTGTTCTACAAGAATGATTTTTGATAGTTTCTTTTACTGCACAGCTTTTCTGCAAAGTGTTTGTCTTTTAGAAAGGCCAAAAGGAACTTACTGGCTTTTTAAAAATCTGTGCAAAATTGCCAAGCTGCTCTGGGCCCTGCCCCCTGCAGTCCCCAGTTTGCCAGCCTTATTTAAGAAAGCACAGGTATCTGTTCACACAGAATGAAATGAGCCTTCTTCTGGGTTTTGGGAATTTATGAAAACACCAACTATCTGCTTCATACCAAATGTAGAGCATAGTATGAGATTCTATCCATGAAGATTCTTTTGAGAATGGTAACGTTAAGAAAGAAGGTAAATATTAGAAATATATATGAATATATATTCATGTAGAAATATAATATATATATATTAGAAACACACACATACCTAAGAACAAGTTTTGCTGTGTTCTGTCACACAATTCTATGTTGTTTAATGGAATTTTCCTGAAATTGTGTCTGACATCTGGTTTCACCCAATGGACTGTACGTTATTTAATTTTGTTTTTATTTTTGGATTTCTGAGGGTTTGAAACCTCCAAAAGCCTGTGAAATTCAGGAAGTCCTTCTAGTCAGCTTCTCAAACAAATCATTGGCAGGATATGGGCTTTGGAATCAGAAGACCTGCCTTTGCTTCTTAGAGGTATCAGTTAGTAAGTAAGGGATATATAGTTTCCCTAACCTTTTTATGTGTTTGTTCTCTTATCTAAAATATTTGAGGGATCCCTGGGTGGCGCAGCGGTTTGGCGCCTGCCTTTGGCCCAGGGCGCGATCCTGGAGACCCGGGATCGAATCCCACGTCAGGACCCCGGTGCATGGAGCCTGCTTCTCCCTCTGCCTGTGTCTCTGCCCCCCTCTCTCTCTCTCTCTCTCTTTCTGTGTGACTATCATAAATAAATTAAAATTAAAAAAAATAAATAAATAAAATAAAATAAAATATTTGAGGGCAGCCCCGGTGGCTCAGCAGTTTAGTGCCGCCCGCAGCCCGGGGGCATGATCCTGGAGACCTGGGATCGAGTCCCACGTCGGGCTCCCTGCATGGAGCCTGCTTCTCCCTCTGCCTGTGTCTCTGCCTCTGTGTGTGTGTGTGTGTGTGTGTGTGTGTGTGTGTCTATGAATAAATAAATAAAATCTTTAAAAAAATAAAATAAAATATTTGAGTATGGAGTCATGTATATTAAACCAAAGATGAATGAAAGTGCTAACCCTAATACACCTGATGACTTTGACCAAGAGTCCTCTTTTGTAAGTTTCTTTCACAAGAATGTGGTCTCTCACTTCCAAGCATGTTTAAGTAACCTACAAAAGTTGATTTGCCTAAAATCAGTCAGTGTTCTGAGATTGATTCTCCTTATTTCAAAGGCATAGTAGAGCTAAAATATTTTAAGTAGGGCATCATTAACTACCAATAAAATATCAGTACTTTAGTGCCTCAATTTTGGTAATTTAAGCTTTTATGATATATCATTAGATGATACTAATTAGATGATACTAACCTAATTAAGATTATGAGTACTTTAAAAATTTTTTGTTTTCCCAGTAAAAAAATATTGCATAGATTTTTAATATACCTCTTTTCTCTCAAATCTCCATGCTTAAGCTCAAACAGTCATTACAGTAAAAAGCCAATGCTCTTGTTGCTTTCTTGATCACCAGGATCATAATTACAATTTTCAGGGAACAAGTCACCTTGCTGTACAACAGAGACTATAAATTCAATATATTTCAAACTTAATGACAACTCTCCACTAAGGAACTAGTCCACCTCCTTAAGTAATGATGTTTTTAAAACAGATGCATCCAAACAAGTTCATGAAGCTCATATTGTATACCAAACATATACTGAATTTTAGAGACATAAAAATGAACAGGATGGGGGTCTGGATTGGTCAGTCAGTAAAGCGTCTGCCTTTGGCTCAGTTCATGATCCTAGAATTCTGGGATGGAGCCCCATGTAGTACTCCCTGTTCAGCAGGGAATCTGCTTCTCCCTCTCTCTCTGGCTCTCCTCCCTGTGTATTCTTTCACTACTCTCTCTCTCTCTCAAATAAATAAATAAAATCTTTAAAAAAAAGTGAACAGGTTAGAAATTGTTTCTGCCCTCAAAGACCTTAAATTCTAAAAGGAAAGACAGGTATTAAAAACATTGCAACTCACAATAATGAAAAATCCAGCCAGAGCAAGGTGTTTCTGACAGCTTTATTAGGATATAATTAATATACCATCAAGTCCACCTGTCTAAAGTGTGCAAATCAATAGTGTTTAGTATTATTGACAGAATAGTGCAAACATAACTATAATTTCACAATATTTGTATCGCTCCCCTTTGACCACCCATCTTTGTCCTAGGCAACCACTAATGTTTCTTTCTCCGTATATGCTCCTATTTTATACATTTCATTTAAATTGATAATAAAATATCTGGTCTTTGTGACTGGCTTTTATCATGCAGCATAAATTTTTCAAGTTTCTTTCATGTTGTCACATTTATCATTATTCCATTTCTTTTACTGTCAAATAATCTTCCATTAAATGATGTATCAAACATTTGATATGGCAGTTTTGAATTTCCTGAATTAACCCAAATGATCAAAAGATATGTACTTTTGATAGTGTAGATATACTGTTTTTCTTTCAATGCAAAGTCCCTTCCTTAAAGTTCAAGATAAAGTTCAACCATGTCAAGTACTTAAGAGACTAAAAATACCCATTCTTTTGGTAGCATAACTTGATACCTGCTTTTGGAAGTAACTTACAGTACAAACCACATTATTAAATGTTTTTTATCATTAAATGTATCTTAAAATTATTTGAAATGTATAAAGTGATATGTACAAAAATATTTCTGGTGGTGCCATTTGATAGGTTTTAATATTGAAAGCCAACTCCTAATAAAATCAGATTGCTTAGAAAAGCAGAAATGTATAATCGAATGAATATACTTCAGTAATGAAAATTACAGTGTACATCTCTGTTTGTTGTCATGGGAAGATTCAGACATTATAGTATCATGTTAAAGGCAGATGATGATGATAGATAGATGATAGATAGATAGATAGATAGATAGATAGATAGATAGATGATAGATAATCTTTAGCTAACTAGCTACACTCCTATGTATAAAAGGAATATAGTGGGTATGTATATTTGGTGTTGAAGTGGTTATTGGTGGAGGAGAGGGGAGTAAGATGGACTCCTGTAAACTTAATTGGATAAGTTTCCTGGATAGACATCCAGGAGTGAAACACAGGGTCTTGGAGCTATAGTGGTGAAGTTTGTGTATTGTAACTTAGGCACACTTCCCTCATCACTCTCACGCACATACAAACAGATGGAAGTTTGCCAGACAGCATAGACCTTTACTAAAGGACAGAGGAAGGGGAAGAATAAATTACTGCAGTTTGTGAACTTGTAGTTGACCAGGATGATAAAGGCTAGGAAGCAAGTGACAAGGATAATTGGGTCTTTATGCACTGTTTGGCTAGTGTTGACTTAGATGGTGGGGAACAAGAATGCTTACAGACAACTAGCACAACATCACTGAGAGCCTCTGCTAATCATTCTGCCAGAGGAGCAGAAACATAGCAGGAGTAAAAACATAGCAACTCACAGTGTTATGTGGAAGCAAAGCCCTCTCAAAAGGAGGCTCAGGAGGCAAAAGAGGCCTTTGTGCCTCTTACCCGGTGTGCAAGGCAAGTGTGAATGCCTTTAAGATTGGGAAGTTTGAGAAGCAAACCTCCCTGTTAAGCGCCCAGAGGTGACTTTCAAGAATATGTGGCCCTTAGCTCAAGAATGAAAATTGGTTTTGCTTGAAAAAGGGAAAGTTCATCTCTCATAGGAAGATAATTTGTGGTTTGAAGATCACACCTACCTCAAGTCTGAGTCTGGCAGTTCATGATTCACAAGGGCACATAAGGGGAGAAGCTTCAGAGAACAGTGAGGGAAATGGACTTCCTGACAGTTATCTGTTCTGTTGGAACAAAACTTTTCCTGAGCAAGGATGTAGGCTCTGTAAAACAAAGGAAGCTGAAGAATGCCACATTATTAAAGTTTTGAATGTGAAAGATATGTTAGAGGAGTTACATTTTAAGAAGTTACCATAAATGGAGCACCTAGCTAGCTCAATATATAGAACGCATGACTCTTGACCTCAGGATTATAAGTTTGAGCCCCATGTTGGGTGTAGAAATTACTTAAAAGCAAATATATATATATATATATATATATATATAGTAAAAAAAGAAAAAAGAAATTACCGTATATTAGGCTAAATTCCAGGTTCTTTGCATGTATTTATACACGTACTCCTTATACCACCCTACAAAATTGGTATTCCTGTGATTTCCATTTTATAGATGATGACAAAGCATCAAAGCATGATTAGGAAAGGAGATTTGTCCAGAGTCATAAAACAGAGGGAGGAGCAGGATTCAAAGTACACTCCTTCACTGAACTTGACCAAACAACAATAGGAAGAAGAGAAGACTGGTCTTAAACTGAATGTTCTAACTGTGTGTGTTCATCTTATCTATAGTATATGAATCTGTCCTTTATTTGTCATGATTTTTCCTTAGTTGTATACATGTATTTTAAAATATTTAAGGTAAATTCAGTGTTTATGCATTTCAGAGTTTAAACATACACACATATTTCCACTTGAAAAATGGTAAATAGATTCTTTTTGAAACATTATGTTTGAAACTGAGATGTATGTATTGGGTGGGATGCTATAAATTGACCAATGAGACCATATTCAGAATAATTTTCTCAACATTCTTAAATTGCATCCCTACCCTGCTTTTCACTATGTCTTGATTTAGTGTAGAACTTAGAGTTAAAGTGTCATGTCTGAATATATGCCTTTAAGCTGTGACAATACACTCACAGCCCAAGAAAACTCAGGTTCCTGGCTCATCTTCTCAAGCAATTCTTACCATTTTACCTTCCTACATACCACTCCACTCATGAGTGTCCCATGATTTGAGGCACATGGCTTTGCATCTTGACTTGTGCTTTACCAGGCCTACTTAGAATTTGTTCAATTACTAACATTCTTCCTAGGTCCTAATCATAATACTCACAACTCACCTGATATGCAAATCAATTTATCTGCATTATAATGACTGCATACAAACTTTCCCAATGTTTCCAAATATTCCATCTTTTTTCTTCCTTCTTCCTGCCTTCCTCCTTATGTCTTTCTTCCTCCCTTGTTCCTTTCTGTCATTCCCTCCTTCTTTCCCTCCTCCTTTTCTTTCCCTCTCCCTCATCAACATGTAACATTCTATGTTAAAGTTACTAGTTCTTCTGCTGAGCATTTCCTACCCTATTTCTCTTTCTAGAAAATTACATCTTTTTTTAAATCTCAGTTGATCTCTGAAGTTGACCTCAATCTCTCCAATTTTTAATAAAAAATGCTCACTGACATGGCCTTCTCTGTCCCCACCCCTAACATGTCAGTTGTGGATCTGGCCTGCCACCTGGAGAAAGCTGCCAAATATGATGACATCAAGAAGGTAGTGAAGCCGGCATTGGAGGGCCCCCTAAAGGGCATCCTGGGCTACACTGAACACCAGGTTGTCTCCTGTGACTTCAACAGTGACACCATTCTTCCCCCTTCCACGCCGGGATTGGCATTGCCCTCAGTGACCACTTTATCAAGCTTATTTCCTGGTATGACAATGAATTCAGCTACAGCAACTGGGTGGTGGACCTCATGGTCCACATGGCCTCCAAGGAGTAAGAGCCTCCTGGACCACCAGCCCCAGCAAGAACAAGAGGAAGACAGAGGCCCTCAGCTGCTGGGGAGTCCCTGCCCCAACTTAATCCCCTGACACACTGAGAATCTTCTGACCTCCAATTTATATCCCAGACCCCCTGAGGAAGGGGATTGGGGAGTCCTACCTTGTCATGTACCATCAATAAAGTATACTGTATCCAGCCAAAAATAAAAATGCAATAGTATTTTAAAATAATGATTACATTGGACTTATATATTTTTGTAGGTGCTACCCTCCACTATATACATTTCCCTTGCTCATAATCTATTAACATCAGTATTTCATATTTTATACATTTTTATATTCAACATACTGGCTAGAAAAATCTGTGATAAATAATAAATATCCAATAAACTTCCTTAATGAATAAATGTCAATCAATCATGAGAAATTATGGTTATTGGCATCACCCAAAATGCTGGCCCAAACATGATTTTTGTATAGCCAAAACATGAATTTCTATTCTTAGTAACATTGATTTAAATATTCACATCACAAAACTCCAGGGAAGGACTCATATTTGCAAGCCAAAGAACATAGTCAAAGAGTGCACTGATGTATGCTTAAGGATATATATATATATATAAAAATGTTACCTTAAAAAAATAGAATACCCCTCATCATGTAGCCATTATGCAAGATATTATGAATTAGAACTCTAGAGGAGTAACATATTTCCTACATAAATGACAAAATGTTATGGTTGACTTTGATCCCCAAATGAGATATATGGAGTTTACTATTAAAAATTGTAACTTTTAATTACATAATTATATGAGTAGCAATTATGCCTTGTACACATAATACTTGATGAGTAATTTATATTTTTCTGAGTGTTTTTATAGATGGTTTTTAAATAAGATGGTCTTTCTGAGGAAGATAAACAGTAACCAACAACTCTCCTAATCAGGATAATAACAAGTACAAAAATCATGCTGGCTAGAGCTTTTAAGAGCACCCTGAAGTCCATGGGTTACTGAAACATTTTCTTCCAATAGGAGCGGAAGCATATTTAATCACTTCACTGAATTATTTATTAGGGCCATATGATCTTCACCATTATGCATGTGGAAAAAGCAAAGGGCACGGACAAGATGGAGAACTAGCCTAGCTGGCTCCCTTCCTGCAAATAGAAACTAGAGAATCTATAAATGCAAGCATGAGCATGAATTTGATAAAGGAACACTTAACAAAAGCCACTGGGAAGTCTAAAGGCTATTAGGAGCTGGTGTTAGTGGCACTGATTGTGAGAGAGGTAGGAAATCTATTAATATGGCTCATAATATGGCTCACCCCACCATCAAAAAATACCACGGACTAAGTGGCTTAAACAACAGAAATTTATTTCTCACATTTCTAGAGGCTGAGAAATCCCACATCAAGGTTCCAGTCAAAGTGCCAAGAGTCCAGAGTTTCTGGTGAGAGCTCCCTTCCAGGCTTGCAGACAGCTGCCTTCTGGCAATATTCTCCATGACCTCCTCTTTGTGCAAAGAAAGAGAGATCACGCTCTGTGGAGTCTCTCCTTATAGGAACAGTAATCAAATTGGATTGGGACTCTACCCTTAAGACCCTGTTTCACCTGAATTACTTTCAAAAAGGCTCTCTCTCCAAATACAGTCTACATGAAGGTTAGGGTTTCAACATATGAATCTTATTCATTGAAAGACACAAACATTCAATCCATAATAGAAAGAACATCTAAGTTCTGTTCTTATCTCTTCCCATATTGCTTTGGCAGGGTTGCAGCCTGCCCTCTTGCAGCAGAAAGAGGCAGAAGTTCAAACTGGATTAAATTTGGGTTCAGTTTTTTTCAAGGCTTGGTGTACAGTGTTGATATAGGTGATACAGTGATATGTATAGGTGATACAGTATACTTTCTATTCTGATATATTAGGAAGCATAAAAGGGCTTGGCTTTCCTAATTTTACTGATATCAAGATTGATTGGTGCTTTGGATGTTGTCAGCCTAATCGATTCATTCATTATTCATTTTCTCCATCAACTCAAGCATTAGGTAGTGGTTTTAGCAGCTATTGATGATTGTTGCCTACATGCATTATTTCAACAGGAAAAACATAAGAATCCTATAAAAAGAGAGAGAGAGATAGAAAAAGAGGGAGAAACTCAGTCTACAATTCACACTTGAAATATGCCCATGCCAAATTATAACTGTAACAGTAGTATCTTTTCTGCCTCTACCTACCCCTTTCTTCAAGACCACTCCTTTGCAGTTTCAAACCCATAGATAGCATCCCAAATATGGAAGGAAGACTGTAACAATGAAGTGGAGAAATTATTTATTTATTTTTTAAAGATTTTATTTATTTGAGATTGAAGAGAGAGAATAGGCATAAAGGGAGGGAGAGAGAAGATCCCAAGCAGACTCCCCACTGAGAATGGAACCCAGCACAGAACTCAGTCTCATAACCCTGAGATCACGAGCTGAGCCAAAATCAAGAGTCAGATGTTTAACTGACTGAGCCACTCAGGTGCCCCTGAAGTGGTAAAGTAATTTTTGTTTTTTAAAAGAAGACAGTCACACATTTCTGCTTTTCACAATCTGAGTCCTTTTTTGACTGGAGATAAGTTTTAAACTGAATGAGAGACTGAATCTTTGATATAAGTGGGCTGATGTTTGAAAATGGAATTTGTCCTTTAAACTTAAAATGATTAGGAAGCTATGGTGTGTGTTAGGATGCAGGGAAGGAAAAACAGAGATTAAATGACTGATTCTTTTGTTTTTGTCACAGAGTTCACTTTGTTAAATAAATTAGATTAATATGAATATATCAAAAGATGTCCAGTATAGTGATTCGCCTTCACGATTTAAGGTAACATTGTAAGAATCCTTAAAATGCTGTCATTACTGAATTGCATCAGTTATCTTGTAAACCAGGACCTCCCTACTTTCAGAAAGGAAAAGTTTATAAAACAGTGAAAATGTCCAACTGTTGAATTACAACATTCATCTTGTTTGGGTACAGATGTAGAATTACAGATGACTGCCACAGTATTTTTCTTAGTTAAAATATACTCTGAATAACTATGTTACAAACTTAATGTTGGTAGAGATTATTAAGAATTGGTTCAATCCCTTTAATTCAATGATTCTAAAAGAAATGAAATTCTTTCAGTGCTTTCCTACACCAGTTGAAGCAAGCACAGTAGGAGTGCCAACTAGGTAAGTCAGTGGCTTTGTGGGACTCAAGACCATGGACGTGGGCTATGTGCATAGCTGAATCATCTAGACAGGGGAATCTGGAGGAAGGGGAAAGGCCAATACTAGTGAGATGAATTTGGCAATGTAAGGGAGCAAAGGATCAGAATTGTGAAGACACACAAACGAGGCCATAATCATATAAAGCTGGAAGGGAGAAGTCATTGCAGAGTACATTGTATTGTACCCATATTTTAGAAAAGGACCAAACTGTGTGTGCTGCATTTCCAATGAGAATTTTCAGCCAACTATAAATATTTTGAAGATTATCATTGTCAAAATAAAATGATTTGCAATATTTCTTATTATAATAGATGGAGAGTGTGATAGTTGATCAAGCACTTTACCTTTATGGACATTTAGTTGGTGTTTTTAAAATCGTCCCTAATTATAAGTAACACAGAGATAAATATTCTTATATAAAAACTATTAGTTGTTATAAATTATAACTTATAACTGTTGATTTTATTTATTTGCTTTACTTAGTTAAGCATGTTTATTAAATGTGCATGTCAAAATATGGTCTTATTTATTCTAGCTTTTGGAATTTAAATATTTAATCTCTTTGGAAATTATTTTAGGTTATGGTGTAGCAAAAATGTAAAAGGAAAATTTCTAGTCTATGAATTAAGTAAAATCATCAGAACATTAATAGTTTAGAGAGATAATTTTAGTGATATAAAAATTCTAAGGGCAGTAGATAAATATATGCAAAAATATATCACTGCCTTTCCCTAAATTGTGAGGATTAAATCTTTTCCCTTGCTTTTTTACAAATTTATGTGCATTACAAATGTTTTTACATGAATTCATCAATATCTGTATTCAAAGAAAAGTAAATGAACAACATATCAACAAAACCTGTCTTGATGGCTCTGCTCAGAGTTGACAGAAGTTCTGATTTCTCTAAGTTCTAAAAGACATAGTTGTGAAGCCAAAACAACATAAATCAAGTTAAAATGACAGTACTCTTAGAAGTACAGAAGAAAACACCGAAGTACTAGTAAATTAGTGTCCACTCTTTAGATGTGTTTTTAAAGAAAAGTGATCCGATTGTATTCTAAAGCAAAGGTCACTATTGTCATTAAACATATCAATTCTCCCCTATGTTAACTATAGGTTTTTGATGAACATGCATTATGAATATTTTTCTATCTCTGCATTAGACACAACTGTACTGAAATTTTTACATGAGGATCTATTTATGACCACAAAGTTATAAAGTTATTGTCATTTTGAAATAAAGCACCCACAAACAAAACTACTGCCTGTACAAAAGCATGTTATAGGGTCTTAAGTTACAGAACCAGTGCCTTATTTTTTAGTACTTAAGTTGCTTTTACATCTTCATTACTATATATCCCTGTGCCTTTGTGTGAATTTGAGGTCATATTGTTAGGATAGATTCCCATTTATTTATTTTATTTTATTTTTTTTATTTACTTATGATAGGCACACAGTGTGAGAGAGAGAGGCAGAGACACAGGCAGAGGGAGAAGCAGGCTCCATGCACCGGGAGCCCGACGTGTGATTCGATCCCAGGATCGCGCCCTGGGCCAAAGGCAGGCGCCAAACCGCTGCGCCACCCAGGGATCCCTAGATTCCCATTTAAAAACACATTGTGTATTGTCAAATTGCTTTTCAGAAAATTTGTTCTAATTTAAATATAAACTCTAATGTATGAGAGAGAAGATTATGTAACTTGCCAGATTATATTTCTTCTTTGCGGATTTTGATTGTTTTGTTGGTGGAAAAAAAGAAATTTATACCAAAATGTTACTATTCTTTTTTTATTTGGATTTAATTGACATGAAGTTAATGCAAGTGATTTGCTAAGTTTACACATCCTGGGCTGTGTTCACCATAACTTTAGCTACCAATTGTCCTGTTACATCACTGTTACAGTATCATTGACTATATTCCTTATGCTGTGACTTTTATTCCCTTTAGTCATTCCATAATTGGAAGGCTGTTCCTTCTGCCCTTCACTCATTTTTTCCACACCCCTTCCCAAAAACCCCCTCTGGCAACCATCTCTTTATTCACTGTATTTACAGGTCTGAATCTGCTTTATGTTTATTCATTTGTTTTTGTTTTGTTTGTTTATATGTGTTTTCAGATTCCACTTGTGAGTGGACTTTGTCTTTCTCAGTCTGACTTATTTCACTTAGTACAATACCCTTTAAGTCCACTTTTGTTGCTGCAAATGGCACAATATCATTCTTTTTTATGACTATAAAATTCATAGATATATAGAGATAGATATAATATCATATTTTCCTTATTAATTTGTCTATTGATAGAAACTTAGGCTGCTTCTATTTTTTTTGTCTAATGTAAATAATGCTACAATAAATATAGGGGTGCATGTAACTTTTTTATTTGTGATTTTTGTTTTCTTTGGGTGAATACTCAATTATGGAATTACTGGATCATATAATGTTTCTATTTTAAATTTTTGAGGAAACTCCATACTGTTTTCCACAGTGACTGTACCAATTTCCATTTCCATCAATAGTGCACAGGGTTCCTTTTTCTCTGCATCCTCACTAACACTTGCTATTTCTTTTCTTTTTCATTTTAGCCATTCTAACTGGTGTAAGGTGATATCTCATTGTGGTTTTTAATATTCATTTCTTTGTTTTGTTTTTTTTAAGATTTTATTATTTATTCATGAGAAACACAGAGGCAGAGACATAAAACAGAAGAAGAAGCAGGCTCCCTGCAGGGAGCTTGATTTGGGACTCAATCCCCAGACTCTGAGCCAAAGTCAGATGCTTAACCACTAAGCCTCCCAGGCATCCCTCATTTCTCTGTTGATGAGTGATGCTGAACATCATTTCATGTGTTTCTTGGTCATCTGAATGTCTTCTTTGGAAAAAAATATCTAGTTAGGTCCTCCACACTTTTTTTTTTTTTTAAGTCAGATTGCTTAGGGTTGGTTGAGTTGTATAAGTTCTTTATATATTTTGGATACTAACCCCTTATAAGATATATTATTTACAAATGCCTTCTTTCATTCAGTAGGTTGTCTTTTTGTCTTGTTGATTGTTTCCTTCACTGTGCAAAAGCTTTTTATTTTGATGAAGTCCCAATAGTTTAATTTTGCTTTTGTTTCCCTTGCCTGAGAAGACATATCTAGAAAAATGTTGCTATATCTGATGTCAGAGGTAACTACTTCTGTTCTCTTCTAGGATTCTTATGGTTTCAGGTCTCACATTTAGGCCTTCAATCCATTTTGAGTTTATTTTTGTGTCTTGTTTTAGAAAGTGGTCCAATTTCATTCTTTTGCATGTAGCTATCTAGTTTTCCCAGCACCATTAATTGAAGAGATTTCTCCCCACTGTATAGTCTTTCCTCTTTTGTCATAAATTAATTGAAATATATAACTGTGGGTTTATTTCTGAGCTCTCTAATCTGGTCTATTGATCTATGTATCTTTTTGTGTGTGTGCATGTGTGTGTGAGTACCATACTGTTTTTGATTACTACAGCTTTGTTGTATATCTTGAAATCTGGTACTGTGATACCTCTAGCTTTGTTCTTTCTCAAGTTTGCTTTGATGATTCAGGGTCTTTTCTCATTCCATACAAATTTTAGGATAATTTGTTCTAGTTCTATGGAGAATGCTGTTGATATTTTGATAGAGATTGCATTAAATCTATGGATTACATTGGGTAATATGGATATTTTAACAATATCAATGCTTCCAATTTCTGAGCATAGACATCTCTCCAGTTGCTTGTGTCATCTTCAATTTCTTTCATCATTGTTTTATAGTTTTTGGAGTACAGGTCTTTTACCACTTTGGTTAAGCTTATTCCTAGGTATTTTATTCTGTTTGGTGCAATTGTAAATGGTGCTTTTTAAAAAATTTACTTTCTGCAACTTCATTATCAATGTATAGAAATGTTACTGAGTATTCGTTTTGTATCCTCCTACTATATTAAATTCATTTATTACTTCTAGTACTCTGTTGGTAGAGTCATTGGGATTTTTTATGTATAGTATCATGTTGTCTGCAAATAGTGACAGTTTATCTTCTTTATCGATATGGATGCCTCTTATTTTTCTTCTCTGATTGCTTGGCTAGGACTTCCAGTAATATGTTGAATAAAAATGGCAATGATGGACATCCTTTCTTTTCCATGATCTTAGAGAGAAAGCTGTTGGTTTTCCACCATTGAGTATGATGATAGGTGTTGATTTTTCACATATGCCCTTTTTTATGTTGAGGCATATTCTCTCTAACCTCTCTTTGTTGATTTTTTTTAATAATGGCTAGAAGTCAAATCTCAAATACTTTTTCATCTATCAACAAAATTGTTTTGATATGTATTTATTTCAGCACTTGGAAAGCTGAATATTTACCTAAATTTTGTGTGAAATATACATTTAAATTTACAGGGAATATTTTAATCTCTTTATATATTTTATCAAATGAATATCAGAAAATTCTAAAAAGTAGCCAAAGCAAGTACATGCTCTTTTAGAAATAAAATATGTTGATAGTACCTGAAAGGATTTTATTTCTTACCTACTTCTTTAGCTTTCTAGTTTCACCATCCTTGCTGAATAGACAGTCCTTCTGAGAAGGATAATACTATGAGTGACACTCTCCTATGTTGAATCAAACATAAAGATGTATACAACAGAAGGTTAGTGAAGTAGGTTGAATTGTGACCTCCAAAAGGATACGTGCAAGTCCTTTTCCTCTATACTTGTGAATGTGACCTAAGTGGAACTATGTCTTTGTAGATGTAATGGATACAAGATGAAGCCATACTGGATTAGGATAAGTCCTAGAATATTCAAAACTATGAGAGAATAAATTTTGATTGTTTTAAACCCCTTCCTGTGACATACTGGGTTTGCTGTGGCAACCCTAGGATACGAAAACATCATATATTAAATAACCAATAGAGGTGGCCTTGAATAGATAATGGAACAGAAGAAAATGAAGAAAGCAAACTAATATTTACTGAGAATGTAGTACAGCCCTTCCACTAACAACTTTGTTTATTTTTAGGATGGATTGATTTATTTATTAGTTTGAGAGAGAGAGAGAGCATACAAGTGAGAGGAGGGACAGAAGACAGAAGGAGAGGGAGGAAAATCTCAAGCAGACTCCATGCTTAACATGGATCCCAATGCAGGACTTGATCCAATGATACTGAGGTCATGACCTAAGCCTAATTAAGAGTCAGACACTTAATTGACTGAGCCACCCAGGCACCACTACACTAACAACTTTCAAATGTATGTCATTAAGAATTATACAAATGTAGTGACATACATATGATTGCAATTTTTAAATATTACAATGAAGGCTTATAAAACTTTAGTAACCTCTCTTATATGAATATATAGTCTTTCTTAGAGTATTCCAAGGTTTACACAGATAAAGTTTTTTTTCTGTTTTTGGATAAATATTGGCCATCAGTACTCTCAGGCACTATTCTAAACACTGTAGATATAGCAGTCTTCAAAATAGACAAAAATATCTTCCCTGGAGAAATTTCAATATAATGGAAGCAGAAAGATAATAAGTAAGAAAAATGTATAGCAGGGAAGCCTGGATGGCTTGGCAGTTGAGTGTCTGCCTTTGGCCCAGGGCATGATCCCGGAGTTCCGGGGTCAAGTCCCATATCAGGCTTCCTGCATGGAGCCTATTCTCTCTCTCTGCCTATGTCTCTGCCTCTCTCTCTCTCTCACTCTCTCTCTCTCTCCCTCTGAGTCTCTCATGAATAAATAAGTACAATCTTAAAAAAAGAAAAAAGAAAAATGTATAGTATGTACATGGTAATGTGAATGATGGAGAAATTTTAAAAGGACAAAGCTTTCCAGAAGTGAGTTTCAATTTTCAAGAAGGTTTTACTGAATAGGTGCTATTTGAATAAAAGCATAGAAGACAAGAGAGAGAGAATTGTGTATTGAGCAAAGGCATTTCAATAAATGCCTGAGTGAGAGATTGCATGGCATGTGTGAATAATGGCCTATTCAACATTTTAGCTGGAGAAGAATGAGAAGAGAAGCTAGAAAAAAGTTGAAAGTGCCCAATTTGGATAATACATATAGGTAATTGTAAAGATATCACCTTCATTGGGAATGAGTGGGAAGCTTTTAGAGAATTTTAAGCAGAGGAGGGGTGTGAAGTTATTTATTTAATGATATATAACTTATCTAGAGTAAGGTATGAGTAGGTATGGTTAATATGTTCATTTTTAATTAATAAATCATAACTAGAGCTCCAATTCCAGTTTTCATTTTAATAACTTTAAAGAACAATTCCTGACCTGGTTTTCAAGTCACATACAACCATTACATTCTGCAATAGAAGTGACCAATTGCCATTAAATCTTCTGAATTCATGTCTGTTATCAAGGGGATAGAGAAATAAATAAGAAGCATACATATTTCCTCTTATCAATTAAGTGTTTAGATTGGAAAGAAATAAGTTGGTCTTGTTACTTACTTTTTGTTTTTAACTGCTCAGCATTTATTTATTTATTTCACTTTTTTTTTTTTTTTTCATTTTCCCCTGGAAAAACATACTGGGTATACTGAGAATGAGAAGTAGTTTCATTTAGACAATGAAGTACTTTATCCAGTTCTCTTGAAGAGGAATACATATTCCATAAAGATTCAAGATTTGAAGCTGAATACAATAATAAATTGGTATCTGGAATTTTTCTTTGTTTGAAAAAGAAGCTATTGTATTTTCAGTGGCATGTGGTTGCCTACATCTTTTAAAGATGTTTGTAAATAAAAAAAATGTGTGTGAGAATGTTGGGCAGCTATTGGGTTGGGTTACAATGGACCTCTTCTTTGCTATTCATAGTACATATATTCACTATTATTTTCATCAGTGTAATCACCCTATCTTTCCATTCTCAGTTCATGTGTTTCTGACATATAAACTAGACCTGATTAATTTGAATATGGATTTTTCTCTGCCTTCTATGATTAGCTCAAGGATACACACATCAATGATACACATTTAGAATCAGTAAAAGATAAAGAGCCTTTTCTCTGGGATTGTTGGAAGATGTTGCAGCACTTTTTTAACATGGAGGAATGTGAAGCTAGAATTGGTGGAACATAGCACATGCAGATGTTAAAAAGTCAAAGAAAGAATGTAGAGATAAGTGAACTCTTGGATAAGCCTGTTTTAAATTCAATCTATTCATAGATTTCTTAGTTGCCTAGCATAAATTCATCTTCTATCTGTTGTGTTGCCCAATTTGAGTTGGATTTGAGTTCTATGCACTTAAGATTACCTTAACTGATCCATTACCTAAATCAGAAAAACTCTATTTGTAAATACAAAATCAATGTATTTATGCTGAATCCCCTTTATTTAATCATTATACCCTATTCTGCCCTTATATATGAAACAGTTAAATATTCTAAAAGGGTAAAAAAGACTTTTATAGAAAATGTATAGTGAATTATATCTACAGAAAGTTTTGCATGACGATAATATCACAATCAACCCATCACCAATATATACATATATGTGGTGTTTTTCTCTAGCAATACTCATGCTTTGGCTATAAATTAATCACACGATTGTCTATAACATCCTCTGCAAAAACAAAGGAATTGAAGGAAGAAAAAATACACAATATTGTCTATCATACACATTTATTAGTTAAATTACTTAGCATGTATATAATCTTCCCAATGTACCACCCAAGAAAAGCAAAAAGACTGTGAACATCAAAGGTCCACCTAGGTCCATCTCCTTGAGCCAATTCTATTTAAATTCCTTCTGCTTTCTCCATTTTTCTTGCATACAATGATATTTTTTCCTGTCATGTTGCTATTTGTTGTTCATAAATTCCAAGGCATAACCAGTGCATGCAAATCACAATGTTTTTATGAGAAGAGGAGTTTAGTGCCAGTACAAAGATTTATGACACCATATATTTTTTTAGTTGCTATTAGTCACACAGGCATTTTAATGTAGAGATTAATTTTTAATAACTCTTCTATTTGCATCTCTGGACTTATTGATTTGAAACATGGTGGTGGCAGTGATCAGGATGTCTTTTTATAGTCAAAGGAACTTTAAATAAGCCTTTCCCATAAGTCTGCACATTTCTTACAGTCATATTCACTGAGCTGAAAAATGTTTTGTTGTTTGAAAATGATCATAGTGGACATATTATGTGACTGATCAAAACTCTATTTAATTTTGAAGACACTACGTAATATATTCATTTGACAATAAGAAGAAAAAAAACTCACTTTATCTTTTTTATATTTAAAAATTTATTCATAAATAAATCCAAAGGACCACAGCTTAGTAAACCTAATGTATTTAGAGGGCAAATATGCCATGGTGTATGTTCTTTAATTTTACTCAAAAACTTACTCCTATTGTTTTGTAAAGTTATAATCATAGCACGTAGGTAAATAAAATAACAAGGTCCTACAAGCAATATATTATTCAATTTAATTCTCAGTAAAATTCAACAAATAAAGTCTTATTTGAACAGAGAAAAATAGAAATCAATTAGAAATCAGCACAACACACAAACACAATTTTAACAAGCACTTTTTAAAAAAGTCTAAATGTCTAAATACTTAACAACTGGGATTGACTAATGATGCAGCCATTAAATGACATATTTTGTAGTTATTCCAATATTTAAGATAGGATAATATTGATGACATAAAAAAGAAATCATGATATTTTAAGGTAAAAGACATCTGTGATTAAAAACCCATACTTGAAAGGAGGAATGTGTATAAATGTGTGCAAAAAAATGCTATCATAATAAATTACAGTATACTAATAATTGTTATCACTTGGTATGACTGTAGGTTTTTTTTCACTTCTATCCATATTTTCCACCATAAAATTTATTATTTTATTGTTGGATAAATTACCTTAAAAGGTTTATACATTTTGAAGGATGTACAACTAGGACAATCTATCCTTACACTTAAGAAGCATGAAAACATGGTGTTTTATATGAAGCTGCACAGAAGTGGAATAAACTCCTTTGACAGTAGACTTCCTTTCATAATAATACTAGTCTTGGTTATTTGGACCAACCTTCATGATCCATAAAGCATGACGACTAGGAACACCTAAGAAAATATAAACACATCTTCCTAGAAGCATAATAGTCAAAAGGTGCTATGAACAAAATTTTCTTCCCAAATCCATATGTTGAAACTGTAGTGATGAATGTGATTGTATCTGGAGATAGGTCCTTTGGAAAGTGATTAGGTTTAGATGAGATCATAAGGCCAGAGCCTTCATGATGGGGTTTATAAGACACACGGAAGAGTGAGCTGTCTACTATGTGAGGATACAAAGGCAGCTGTCTAGAAATCAGGAAGAAGGCCCTTACTAGGCAGTGAATCTACCAGCATATGATCCTGGACTGTCTAAGCTCCAGAACTGTGAGAAATAAATTTCTATGGTTTAAGCTGACCAGTATCTACTAATTTGAGCTAAGAAACTAGGAGCATGAGAGATTATGGTGCCACTGTACAAGGAAGGAAGGGAGAAGAAGGAAGTACAAAGGAGCAGGACAACCATTAAAATTATTATTGAGAAAGAAGATTTTCTTTTTTTTTTTTTAAGTAGCTAAGAGATTGAGGAATCCTTTGGAATTTTCTGAAAATTGTCTCGAGCTTATAAATGATGACAACCCTAGTGCTGGAAACTTGAAAGGCTATCGAAGTTAATGTCCATTGAAAATAAATAAACTTTTACATGAATTATGACTGATCTTTGATTCACTTACATGGTCTAGAATAATCACAGGATTTGACTTTTACATTATCAGATTGCTAGTGCTCCTAAGTATGTGTAGAATAAAACAAAACTCCATATATATCTATGTGAGGGAAAATAGCATCACTCTAGGCTTCACATTATTTTTTTAAAGATTTATTTATTTATTTATTTATTTATTTATTTATTTATTTATTTATGATAGACATAGAGAGAGAGAGGCAGAGACACAGGAGGAGGGAGAAGCAGGCTCCATGCCGAGAGCCCACCATGGGACTCGATCCCGGGACTCCAGAATCACACCCTGGGCCAAGGCAGGCGCTAAACCGCTGAGCCACCCAGGGATCCCCTTCACATTATTTTTTAAAATACATTTTTCTATAATTTCAAGTATATCTAGGTCTATGAAGAGATAAAACAATAGAAATGAGAACCAGGCAATGACAAGATAAGAGAAAAGACTTTCATGTAGTGTAAGTGGTGGAATTACTATTATGATACTAAAGCAAGTATAGTTGATATAGAAATAATAGCTGACATTAAAACTTTTAGCAAAGAACTGGACATTATAAAAGGCATTATTAAAGATCTGAAAATAATAATCTGAAATTCTAAAAATTAAAAATATAATAACCCAAATTTATTACCCAGTGAATAGATTTCACAGCAGATTCAACAAAAGAAACTATCCCATATGAAGTCTGGGGAAATAATATGAAAGAGAGAATATAAAAAATACAATAATACAGCTTAAGATTTATTTTATTAGAGTCTTAGGAGGACAAGACAGAATCGGACAACCTGCACCCCGATGTTTCTAGCAGCAATGTCCACAATAGCCAAACTGTGGAAGGAGCCTCGGTGTCCATGGAAAGATGAATGGATGAAGGAGATGTGGTTTATGTATACAATGGAATATTACTCAGCCATTAGAAACGACAAATACCCACCATTTGCTTCGACGTGGATGGAACTGGAGGGTATTATGCTGAGTGAAGTAAGTCAATCAGAGAAGGACAAACATTATATGGTCTCATTCATTTGGGGAATATAAATAATAGTGAAAGGGCGTAAAATGTATTACTGAGACCAGCTAAACAAATGTAATGACCCATCGTTTGGAAAACACTGGCCTAACATATGACTGCTACTCAGTCTCTTGACATAAATTACAGGTACAAACAACCATGAGTGTTTTTTAACTTTCAGAGCAAGTCTTCACACTGGGGCAACTGTATCATGGGAATATTACCAAGTAAATATTTAGAGAATCAATGTTCAGATCCTCAGTTTTCATAACATTCTTTTCTAAATTTGATTTGTCTGATAACAGGCATAAGATGGTTCCTCTTTTTCCTTTCAAAACGTTCTTTTACCCATTTTTCAAAAGAAAGACAAAGCCCTTCAAATAGCGTGAATGCATGCACTGCCAAAATTAAGAATGCCCGGCATTCCAATACACATACATTCATTAAGATATGTATGTTGGTTTAAGGAGACTCCTTTAATGGTTTCTTAACAGTTTTAAATATATTGTAAATTGGGTGATGAGATCACTTATTATCCCCCAAAGAATGAATTACTCTTGGGGGACAGTTAATAAAAAGAAGACAAAACTTCAGATCTTCACACAGAATTTTTTCCACATGTATATGTTGGACATACTGATTCCATTGATAAAGTCAATTAAAGCTCTGTCACAATATCCATCATCCAATCCTAGTATTTTGAAATAATATATACAATTTTTTTTCAATTTTCTATGATGCAAGATACTATTAAAATTCCTGTAGCTTAAATTTTATTTAAAAACATAACCAATGAATCCAAAGACTGTAAGTATATTATACATTTTGATAATTATTAAATTTCAAAAGGTAATTTGGAGAAAAATGCCTTTTTAAGAGATATATTAAACTATATAACTTCACTTTATCAGTTTATGAATGTTATTTACTGGAAAGATGAAATAGGATTTGAATGGAACAATTCTATTCTACTTTTTCATTTTAATAAAAACATTAATTGATTTTATTTTCATAAATAATAGGAATACAAGAATCACATGGAGATAGACTTTTTAAAATAATTTCTGGGTTGCTCTGATTTTGACAACTATCTGAATTGCATGACACTGTCATAAAAATTAATTTTTACTAACCTTTCGCCTGATTCTTGAAGAGACTATTTGAAATTTTTGGAAGTAATGGGTTGGAAACCACTTTGCTGGCACAAAAATACATTAGCTATTAAGTTCATTCACTTTTTTAATTTTGCAGAAATATTTTAAAAAGGATTAAGCAGCCTGTTCTTATTAGGAGCCTCTTTTTTAAGCATAAACTGTTCAGAAAGGGTTAAAATAGTAATTTAAATACATTTCCCCCATAAGATATTTTTAAATTTAATACCTTAATTCGTATTATGTTTAAAATGATTTTCTAAATCGTAGAGCTGAAAATTATGCTCATTTATCCCAATTGACACAATCAATCCTGTTGTGAAAGCATCAGTTATATCAGACTTATTTTCTATTAGAAACAGCCTAACAAGATTTTCCATTGAAAAATGTGTTAATATATGTTTTGAACCATATTTAAAAGAAAAACCTACTAAAAATAAAATTTAAAATGCTCCATTTAAGACAAATAAGGAAAAGCAGTGAAATCAAGGTCTAAACAAGGTAAATCTTAATATAATTATATCTATATTTTAAGAGGAATTTTTTTTCATTAGTTCAAGTATAATGCCATAAATTCCTTTATATATATCATGTTGGCTGCAAACCCCAAATGTTCATATGTTGTAATTTTGTTTAAATGTCAAATTATCCTTCAATGCTTATTGTCATATAATCATTGATTTATTGGGGAATTTTAGGAAATGTTTCTAAATTTCTGAACACATAGGCATTTTATATGTTTGGTTTTTACATTGGTTGCACTGTCATCAGGAACATAGTCTATTTCAAATCTTTGGAATTTCCAGAGGTTGGTTTAAGATCTAGCATATAGTAATTTTTGTTGTTGTTGTGAATAGTCTATGTATACTTTAATATGTATTCTGTGTTGCTTGTGTATGATATTCTACACATGTCAATTAGAGCATTTGTTAACCATATTATTTAAATATTGTATATACTTACTGATTTTTGTTGATGGATTCTAAAATTTCTGAGATTTTAAGTTAAAGCTGTTTCTCACTGTAATTCTGGACTGTATCTTATTTATATTTATCTGTCAATTTTATTTATATATTTTGAGGTTATTTCTCTCTCTCTCTCTCTCTCTCTCCCTCTCTGTTTCTCTCTCTTTCTCTGTCTCTGTCTCTCTCTGTCTCTCTGTCTCTCTATCTCTCTCTCTCTCTATATATATATATTCATTTAAAATTTTGTTTTCCTGATTGAAACATTTAACATTATGAATTAAAGTTACTTTTCTTTAACATCTATTTTGTGTGATATTAACACAATTATGTAAGTTTGATTTGGTAAGGGTTTATCTAGCTTATCTTATAACTATCTTCCAGCCTTTTTTTTTTTGTATTCTTTATTGTTATTGCATTGCTTGTAAGACCATAAAGTGAGCTTTTATCTTTGAATTTGCTCACTTTTTTATGACATTTTTAAAAAAATTTCATTTATTTATTCATGAGACACACACTCACACACACACAGAGAGAGAGAGAGAGAGAGGGGTAGAGACACAGGCAGAGGGAGAAGCAGGCTCCTCGCGGGCAGCCCACGTGGGACTCGATCCTGGGTCTCCATGACCAGGACCTGGGCCCAAGGCAGCGCTAAACCACTGAGCCACTCTTTTCAGTTCTAGAGATTAAAAAAGTCATTGATTTATCAAATTTTGGTGTTAACTTAAAATTTTTCCCTCCTCCTCAAAGATAATGCAGGGAACTTAGAAAATTCTAATTTTATTTAACTGTTCACAATTCATAAGATATGTTATGATGAATATTAAAACACATAAGATGTGACTATTATTTTAAATAATACATATTCTTCTGAAGTTATGCATGTTTTTGTTCTTTGTGTTCCTATTTATTTCTTCCTATGTGTCTGTTTTCCATATGAATTCATTTTCCTTAAGACTAATGCTCAGCTTTTAGTATTTATTTTTATGGAGGTTTCTATCTGTTTCACTGAACATGAATTTGTATTTCAAGTGTGTCAAGTGCCTTTGACAATGAAGTACACCCTAATGTTCAGTTTTCATCATATGGCTACGAAATTCCTCTCAAAATATATTTTTTTCTTTTCATTCTCTCTCTTTATATACCAAGTGCCACAAAACTAAGATTTAAATGAACTGACTTTATTGCTAATATACATAAAAAGCTAAAAGAATTTCATGTCTCAAAAACCAATGTACCTGTTTGATTCTTTTAAGGATCATCTTGGTGACTAGAACAATGGATTGAGAAAATCAAGTGAGGTACCTGAACCAGGTCAAAATTTTATAGACTGCAGAGTAAGATGAAGCAAACTTTATAATATAAGGTTACTTGGTTTTGTGTTGCATGCCATTTAAACAATTCCTTCATATGTATATGTTTGTAGGACTTTTCAGTGCTCTTGACTGACAATGACTAATTTGCCTGCCTCTATTGCCCAAACCTTATAAACCCAAAAGAATTTTAAAAATTTAAATATCTTGGGATCTGATAAAAAACTATACATACCAGAAGGAATTCACACTATCCAAAGAAAGGAATTTAATGCTCTAAGGTTGGAGTAAAGGATTGAAAGAATACGTAAGAAACTGCCAGTTACAAATGAGGCCTATCTATACTCTATACCACATTGCTTCCTGTAATTACATTGTAATCATCAGATTTGTTTACCCTCTATCCACAACAATATATGTATCAAGTCAATAGATATCAAAGCCTTTCTAAACTTCAATATAGTTTTACCTTTCTAAACCTCAATATAGTTTTTCTTATCTATCAAGAAAATTTGTTAGTAAAATAAAATTAAGAAAAGGACCATAATGTAGTGTGGGAACACACACAAAAAAGCAGATATTCTATTATTTGATAACCTAGGCTCATCAATGGACCAACCCTGTTTTTTCTTATCTTAAAGCATGGAGTGAAGGTTATGGAGTATATAAACATAACATGAAAATGTACAATGCATGTTTCATCCTCCTATAGGTCTTCAGTGTCCGAAGACACCTGCTGTCAATAATCTTTTTTCACTGCTAATTCCTTAATAATTAAAAATACCTGTATAAGCACAAGATCACACCCCAACATAAATAGAACTTCTTAGAGAAGAGAGAATTGCAACAGTTTTCTTTTAAAAAAAATTATATATGTGTGTATGTATGTATGTATGTATCTATGTTTATTTATTTGTTTGTTTGTTTGTTTATTTATGTATTTATTTATTTTAGAGTGAGAGCAGGTGCCTGGTGGGGAGGTGCAGAGGGAGAGGGAGAGAAGCAGATTCCCTGCTGAGGATGGAGCCTAATGCAGGGCTCCTACAGCCCTGAGATCATGACCCTGAGTTGCTGTCAAGAAGCCTAACTGACTAAGCCACACCGGTTTCCACCCATTCCTTTTTAAAGTTGTTGTTTTGTTTTGTTTGTTTGTTTGTTTTGTTTTGTTTTGTTTTGTTTGAAGGGAGAGAGAAATAAAGGAAGAGAGAGAGAAAGAGATCTTTAAGCAGTCTCCCCACTGAGTGTGGAGCCCGAGGCAGGGCTCAAACTCACCACTCTGAGATCAGAACCTGAGCCAAAACCAGGAGTTCCATGCTTATCCAACTGTGCCATTCAGGTGCCTCAATGCCAACAGTTTTCTAATTAAACTTTATTGGGATCACATTGAAAGCAATTTCTCTTGAACCACCTAGGCTTTTCTTCTTCATCTTTATACCCATAGGGCTAATAAGCACATTGCATTGGCACATAATATACATTAAAAATATTTGTTAGATGTATGGAGAGATGAATGAACAAATAAATGAGTAGTTATTGGATGCCTGGCAATGTTTTAAAAAGATATATTCTCAAGAGCAGAGTGTGGAAATAACTTAGAAATGGGCTTCTAGAATAAAGACTATGGATGGATATATTAAAAGGGTTAATCAAGAATGACTATCTTATGAGCTCACCTGAGTGGCTTAGTCAGTTAAGCTTCTGGCTCTTGATCTTGGCTCAGGTCATGATTTCAGGGTCTTTAGATTAAGCCCCATGTGGGGCTCTGTGCTAGGCATATAGTCTGCTTAAGATATGCAATCTCTCTCCCTCTCCTTCTCTCCTCCTTACATTCCCAGCCGCCTTTGCTCTGTCTCTCTCTAAAAAAATTTAAAAAAAGAAAAAAAAAGAAAGAAAGAAAGAAAGAAAGAAAGAAAGAAAGAAAAGAAAAAGAATCGCGATCTTAAAAGTAATAGCCTATTTTATTTCAGAAGAATAATCATGATAAAAAATATCTTAGTCATTCACATATTCTTTCCAGTCAAGAATTAGATTGTCAAGAGAATTTCAGTACAAGTATTTGTAAAGATGTGGAAGTTTTTGCTGTATTTTTTACTGTATGTTTTCCTATGCCACACAAAAATTATAGAAGTAATATTTTGGATAATATTCTTATTCATGAAAGGTCATTATTTATCTTCAGAAAATCTGAGTATACTAAATACATTGGTCTCACATCTCTTAGATTTTATAAATGTGATTCAATTTTTTAACTTATTTATTTTTCATGAACATTTAGTTTTTCAGTCTTTGCTAAAGATAAAAATGAACTAGTTTTATACAGTAATTTGCCTATGAGGCAATGTCAAAGGGCAATCCTGTTTTATATAGCTAAGTGGATCATTAATATACACATAAACAGCAATCATTTTTCAGTGTCAGTGGTCTTATTGTAAATGCAATTATTCTTATTGCATTCTTAATATATAAGACTATATTTTCTAAGTTTCTGTAAATTTTTTAAAGATTCTTTTTTAAGTAATCTGCACAGCCAGCATGGGACTCAAACTTACAACCCCAAGATAATGCTGTACCAACTGAGCCAGCCAGGTGCCATCAATTTTCTGCAACATTTTTTAAAATTTTTTATTTATTTATGATAGTCACAGAGAGAGAGAGAGGCAGAGACATAGGCAGAGGGAGAAGCAGGCTCCATGCACTGGGAGCCCGACATGGGATTCGATCCCGGGTCTCCAGGATCGCGCCCTGGGCCAAAGGCAGGCACTAAACCACTGCGCCACCCAGGGATCCCAATTTTCTGCAACATTTTTAAAGGTCGTAATTTTTCCTGTTTTCTATATTTTGAAAGAATCACAATAATTACAATGTTTCTATAATATTAAAATAAGAGCAGCCTTAATGTCTATGAATATCATATATATTTTTATACATTGTTTCTGGGCATATATCCAATATCTTATAGCTTAATTAAAAGTTATAAATTACAGAATTTCCCATGAATTTATATGCTTGAACCCCTTCTATCACATGGAAGGGTTATCTTTTCATTAAAATATTTTGCAAAAACAAATTATACACACACACATATACACATCATTGTTCAGTTTTATATAGTAAGGCAAATAGTTGCAAACAATTAGCTGGCCTTTGCAAAAACCTTAGCACTTAAACTAACATCAAAAACAGTCGAAATAAAAATGATCTTTCACTTAATAAGAGAAAATGCATGCTACAATATCTGGTTTTAAATATATGTAAAACAAAAAAGGAAACACACACATGCATTCTGACTACCAAGACACAGGTAGAGATCAACAGTAAAAAATGGATGAATTCACAGCAGACTTTAGAAGGGTTGATCTTTGTGTGGTTATCAGCCCCATAGACATCTAATGCCAAAACTATATTTGAGATTCAGTCTAAATACATTATTTTCTTTATAGAATTTTATAGTGAATATAGCTTTATTTATTAGTATATCAACAAGAGAAGATCAGGATTTTTTTAACCTCATTCTACCTTTTTAAATCACCAAATACAAGAGAATACAAATTTCATAGATCTGAAAATACAGTTGGAAAGAATTTTTACCTTTTTCAAAAATAGATATGCACACCAATATTCAACACCTTCATAAAAAATCCATCCTATTTACAGCTCTAATAAACCCCCATTAAATCACAGTAATCATGTGCTAGAGAACAGGTGTTTTAAATCACTAAATTTGGAAGTGAAGTGAAGTTGAAGGAGCATGTTGGAAGCTTTTCATTGGCTGAGTGTGGCTGCAGTTTCCATGGCAATTCCACCCTGGTTCCCAAATCTTCTTCTCACTCTTTCAAAATGCAGTGGAAAATACTATTTAGTATGAGGACAAAAAATTGGGTCAAATTATCATCACTTATTTAGCTAGAAACAGCAATAGGAATAGTGAGAACCATGTGTGGACTCTCCTTTATAATTTGCTCACATTTTATGTCACCTATATTCATTTATCCATATTTTCTACGCCCTCTGCTGTTAATGAACCTACGTTGCAAAAGAAAAATACCCATAGGGCAACGGCTTGTAACAATAATCATCATTTATGGAGAGAAAATGCCAATCATACAGATTACAATCACACTTGATGTTTATACTTAAAATGTTACATATTTGGATCCATGAAAATCATTATCAGGTAGCATTAACCCAATACTCCAATGCCCTATGACATTTCCAAATTGGGCTGCATGAAGTCCCTGTTTTGAGTTGGCATTACCTTTAGAGTTAGAGCAGGAGAAAGACATAGCCCAAGAGCTGTTACTAAATAGCTCAGTTAAGAAACAAAGGAACAATATACAGAATACACACACTGCATGGGAATCCTCTCAACCAGGACTCTGCTCATGCAAGCCAAGACGCAAGGCCCTTCTAGACTCTTAACTTGATAAGGCTACACATACATAGGAACCACTCTATGAAAGTGGAGTATGTCTGAAAAATACTTATGGCTACAATCTAACACAGTTTAAACAATCTCATAGCATTTCCCATTTATGACATGTTACAATTTCAGTTGATAACCTAAGAAGATAAAGAGCCATGCTTTAACTGAGGTTTTAGTGAATCTGTGAAGACAAAAGAGGAAAGACGCTAGGAGCAGAGATAACAAAGAGCTAATGAGCAAGATTAAGACTTTCCACTTGTGATTACTTCACTGAGGAATTTAGGAAAACAGCCCTCATATGGAACATATGACTTTAAAATGAGAGTGCCTACAGAAGACAAAACGGGATAATAATCCCCAAGTTTATAGACTATTTGGGGTTTAAAAGAGGCACCAAATTGGAGATGAAATGACAAGGATCTGGCAAAAATGGACAGTGATGTAAATCAGGATAAATTAGGTAAAGTAAGACTCTGTACCTCAGATTACACTTTTCAAGAGCTTGTCCCTTAAAAATCTTTCTTCCTAAAATGCTTAGGTATTTGAATATCTCAGAGAGCTGTAAAATAAATTCAGTCTTTGAAGTCAGAATCCAGGTTTTGAATTTTGACTGAGTCAGCTAAAGTTACTTTTTTCTTATCTCTGCATTTCAGTTTTCTCTTTTGTAAAGTAGGAACAAGTATATAAATCTTACATGTTTGCTGTGAAGATTAAAGACAATACATGTATTGTCATATGCACAGAGTAAATACAAAGTAAACATGTTTCCCTCTATTCCTTTCCTCTGACCCCTTATCTGTTGGTATAGGAAATGAATATAATAGAAACAGAAAGAAAAAGACATGAATTACAATGGTGAATTATGTTATTTTGTCTACCTACCCCTCTCCCCCACCCCCAGCAGTAAATACTGCATTAGAAAAGGCAAGGGGAATTATCACATTGGAACATTGGCCCATTGGAGGTCTTCTCTCTGGGACTGTTCCTGCTGACCTTTCATCAACGTGGCTGGTACCGCTTTTTTTCTTTTTGGCAATAAACACCTAGCTCCTCAGAGAGGCTGAGTGTTGACTCTCTTGGCAAGGGGGATCTGTGACCACAGAGCTCTAAAGTTCTGATAGTTATCTCTTGCCACCTGAGAAGTTTCTGGTGATGGCTCTAAAAGTAGTGGTATAAGTAAGCCATAACTTGTCTTACCTCAGCCAAATAGTTTCCCCATCAAACCCAATATCGACACTATGATCTTTGGAGCTAAATGAGATACAGCAGCAAAATTCACTTTTCAAATTCCTAATAGAGTTATAATCCTGAACCTCTGTTAGCTCCTCTAACCTTCATTATTCTAAACCTAGAACCATTTAACCTTTTGATATCCCTTATCACTCGGTTTTCCCTAGGCCATGCCCATCTTTCGGTATTTTCGAAGATCTTCAGATCTTAGAAGCCTATGTCTTACTAAATCCCCAGTCTTACCGCCTCATAACAATTACTCTAGAAAGGGGAATGTATAAAAAAATGCAGGAAGAAGTTTTTTAAAGCTCCTTCTCCCTGACACTGAAATATTTTATAGTCTAACCCTAAAGAAGAGGATGTGTGATTCCCTATTTTAAGGAAGCTCTGTTGTGCTTCCTCTAAAAAGAGAATTGAGAAATTCAGGAAGGATGTTTATAACAAATAGAGTGGGTATTCCACTCTTAGCATACTTCTCTTCCTGTGATTAGAGAAAGACTATCCAAAGAGAGGAGTTAATTCTTCCTACCTCTGGTTTCTTAGCAAGTTACCTAATTTCATCTTTATAAGAAAATACTAATGCACATGACCTTCTCAGAGCACTTAACCTGAGGGATCATGAAGAAGTATAGGGAGCATGATGGGCATAGGAGAGCCTGGGTGGGATTCTTACCCCTTTCCAAAAATACACACAGAATCACACTTTACTGATAATTTGTCCTTGTAAGAATATCAAGGCTTCATGAGCATCTAGATCCCTGTAGGAGCCTTCTCCATTCTGCATACATCATTACATGGGAGATTCTAACTGAAACAGTATTACAAATGTGATTTATTATAATCTTGTATATGTCTGTGTTTTATAGCACTTTAATGCATGCTTCTATTATATTGTCCATGTTTCTATACTGAAGTTATTTTATTGTATATATTTCTTTCACCTTCTTTACTATAAAGTGCAGGAGGTAAGGCATTTGCTTATGTTTTTGTTTTAAATTTTCAACCTGTGTCCTTAACTATTCAACATTCATTTAACAAGTTCTACGGGACAAATATTGAGCTAAAAAATAAATAAAACATGATCCCTTCCCTCTAGAATCTCATACTGATGAGCTATTTTGAGAACTTACTATGTGCCAGAGGCCTTATTGCTTTTCATTTAAACATTAACCTTAAGGAGGAAATATTTTATCCCATTTTATGTAGATAGATACCAAAAATCAAAAAGAACTCAAACTAAGGGTTTTCTGGAAGAAATCCCAGAGAGTTGAGAATGAACTACTTAGAAAGGGAAACCTAAAAATACGTAGAAAAGGAGAAAGTAAACTTGGAAAAGTTGGAAAAAAGACCAAACACACATACACACGCACATGCACATGCACGCACACAACACACACACACACACACACACACACACGTGAAAAAAAAAAAGGGCCTAAATGGGTTATGTGAAGTTACTGCTTTTTTTAGCATGCTGTCAAGGTGGTACGTTGGCAGATAGAAAAGTTTTTCAGGAAAACACGTCTAGAAATTAAAACAAGAACCTTGGTGTATTGATTTATTTAACCCAGAACTACAAATAATTGGCAGTTCCAAAGTTGTGAGTTGAAGGAGCAGATATTTCTCATATCTTTATGCTGATCTTAAGATAATGTTTCCACACAATGTAAGTAAGTAGCCAAAGGACCATCTATATAACTAATTGACATGTATTTGAGCAAAATAAGTATACTTATTTTATAACTTAGTAATGACAAATTATAAATGTCAAATCACTATTCTATTACCAATATTATTATTCAGCTAATGGTGTCATACCAAAAATGAATGTATTTTTTTCCAATTTCTAGATTTTCAAAGCTCGAACTCTTTCGGATTAAAGAGCATTTAAATGTCCCTTTATTTGGAAAGTCAATATTAATGACACTGATTCAAACTATGAGGGACTGTATAGCTATTAGGTCTTCCATTTTTTGTTTCTGAGCTAGTATCTCTTAAGAATAAGTATAATATTTTTATATACTTATATTTATTGTAGTTTTATAGAACTGTGAAATTATTAGATTCTTTGATTCTGTCATTGGTCTTTTTTTCTGTCATTTCCCCCCATAATTGCTCCCATTTATTGATATGTACTATGTTGAAAGTAGAAAGCTAGGTATACAAGTTTTACCTTCTCATATCATACTTGAGAACAACTAGCAAAGTGTCTCTACCCATTGTCAGGAAGGTGCTAAGATGAAGTAAAAAAAAAAAAAAAAAAAAAAAAAAAAAAAGCGCAGTTTTTTAATTTAACTCATCTAAGTCGAAATCCATTTTGGCATGTTTTATCTGTAAGGTGTTGTGAAAGTTATTTAAACGTAGAAACCTAAGATTTTTTAGTAATGTCACTGTTCTGTTTTTTGAGAAGAAATATATGAGATATATGTCAAGTTCCTGGCCTACTTTCAGATCCAAGTAGTTGTTAAGTGAATGCTAATTCCTACCTTTTCCTCAGACCTCAGTTCTGAGCCACTGTGTCTGCTTTTTCAAGAGCCAGTGTATAGGAGCATGCCCTTTTGCATCTGGGGAAACCGGAGGACATTTGGATCACTCAGGAATTTAGGACTTGTGCATTCAGCTTTTGCCTGCTCTGTGCTCTGCACAAAGTGGACCCTGACCTTGGATGTTAGGCAATACCTTTAAGAGCACTAGAGAACCTGGCCCTGAATATTTATCAGCTGAATCTTAAAAAGCAACCACTAGATTCTGTAGAAAGAAGACTCTGCTAGCTCCCTAACTTTAATCAAGATGCATGGTTGATCTGTATGGCTTCCTAATTCAGTAAAATGAGGTATTAGGTCATATCAAAGAGGGCATATTAGAAATCCAAGGCACTGCTCCCTCATCCAGAGCATCTCACAGAAGTATCTGATCCATGACAAAGTTCCTTCCTTCTGGGATGGGGACTCAAAATTCTGTTCAGCACTGCATTTGTGTTGGAGATGTAAGTTGATTGCTATTTGTCAGTGCTTGGGTTATATATTTCTTTAGCTCCCTTCCAATTTTTAATCGCACATTCTATGATTATTATTATAATGAGACCCATTTGTTATACTGCGTTAGAATTACATCCTCAAGGGTCAATCGAGTGCATATGGCTTTTTGTCCCAGCTTACTGTGCTTTTTTATTCTTCTGTTTGCTCTATAAATATAAAGATTATTAGCCATAAAGCAGTCAAAATTTGGGGAATGGCTGCCAAAAATCATGATTAGTTTTATAATCAATGATCTATAGTCCTTCTTCTGGCAGTAATTAGACAAAATAATTCATGCTTGCGGAAATGTCTTATAAAGAGGAAAAATGCTTATCTTTTTTCTCCACAGAAGAATAGAATTTAAGTAACTTAAACAGTGGTATCAAACCATTGTGATATAAAATTTAACAAGGTAAGGACTTCTCAGAATTCATCCCTGTTGTATACCCACTATAGTTTATAAATTTATCATTTAAGCTATCATTCTGTAGAATCTTCTTAAGTTGTAGGTTGTGAATCACAATCATCAGGAGGAGTAAATATTGCATTCCCCCAGGGTAGTCTGCCTTGTTTCTATCCAGTGTACAGTTCTATGGATTCTAACAACTATCACATACGTATAATACCATTAAGAATAAATACTCTCACTGCCCTAAAAATTCTCCATGTTTCAACTATCACTCCCAATTCCTGGGCATCACTGATATTTTTACTCCTTCTATAGTTCTGTCTTTTCCAGAATGACAAATATCTGGAATGACATAGTATGTAGCCATTTCAGATTATCTTCTTTTGCTTAGCAATATGCATTTAAAGTTCTTCTAGATCTTTTTGTGACTTGATATATCATTTTTATGAGAAAAGTGTTCAACTACATGAATGCACCATAGTTAATTTATGCAGTCACCTATTTTTAAAGGTTTTTATTTATTTATTAGAGAGAGAGAATATAAGCAGAGGGAGCAGCAGAGAGTGAGAGAGGGAGAAGCAGACTCCCCGTTGAGCAGGGAGCCTGAAGCAGGGCTCTATCCCAGGATCCTAAGATCATGACCTGAGCCAAATCCAGACACTTAGCCAAATGAGCCAGCCAGGTGCCCATATGAACTGTCACCTATTGAAGGACATTATGGTTGCCTCAGTTTAAGAAATTATGCTTAAATCTTTAAGAAATTTAAGAAATTATGCTTAAATTATGGTTAATAAGATATGGAATGAGATTTTCGTGTGCGTATAACTCTTGAAGTAAATTGAATTAAATACCTAAGATCACAACTGCTGGATCATATAATAGTGTAGTTTTATAAGGAACTGCTGAAGTGTCTTCCAAAGTGATGGCATCATTTTGCATTTCCAATTGCAATGAATGAAAGTTCCTGCTGCTTCACATCTTTGTCAACTTTTGGTATTGTCAGAGTTTGAATTTTAGCTACTCCAGTTGATATGTAGTGGCATCCTATTTTTTTTTCCAATTCACAACTCTAATAAAAAATTATGATGAGCATCCTTTCATAAGCTTATTTGCAATCTATGTATCTTCTTACTGAAATGTGTTCATAATTCTTGCTCTTTTTTAGTTGGATTGTATGTTTCCTTACTGTTTAGTTTTAAGCATTCTTTGTATGTTTAGATACGAGTTCTATATCAGATGTATGTTGGCAAATATTTTCTCCTATCTTGTGCCTATCTTTTCATTGTCTTAACAGTGCCTTTGCAGAGTAGATGATTTTAATTTTAACAGAATCCAAGTTATCATTTTCTCTTTTGTGAATTTCACTTTTTAGGCTATATCTGAAAACAAAACATCTAGAGGTAAAGTTTACCTAAATACTCTCCTGTGTTATTTTCTAGACGTTGTATTGGTTTGCATTTTAAATTGAGGAGATCATATATTTCTAGCACTTTTCTAAATTGTGTAAGATCTGTGCCTTGATTATTTTAATAGTATTAGTTTTTTTTTTCTCGCCTAGTCTAGATAGAGTGTGATCAATTTTACCTCTTTTCAAAGAAACAGATTTTGGTTTTATGGTCTTTCTCTATAGTTTTCATACTTTCAATATCATTTTTCTTCTTTAATTTGTATTATTTATTTTCCTCTGTTTGCTTTAAGCTTCGTTTTTTCTCTTATGTTCTAAAGTAGTAGCTTAGTTTATTGGTTTTAGATCTTTTATCTTTTTAGTTTATTGGTTTTAGATCTTTTATCTTCAGAAGTAAATGAATTTAATGCTATAAATTTCCCTCTCATAACTGTTTTTGCCAAATTCTACAACTTTGGATACATTTTGTTTCCATTTTCATCTAATTCAACCTTTAAAACATTTACCTTGACACTTCTTTGACTCATATGCTATTTTTAAGTATGTTGTTTAATCTTAAGGTATCTGAGGATTTTTCTCACTTTATTTATTTATTTATTTATTTATTTATTTATTTATTTATTTATTTATTTTCTTTCTAGGTTAACTCCACTGTAGCTAGAGAAAATACTTTGTATGAATTTTGTGTTTTTAAATTTGTTATGATGTGCTTTCTTGACCTAGAACATGGTCTGTCTTGGAGGATAATCTATGTGAACTTGAGAGAGATGTGTATTCCACTGTTGTTGGATTGGGTATTCCAAGCATTCTATAAATATCAATTAAATCAAGTTGATTTGTAGTGATTTTGAGGTCAAGTGTGTCCTTTAACATTTTCTGCTTACTGTATCTATCAACTACTGAAAGGGATGTGGAAGTATCTAACTATAATAGTACATTTATTTGTCTGTTTCTCCTTAGGATTCTAGCAGTTTTGTCTCTTGTATTATGGCACCCTGTTGTTAGGTGCATACATGTTATGAATTCTTCTGTCTTCTTGGAGAACTGAGCCCTGTATCATTATGCAATACCCCTCTTAATTTCTGATAATTTTCCTTGTTCTGAAGTGCCTTGTCTGTAATTAATATGGCTTCCCTAATCTCTTTTAATTGGTTTTAGCATGATATCTCTTTCTTCTTCCTTTTACTCTGGACCTAAATATGTCTTTATGTTTTTTTTTTCCACTTTGGCAAATTCTGTCTTTTAATTGGTATGTTTAGATTTTTCACATTTAAAGCGATTATTTATATGCCTAAATTAATATAGAGTATGTTTAAATCCGTTTTCTCATTATTGTGGTTGTTTTTTGTTTGTTTTTATATTTTCCTCTCTTTTCTGCCTTCTCTGATTTTAAATGGGCACATTAGCTTTTCATGCTATCCAGATTTGTAATAAACATTTTCAACTATTCTGAGTCACTTTCAGATAACATTATATAATTTTTTGTATAGTGCAAGTACTTATAATAGAATATTATTCCCAATCCCCCTTCAGCCCCTTTTAATATTGCTATAATTTATTTCACTTATCCATGTACTAAAATCATGCAATACATCTTTGTTATTACTTGAAAAATTACTTTGAAAAATCTCCTGAATGAATTAAAAATAAGAAAAATAAAATATTTTATTATATTTATTATTTATTTATTTATGTATTCCTTCTCTGAACTCTTCCTTCTTTTATATAGATATAAATTTCTGACCTCTATCATTTTCCTTCTTGAAAAACTTCTTTTAACATTCTTACAGATTTTACAGATGTGTGTTGAATTCCCTCAATTTTTGTTTGTCTGAGGAGGCCTTTATTTCTCAGTTACTTTTGAAGGATAATTTCACTGTACATAGTGAATATTATTGTTTTTCTTTCTATACCTTAAGTATTTCACTCCAACATCTTGCTTGCATGGTTTCTTTTCTTTTCTTTTTTTTTTTGCTTGCATAGTTTCTTATGAGTCCACTATTATTTTTCCTGTTCCTCTATAGGTAAAGTGTTTTATTCCTCTGGCTTCATTCAAAATATTCTCTTTGTCTTTGGTTTTCTGTTATTTGAATTTGATTTGCCTGAATGCAGTCTGTTTTTGTTTTTTTGATATTTATTCCATTTGAATTTTATTTCCAGTTAGCATTTTGGATACTACTTCATATATCAGAGTTTCTTTGTTTTATCTTGTTCACCAAATACTAGTATTTTACAGATGAGGATATAGGATTCAAAGCTCCACATTTACCATAATACTATGAGAGTAGCTCCCCTTTATCTTGATTGCACTCTCTTGGTGGATAGTGAGAAAAGTCATCTCTTCCAGATAATCAAAACAAATGGCATTTTAACAAATTATCAAAATAATCTGAATAGTCAGTCTACTTTACTGACTGTAAAGTTCCTTAGTTCCTTAGTTCAAATATGGGTATTTGAGTTCAAATATGTTTAAGTTCCTTAGTTCAAATATGAATAAGTTTGGTTCTGGATCTCTTAGGTCAAAGATGAAAAGGAGTGGGAAATGTTCACTTTTTAAATGGTCCACAGTAGTCACTGTGAGAATTTTTTTAAGCACAAAGTTTCGTAATGATGTTGATACAGCTTCGGATAAGAAAATGTTAATGACACAGTGGAAGTGCTTCCATCACCAAATTCCCTGCCACCAGAGCTTGCCACATCACCTGAAAGAGTCTACTTACAACTTAAGTAGAGAGAAAGGCAAGTAACTTCTGTCTCATGTGTCAAATTAAATCCATTGTTAGCGGCTACAGCTAGCAGTGCTGAGAAAGATATTGATACATCAATACATACTTAAGTCAAAGATACATACTTAAGATACATACTTAAAGTCAAAGTGCTAAGACCCATTAGTGATATCTGTTCTAGGTGGGAGGAGGCATGGTGGAAGAAAAGCGAGGCATCTGTCAGCTCCAGTAGGGTACAACTCTAGAAAACTCAGCTTTGTCAACTCCATACATATTAGCAATTGTTGCTAAAATATAAAAAGTATAAAATGTGTAAAAACTAACCATTATTTATTGAGTACTAACTGTGTTTCAGGCACTGTACTAAGAGATTAAAAAGCATTTAGCTAATCTAATCATTACCAGAACCCTATGGGATATTGTCCCCATCTAGTTTATCTACTATGCAAATTATTTTCTCTTTAAAATGCCAGTCTTCAGGCCCATGGGTGGTATAGTCAGTTAAGCATCTGACTCTTGATTTCAGCTTAGACATGATCTCAGGGTCCTGAGATGGAGCTGTGTCAGGCTTGTGCTCAGCTCAGACTCTGCTTAAGACTTTATCTCCCTCTCCTTCTGCCCTTTCACAAATACATAAATATTTTTTAATGCCAGTCTCATCAATTATTTGCATTTGAAACTTTTTTTTACAGGAAAGAAGTAGCTATCATAGTGTTAATGCTATTTAAGATATAATTGATCTTGAAATATTTATAAAAACAACTACTCTAGGTTTCAGGAAGTTTACTAAATATATCCATAATATTTTCAGAATATTTGAATTATCCAACCTACTTTTCAGGAATTAAGAAATTTTCATGATTTTTACACATTCTGAGGCAATATTGTATTGAAGAAAATTTATAGTATTTTCTAAGTAATTTTAATACAAAATATGAAATCAAACCTTTTTACTACAAAATTGGTTTAAATAATATTTGTTCTGCTGAAAAAAAATCAACACACTAAATAAATAGAAGCAAAAAAATGAAAGGGGGAAAAATCTAAATATGCAGGAGAAGTGTCTCAAAATCTGCAGTATTATGTGCACATATCCCCTTGGTTGTTTAAAAGAATTCCCACTATAACCTTTATTCCATTAAAAGGGGTAAGTATTATGACATAGGACAGGTGGTGTGTTAACGTCTTTGATCATACAATAAACTAAATTTTCATTGCAGAACAAACTATTGGAAATGCAATGAAAATATAATGAAGTCAACATTCTTGCTTACCAAGTGGGACTTTGAAGCATAGTTAATTGAATGTCACTGTAAAATGTTGACAGACAGAACAGAATGGAGGGAAAGACTTAAAGGGAGAATGATTTTATCTAAGCATTTATATTTTCAAAAGTAGCTTTTACCATCTGGACATTTACAGTCATGTAGATAAAACATATAGTTGGATGAGCTTTTGGTTTTCATCTAGATTTTCCTGTATCCTCTAAAATGCTTAGACAGAATTGGTCACTCAATAGGCACTCATTAAATACTCACTGATTAATATTTGCTATCCTGTTCAAAAAGCCATGAGGTTCTCTCTGAAATTGAATCTCTGTTGAAAATTGGGACATAAAATGTCAGTCAGCTTTCCTCTTTTCATTTCTTTTATGTGTTTGAAAATAGAGGCATTTTTACCAGTTTTAAATTTTAAGATGTAATTCACATAAATAAAATTTGCCATTTTAAGTATACCACTGAATGTTTTCTTATTCCATTCACAACCATCACTGTAATCATCAACTTTTGAATATTTTGTTTCCCTTGAAAGATACTCCATGCCCAGTAGCAGTCAATCCTGATTCCTCCCTATGCTCAACTCCTATTTGCCTATTTTTGATATTTCATATGAATGGAATCATAAAGTCTGTGTGGCCTTTGTGACTATCTTCTTTCACTTAGCATCGTATTTCAATGTTCATCCATGTTATAGCTTGTATCATTTGTTTGTATTGCCAAATAGTATCCCACAGTATGGATATATCACATATTATTTGTTCATCAGCTGATAGACAGTTTGGTTATATCCGCTTTTTGGCTGTTATGAATGCTCCTATAAATATTGGCATACAAGTTTCTGTGTGAATGCATGTTTCACTCTTCTTGAGTATATACTCAGGAGTACAATTGCCGAGAATTACAGTACCTATATTAAATATTTTGAGAAACTACTAGACTGTTTTCCAAAGGAGCTACACTATTTTAAAATCCCATCAGTAGTGTATGAGCTTTCCAATTTCTGAAATAATAGAGTCTTGCTCTGCCTGAAGACCTTTTTTCCTACAAGTGGAGGCTGAGTGGGGAAAGAGACCCAATCTTCTAGGCCTGCTCTGCTTGTCTGAAATTAAAGCTTCTGAAAGATGGGACTGGCAGAGGATGAGAAAGGCCAGCAGCTTGTCTCTTTGGGGTGAAACCATAGCCCCAAAGGGAGCTATGCAGGGAGAAAAGGAACTCTTGTCTTCTTGGCTGTACATATTGGAAGGAGAGTTTCTATAACACAGAGGGTTGAAGGGCAAAGAAGCCCAAATGCCATAGACTCTCCCTATTTTTACCAAGATTGAATGGACTTTCTTGAAAGATGTCTTCATTCTTAGTGAGTCTTTAGGACAATTTCCAGAGACCTTGAGTGATGATTTTCTGTATATATAGTTTCAACAGTTAAATTGTTCTACTATGAAGAACATCTGTGGAGATCTTTATTCCTCTACTCTAGTTCTCCCCACATTCATTCTTTTAAATAATTTTTTCTACTTCTGATGCTTTGACTGGAATTCTCTGAATCTGGTGTCTGGCAGTTAATTAGCTACCAAATATACTGCTTATACTTCACCAACTTCTCCTCAGAAACATCAGAGCCTAGTAAATAGTCAATATAGCATTATATATCAAGCAGAAATACACTTCAAAATGAAGGTAAATAAAGACATTTTCAGAAAAAAGAAAAGGAAAAGATTTGTTTTATTTTGTTTTGCTTTTTCCAGCATACCTGAACTTCAGTAAATGATAAGTTTTCAGACTGAAGGGAAATAGTAGGAGATGGGAATTCAGATATTTTATAATAAATTAAGACCATTGGAAATAGGAAATACATAGCAAATGGTAAGAATATATTAATTTCTTTACAATACATGTGACAGTTTTAAGCAAAACTTACAGCATTATTTTGAGAGGCTTAGAATGTATATAGATAGGACACATGTGACAACAATAGCATGAAGTGTGGAGTGGAGATAAATGTACCTGAAATATTGCAAAATTTTTACATTTTATGTGAGATTCTATAATATTAACTCTAAATGGACTGTGAGGAGTTAACAAGGCATAGTGTAATTCCTAGCTCAAACACTAAAATATTCATGCAAAGAAATGTAACTAAAAAGCCAATTGATAAATAAATTACAAATCCAGAAACATAGAATAATTTTAAAAAAGATAAGAAAGAGAAACAATAAACAAAGGGGACAAAAGAAAACAAATGAAAGTTTATAAACCTAAATCACATATTAATATTACATTGTATATTAATGGAAAGAACACACAAAAAGTACAGAGTGTCAAAAAGGATAAAATATGAGTTCTAACTACAAACTGTCTATTAAGATTAGACTTTCAGTATAAAAACATTTAGAGGTTGAAAATAACTGTATAGAAAATGGTAATGTAGAAATTGTATAAGCATAAGATTAGAATGACTATATTAATATTAATTTTAAAAGACTTCATGGCCAAGTAAATTGTGTGATTAAAACAAAAAAAGGATGTTTCATAACAACTAAATAGTCAGTTTGTCAGAAAGACAAGGCAATATATACCTAATAAGATAATTTCAAAATGCATAAAAATAGTCTGACAGAAATAAGTGAAGAAATAGATAATCCAAGAATCATGCTTGAAAAATCCCTTCTTTCCACACCTAAGAGAACTTCTAGACAAAAAGACTGGTAAGATATAAAGGATCTAAACAATTCCATCAACCACTGGGAATCAATATTCATAGAATACCATATTGAACAATTGCACATATACAATTTTTGAGGTACACATGGCATATTCACAAGAGAAATATTATAAGCTGAACCACAAAACAAATCTAAATAAGTATTTAAAAATTGACATCATATTATGTTTACTAACCATAATATAATTAAATTTAAATTTAATAACAATATATTTCAATTCTTATTCTATATATTGTATTAGAAGTGTATAGTTTAATTTCCAAATATACTTCTAAATAACCCATAAGTCAAATAAAATGCACACAAGAAATTTAAAAAGTATTTCTGATTGAATGAGTGAAGATGCAACATCAAAAATTACAGAATGCAGCTAAAAAAAATATTTTGCCGAAAAATGTATAACTTTAAATCCTTAGATGAAAAATTAAGAAAGATTTATGTTCCAAGATTGCACTAAAAGCTAGGGGGGGTAAAGAACAAAGAAATCTAAAATGGTAAAAGAAAATAAAGACAGAAACCAACAAAATAGAAAACAGTAATAATGGTCCATGTAATTTTATTACCACAAACCAACAAAGACATTTTTTAGAAGATTTTATTTATTTATTTATTTGAGAGAGGGGGATAGAACATGAGCAGGAAGATGGGTAGAGGGGCAGAGAGACTTTGAGGTGAACTCCACACTGTATGTGGAGACCATCTGAGGCTCAATCTCATGACCCCAAGATCATGATCTGAGCCAAAACCAAGAATCCATCGCCTTATCAATTGAGCCACCTAGGGGTCCTCAACAAAGACATTTTTTTTTAATTGAGGAAAAAAATTCTTTATGCAAATCAAAACAAAATTCCTTAACTGCATGTTAGCAATAAAGGCATTAAGATCACACAATAAAGGAAGATATCAATATCAAGAATTCATGTTATTAAGGAACAGACAGGGATTCAAAAATAACTCCACTGGCTTCTTTTCCCATGGATCTGAGACTATGGAGAATATGTGTGGTAGAAGGTGTAATGGGGTTTTACAAGCTGTTAGGATGGTGAAAACTGAACTAGTGGATATGTTATTAATGAAAGGCATTTAATGTGGGAGACTGGCCATGCCCTTCCAGAAAATTTGTGATTCTAGAGAAAAGCCTAGAGAAGAATTAAGGAAATGATGATAGGATTTGTCATGATTAAAATTAAAAATGTCTAAATTTTCTTCCAGTGGGTCTTCTATCTGAAGTCAGTTATTTAAGAAACTAATTCTGAAGCTTCATATGGACAGGATATATGCTTAACCTGAGCACACAGATTCACATGAAGTAAGCATTCAAAGAAGTCTGTGGTAAACAGAAGAACATTAATAGAGAGTAATAATTTATTTGTTAACATTTTTCCCACATTATGAATTTCAGAAATCTGAACATGTGAAAGACTGTAACATAAGGTAGTTACTCCCACGTGTTCTGGTGAAATTTATCTGAAAGCAGAGACTAAATGAATACCTGTAGGGAGTTTGGAATTTTTTGGCGGGGGGAGTTTGGAATTTTAAATTAAGTCCCCATTTCTTTAAAATCTCTGATTTGGGGGCACCTAGGTGGCTCAGATGGTTAAGCTTAAGCATTTGACTCTTGTTTCTGGCTCAGGTCATGATCTCAGGGCCCTGGGATGGAGTCCTGAGTGGGGCTTTGCAGATTCTGCTTGTCCCTCTCCTTCCCCTTCTGGTCTTCCAACTACTTGCTCATGATCTCTCTCAAATAAATAAATAAAATCTTTTAAAATAAATAAATAAATAATAAAATCTCCGGTTTTATTCTAAGAGACTTTGTTTTCCTAACCTTTATTTTCTATTAGTATACCAAGAGTAATATTTTGACTTCATTTGCTAATTAAATTATTTAACTCTCCTCACCAGATCTTCAGGTAGATTGTAATTTCAGGATTCGTGCCATTTTCCTCTGGTGACAGACCTAGGCACCTGCTACTCTCTGCCACATGCTTCTAGGAGTGTTTATGCATGATCTTAAAGAACACTTGAAACAATGCTCAGATATTTTAGGAAAGCGGAGTAAAGGAAGGATATTATAAATCAGGGCTATGCAATGCTTTAATGAGCCGCTATGAGAATAAAAACCATGTGTTCTAGTATTTTTTTTCATCTTCAGTGTTAGACAGACATGAGTTCTCAATATGTACGTTTAACAGTTTTTCTAATAGCACTTGTCCCAGTAGCTCATTGACATTTTGTGTGAATTGCATTTTAAGGTTAAAATTTACCTTCAACCCAAGCTTTTAATTTAGTGAGTCTAGGAAACATCCAGCAGGTATGTATTTGGAAATGAAGCCTCTATTTACATCATGTACATATGACGTGAAATATATCCACCCTTAAGGAAGAGAACACTGAAGCGATGTTTTACTATACTTTTTATTTTGTATTATAGTGAAATGTATCGTTCTTATAGAGTAAATTATTGTGAAAATACAGATATCTCCATAACTCCACTGTAGTTTATTCATATTTACAATTATAATAAATCTTTCCAAACCCAGCTATAATAACGTGATTGAGGCAAAAAAGAATTGCAGAAGAATGGCATCTGCAGAGTTGCCACAATTTTATTGCAACATGTATAAGCAAAGTATAATTATGCAGTAAAAATAAACTTAAAGAATTATGAGCCAGGTTTACAGATTAAGACATTAATGCCTTCGATATATGAGCAGTCCGGGATAGTTTTAGTTATGTAAGGCAGTTCTTCAGTTCCACAGAAAGAATTTTAAATCTTTGGTTACGATGAATTCACTAAATAAAGTCCAAATATTTAACTTTCATTAAAGCCTATCCAGTTGAAAGGAATGCTGTACTGATTATTTAAGACACAACGACAGGGCCTTTCTACTTTGTTGGTAGACTATATTTCAATGCCAGGAAGGTTTGGGGTCATCCCTCCAGAATAGTGTGTTTCAGCCTCCTTATTTCAGTTGGGTCTTTTCTTTGGCCTCATTGGAACCCTGTGATTCCCTTTATCACAGAGTTCATCCCACTTAGTTATAATTTTCTTATTAGAAGCCTGGCTCCTCTACCAGCCTGATTACAAATCTGCAGTGTTCTTTTCTGTGTCACTGCCACAGTGACAGAAAATTAGGAAATGTGGATAATAAGGATGAAGCAAGCATTATGTCAATGTAGAAAAACATATATATTTGTTCTAGATACATCACCAAGGAGATTTTGGCATTTTTGGCGTTTTTGACAACTTCGGTTAGTTTACTTAGCTAGGCACTATATCTCCCATCTTCTTCTTTTGTATCTCCTTTGATAGATCTCTTATCTTCTTTCTGTCCCCTAGATCCTATTCTCACCCCACCCCGTCCCACCCCAGCTGGAGGAGAAAGCCCCTAGTAGCCATAAAAATAAGCCCCACAGCTCCACCAACTCTAGCTGATTAAATGTCCACACAACCTGATAGCTGACTCAAAACAATCTGTTCATTCTCTTCTGGGAATTTGAAATTGAGACTTAGCACTAACTAGAGAGTATCTGTGTGTACCTGGAATTTTAATGTATACATTTGAAATTACAGACCAGCAATATCCTGAATACTGAGAATATGAAGAATAGGAAAAGCCAGAGTGACAGAGGTGAGACAGCCAGAATGAAGAGGAAAGGCAGGGATTATCTGCTCAGATCTTTAAAAACTTATTTTAGTCCTTATATTAGCCAGGATTCTTCATAGTGGGGGGGGGATATATATATATATATATATTTATATACACACAAACACACAAATTTATATTTTTTCCTATTTTTTTATTTTTTTAAAGATTTTATTTATTCATGAGAGACACAGAGAGTAACAGAGAGAGGCCGAGGGAGAAGCAGGCTCCATGCAGGGGCCCGACGTGGGACTCGATCCCAGGACCCCAGGATCATGCCCTGGGCTGAAGGCGGTGCTAAACCACTGAGCCATCCAGGCTGCCTGAATTTATATATTTTCACATATATATACTTGACAAATATATACATATATATTTGTCATATATATATGACATTTGACATTTGTATATATGACAAATTTCTCAAAATAAAAAGAGAGATTTGTCAAGAGAAATTGGCTCACATGATTATGGAGGCTGAGACGTCCTGTGATATTCCATCTATAAACTGGAGCCCCAGGAAAACTGGTGGTAGAGTTCCAATCTACATTTGGAGAGCTGATGGTATAAATTCAAGTCCAACGGCAGGAGAAGATAAGATGAGATGTCCCGGTTTAGGCAGGCAGGCAGGAAGAGGACAAATCCTATGTTCTTCCACTTTTTGACCTTATTCAGCCCCTCCATTAGATGTTGCCTACCCACATTGGGGAGGGCTGTCTACTCTATCACATCTACCAATTGCTAATTGCTGATCTCATCCAGAAATGTCTCACAGACAAATCTTCAAATAATGTTTAATCTGGGCACTCTGTGACCCAGTATATTGACATATAAAATAAACCAAAATAATCCTACCTTGAGATCATGTGTTTCTTCTCTTGGGTTCAATGTAACATTCTCTCTTTAATTGATTGACTGTATGGCTTAATTAAAATTGGTTTTGTTACCAATGATGAAATGTTTTAACTAATGCACCACACTTACTACTTTTAGTTTGCTGTGTCAACAATTAAGGAGCTGTAACCCTTAACCAAATGATTTTTCCTCATTAGTATGTGTTACCACCGGGTCATAGTAGGTGGTTTTAACACTGGCACGATGATGGCACAGTTTAAATTCTAGTAGTGCAAAGGAGGGGAGCTTAGGGGTGTTTGTTTAGAACATTTTTTAATCTTCGTGTTATTTAAATGAAAATTAAATTATTTGTTTACATCACAACTTAATTTCAACTAGTAAAACAGACACTTCTCAGAGTAGGAGCTTTGAAAAATTATCTGCCTATAGAGACAAGTCAGTGTCTTAACCACTGAGCATGTTTCAACATTTATGGTGATCTCCCAAACCACATATTCAGTTTTCACTTTTCACTGCTGACATCTGTGATAAGGGGGAGTATCCAGTAAAAAGAAGCAAGTGGCAATATCAAAGGTTTTTAAAATAAACTGAGGTTTTCACACATAAATCCTACCTCTTACCAACTCCTACACTTGCTGTGATATCCTTGCTCAGGATATTTCTTTATTATTCCTTTCTTGCTCATTCTGGTACTTATGTATTGTGATGACCTTAGCCATGTGGCAAGCAGGATATATGTCTATGCTGCTGCGATCACTTTGCTTATAAAGACCCTGGCATAATCAAAAACTTAATGAATTGATAGTAAGAAGGAATATGGGGTTTGGGGTTTTTTTCATGATTTCAAAAGTTATGCAGGATTCTTTAAGTTTTAGGGAACTTATATATCATTGAGTACAATCAACTCATGTTACAGGGGAAGAAACTGAGGCCCAGAGATCAACCCATTATTAAAAGCTAATCAAAATCTACCACTGAACAGGGTGTGGAGGTCCTGATTTCAGGTCTAATATTCCACTGTGGTTATTTTAGGTATATCAATTGGGCAAAAACCCAATTTATTTATTAGTAGGAAATATATATATATACATATATATATATATATATATATATATATATACAGTAAATGAAAAATATCCTTCCTAAATCAACCATAAAGTGACCCAAGGCATTCAAAAGAGCAAGCAGAGCCTGATCCCTGATCCAAGGCATCTGATTGCAAGTGCCACTAACACAGCTGCCCTCTTTTGGATAATATCCAACCTGACTCCACTGGATATTTATCCACCCACTCAAAGTAACAATAACAATAATAAAATTTAAATCTACTTGCCAGTGCAAATAACCTGCCCTAAGTGATATGATTCTTTTCTTTTTTAGCAAGTCTCTTCAAATGAATGCCTATCAACTGCAAATAAGTAAGTCAAAGCAGTAGTCTGAACGTATGGGAATATTTCAAGGTATTTACAAACTGAATCTACTTATAACATTTAACAAGTATCTTGTTTGGGGACTATTTTTGCCTGGAGTGTTAAGTAAAGAGACTTCTATTTTCACATACAAGACATGAAGAAAATGTCAATTGTCTATATGAGAGGATGTTGTTATTGGGAGTGGCTCTATGTTATGGATTAGAAGAATTTGAGTATAGGTGTAGATCAAGCTTCCTAGGATTCCCCTTGTGACCACTACTTCACCACTCCTTTACATCCATATCTGTTCAACTATAAATATCATTTTTTAAAGGATTTTATTTATTTATTCATGAGAGACACACAGAGGCAGAGACACAGGCAAAGGGAGAAGCAGGCTCCATGCAGGGAGCCCGACGTGGGACTCCATCCAGGGTCTCCAGGATCACACCCCAGGCTGCAGGTGGCACTAAACCGCTGCACCACTGGGCCTGCCCTAGAATATCATCTTTTATAATACATACACATCTACCTCTTCTTCTGGAGCTAGACCCTATAGGGAGTAGGATGGGTATGTGAGGACAGTCCAGGATCTGAAAGACAGATGATGTAGATCAAGTTCTAGCTCTGCTACCTTACTGAAGAGATGAACTTGGGCAAGAAGACTTTATAGCTCAACTAAGCTCCATATAAAATTTGCACAGTTGTGAAAATCAAATGAAATCATCATGAAAGCACTTTATAAAAAGTAAAAATCACTCCATAAATGTAAGTTATAAGCCCTAGAAACTTAACTGGATTAAAATGAGTAAATACTTTATTCACAAAAAGGGACTATCTAATATACTTCTTCTAAGCTTTATTTGATAAGGAAAAAATGCCAAGATTGGGGAGGGAGGTGCATTTGGAGAGTGTGCTTAATGACAAACTATGATTAAACACTTTAATAAATTAGTTGGTGTTGGCTACGATGCTGATCATCCAACCCATTTCAGTAATTCCATCAATGCAATAAAGATATGTATTTCATCCAAATTTTCTAAGCCAGGGGTTGGCTTAGATTCAAATATGGAAATTTCTGGTTGTAATTTTTTTTCAGTAAATTGTGTCTTGTGACAGTGAAAGAAGAAAAGTTATTCTCAATTTAATTACTATAGAGGTTTTCTAATGGTTCATAGGTGCAGAATGTTTGTTCAGAAAAAAATTTTTACTAGAAAGTCCCGTGTTTAAAAGTATAGTTGCTTAAGTTGATGTCGGGAAGCTCCTGAAAAATACTTATCCAAAGTCCCATCTTCCCCCTTTGCCCTAGAAACACCTGAAGAATAGCCACATGTGGCTCTTAGGAGCACGATTTACAAGCCATTAATTTGTTGAAAACAAAGTTCTTTGAAATAATTTGAAATAAAGTTTAATCATGTTGCAATTTCACTTTGCCAAATGTTGTCTTTGGCACAGTAAGATATTGGATATCTCTGTTGATTGATTAAGTTCAATGAATGAGTCTACATAAATAAGTAATATAAATTATATTTTTCTTTTCTCGAAGTTGACATTGATTTAACAATATCTTCTAAAAATCCTGACCTCAGTGATAGCAGATACTCTTTAGTGCTTTAGTGGTACTAGCCACTTCTCACTGTACACATAGAATCTGATTAGACATTGTGCTTACTATTTTAATAACAACCTCTATATACAATTGTTTTCATTCATTTTGATAATTAATTTACCTAATGGAAATGCTGTATACATTTTATAAAGATACATTCTCCCCATTTTATACACACAAAAAATTGTTGGTATGAAACGTACCCCAAGTGGTATTTAGAACAAAAATTTATATTTGAGCATATACTTCAGAAACATTTTGATGCTGAGCTATGTAAAATGGGAAACATTCTTAGGACTCTGATTTGGCCCAACAAAATTTAAATCAGGAGACGAAGGAGTAAACTCCTATTTTCATGGGCTTTCATATTCAATAGAAGAAAAAAAAAAGAGTGATAACTTTAAGTGACTTAAAACTATTTCATTTGAGAATTATGAAGATGGCGTAAAATTTTTCCTTGCCAACCGATCCCAGATAGATCCTGATCTAGAAATGAGAAAGGAACACTCTTTCCTCAGATGATAGGACTTCCTTCTAAATCTGGGTTTTTCCATAAGCCTTTTGATCTCTATTCCCAGGAATTCAGCAAACCAAGAAAGAGGAATGAAAATCAGCAAGCGTTATCATGCAAGTTCCCTTATTTTTCCGCATCCATCTTAGCTTATTGGAACCTCTTAATTGATGAATGAGGACTTTATCAAGCCTGGCAGGAGTCGTTATGTCTCTGATTTTCCTTGAAATGTATCTGTCATGCAGCTCAAAATTGAATAGCCAGTTTGGGGCTTAAGCAGAGACATGGCACTGACTTAAGACACTCTGAAGGGAATGAATGATTAATGCAGTTTATAGACAGGATAGCGCTTCTTCTGTCTCATGTGCTTTTTGTATGTAATCTCCAGTGGTTCAAGTTCAGATGGATCTAATGAAAAAGGACTAGATGTTTTCCACCTTCCCTTCAGAGCATGCTGTACGATTTATCCACTGACAAAATGTGCTAATGAAATGTCACCTTGGACAGCTTGCTAAAGGATTGATGGGCTGAAAGTTTTGCACTTTATTTAACTTTTGCAGGAAAAATGAATAAGTCCTCCAAACTCTGTATGATATAGAGATCCATTATGGTTTTCTAACTCAGGAAGTAGCTATGCCACTGATGGAATAGAGGATAGAGAAAGATGCTGATGGGGCAAAGTTTATAAATAAACAAATTGAGGATGTGTGGCTTTATTATGCCTCCATTCTAAATTATTGTCAAGTTACATGATTTTATGAAGGCATTTCCTTCTATATACTTTATGCAATTGTTTTCAATCTATTAGTCTATCAATGAGAAATAAAACCATCAGGCTTTGTAGCCAATTACTCTATTTCTTTATTTGTTCCTTGTCCCTTCATTACCAGAATCCCAACTATAAAACCCATCCTGAGAATGGTTTTAAGCCTTTTAATTCCTTCCACTCATAAAAACTTCATAATCTGTGAGCAATGGCTACTGGAGATCATTAAAGAGAATTGGAAATGGTAGACAAAGAATCAGGATGTGGAAGGAAATAAAACTGTACATAATCAGAGAGTCTGTTGATAGAAGTGAAGGGGCAAAACATGCAAAGTGGATGAAGGGAAATCAACGAAACAAGAAATACACAAAAATATTGGAATGCAGATAATATCTGCATATCTATGTTATGATTTGAGTACATCCGTACTGACCAAAGTAAACAAAAATAACCACATGGTGTAAGTATACTCATACACATACACATAAAATGATAGGCTTACAGAGAGTGTCTGCAAGCTAAAGCCTCACTTTATTTAGCATAGAGAATGGAAGAGAAAAAAGAAGGCTATTTTCTTAACTCTTTAGTCCATGGAGAAAATCTGGTAGAATCAACCAGGACAATAAAGTTATCTATGATCTAGCTTTCAATATCCATAGCTGTTAAAATGAGAATGATTATATTGCTAGTGTAATAGTAGCTGCTATTGCAATTAAGTCCCAAAACTTTAGAGACTTATTAGAATAGAAATTGATTTCTCTCATTCTGTATACAATATCAGGTGCAGAATGGTGGGGTGCTATCCTCTGCTGAGATTGAGAGACCTGGATTCTTTCCATCTTGAGGCTTTGCTATCTTTGATACATAGCTTCCAGGATTGTTTTACTTAATTATATCAAGCAGGCTTAAGGAAAAGAAACGTGAAGATCAGCATAAGAATTTCTTAGGAGCCAGACCTAGTAGAGATCCACATTCCTTCTGCCTATTTGTAGGCTACATGACTAACCCTTACTACAAAAGAAGCTGGAAAAAGTGGATTAGGTTAATGTCTAATAAAAAGAAGAAATAAGATAGAAAATCTGGTAGTAGTTCCATTCATTTTTATTGGAAAAATCAAATAATAAATGCATATAATAAAGCAAGTATCTCATAAGCATTTCTTTCTTCATCCATCCCTTTAATAGTGAATGCCTCGTAATTATAAAACTTTGTGGTTACTCTTATTATTCAGTTCTAATTAAGATAGTTACTTTGTAACCATTGGGAAGAAAAAGGTACAGCCAAAGACAATTTATGTAATAAAATTGAAAGCAATTGATTATGACCTTTAGATTATAAAATCACTAAAAAGAGGAGGTACAGTTCCACTTCCTGACCTTCACAGTCATTTTGGAATTGAAAATGTTTTCTTTGACTTGTTTAAATTCTACCATATTTCATTCTCTTTCAACACATATTTTGTGTATTGCATCTCAGCATGATTTCTTAATTTTTTATTATGTACATACTTGGATGGCAACCATGACATAAAAGCTGCTCAAAGGTATATTAAATATTTACACTTGTTTCATTTTTAAATCCAAAAAGATAATCTGTTTTAAATGCATTCATGTCACATTGTGGTTGCCAAGTTTTTTGAAACATATTAAACTAAAATTTGAAAGTTACCAAATTGGTGATTAGAAATTCATAGACCAGGATAATTTTCATATAATGTCTTTTGTTTTATGTGTTAGATACTTTCAACTTTCAAAACCTATATGTCTTGTGACCTAGAAAATCAGGACTGCCAGTGTGGCCTATACAACATCGGTCCCTGTCATCTTACCCTGTGATAGAAATGTGCTTAAACTTACTGATGTTTATTTATGTAAGTTTTTGTGATTTTATAAATTTTTAAAAATTATGACTTATGCCACCCTTCATTAAACTGTGGGTGGAAGTAAAGAGTATGGAAAAGAGAACAAGGTTTGGAGTTAGCAAGACCTAAGTTTGGCTCTTGTATCATCACTTTCAACTTTGTGCATTTGAGTATTTCTTAGACTCTGAGTCTTAATTGAATCATCTGAAGACTGGGAACAATAAAACAATGTTTGAATTATACATTTTATAGGAAATAAATTTTAATGGGCTTAGAATGTTTCCTAGTACATAGTTGATTCCCAATAAATATTTTTTGGAATACATCAAAGTTAAATTCTACAGTATCAGAAATCTGTTAATGTAGTTTGTATCATTCTGATGCTGTGATTACATTAATTTGTGTAATAGGATTGATAATTGAATATTGTAGGATATCATATGTGAAATCTGAAAAGCCAAACTCATAAAAACAGAGTAGCATGGTGGTTACCAAGGCTGGGAGTTGGGTAACTGGGGAGATGTTCATCAAAGGGTACAAACTTGAAGCTGGAAGATGAGTAAGTTCTGGAGACCTAATGTACAGCATTGTAATTACAGTTAACAACACTGTATTAACATATTTCAAAATTGCTAAGAGGGTAGATCTTAAATGTTCTCGCTAGAAAAAAAAAAAAAAATGAAAGGAAATGTTCTCTATGACCCCTTACCATAAAGTTTATATCTACCTGAGGTTTGTTTTTTTTTTTTTAATGAAAAATGGCATTCCTCTCCCCTAAAATAAATAAATAAATCTATTTATAAAAATAGGTTTCAGGTACAACATTCTGATATTGAGCATTTCTCTACTGTTTTCCTAAAATTATTGCTTTATTGTAAGACTTTGATAAATCATGATGAAGTTACATGACTAAAGTATAGTTCCTCTTACTAATAAAATATCCCTTATATTTCAGATCTGTGCCTGGCGCTTTACCTAATTATCAAATTTAATTTTTTATAATTATCTTATGAAGAAGGCAATACTCTGCTTAAGATAAATAGTTAATATATAATGAAAATTCTAATAAAAATAAGAGGTCCAGAGTGGGACATATTCTCATCTAGAGCTTTCATCCACATTACATGGTTAGGATAAGAAGCAGAAGTGCTAGTAAGATGCTCAATGTAGGATAAAAACAAGATTTGCTGTGAACCTTCATTGACCACAACCATGGAAACCACATCCTTTGAGGTCTAGTGCAGTTAGTGGAGACGAACCACAAATTTTGCTCTGAGCTTTCTGATAAAAAACATGAAAAAGAAGTAAAACATAAACTCTAACATGATTTATTAGTTCCATAAAACCATAGACTGAAGCACTCATTAACGTTAAAAAAATAAATACAGACAGAATATAAGTTTTAAAATAATGCATTTGAAACGTTTTTATTGTAAAAATCAAAACAAACTCCAAGGGTTGTTCCTAAAGCAATATGAAGTCTATTGAGGGCAAGCACTAAGATGTTTTCATAATCTTTTTTTTTTTTTTTAATTTTATTTATTTATGATAGTCACAGAGAGAGAGAGAGAGAGAGAGGCAGAGACACAGGCAGAGGGAGAAGCAGGCTCCATGCACCGGGAGCCCGACGTGAGATTCGATCCCGGGTCTCCAGGATCGCGCCCTGGGCCAAAGGCAGGCGCCAAACCGCTGCGCCACCCAGGGATCCCCCATAATCTTTTAAAGAAAGATTTTGAGTATCAAGTGTCTGGAATTCGAGATTTTAGGAAGTATTTTAGACAAAAGAAAGCTAGCCTTCTTTGAACTATTCTGAGACTGATTTTTATCTGTGTATTTTAGTGCAAATCTAAAATACTTAAAGTTTGTTTAAGTTTGGAGACCATTGGGGAATCCCTGGGTGGCTCAGTGGTTTAGCGCCTGCCTTTGGCCCAGTGATCCTGGAGTCCCGAGATTGAGTCCCACATCGGGCTCCCTGCATAGAGCCTGCTTCTCCCTCTGCCTGTGTTTCTGCCTCTCTCTCTCTCTCTCTCTCTGTGTATGTGTGTCTTTCATGAATAAATATATAAAATCTTAAAAAAAAAAGTTTGGAGACAATGAAAATTTTCCATATAATTTGTTCAATTCTTACAGCTTTTCTCTACCCTTACTCCAGTTTATAAACCCTATCAAAACATATTTTATCATATTTGTGCTTTATTTACCTGTGTTTTGAATCCTTCAATATACAAGAGTATGCGGCAATGAAATGATTGCATGGAGAATCCAGTTCGGTCTTTAAAATATTTGAAATAATTTAAAGAGTAAACAGGAATAGTGCAAGTCAGTAACATCCCAGTACAGCATTGCTCAGGATGAAGAAAAAGCTAGGAGTTCTGCAGAGTCACCAGTTACAGCAGAGTATGAAATACTGAACATAAGACATAGTACTAGCTTTAGAATTCTATTTAATATTCACTAGGGTATTCCAAAAATGTCAGGTCTTGCTCTTTAAACTTTTATTGTGCATCTGTGCATTTTCTGCCCTTTAAAGCCCTGATTCACTAACTTTTTAAGCCAATGGTGAAAATATTTCTGGTTTCCGCTGAGACATACTGGGGAGAAAAAATATTTAATTCGATAATAATTAACTGACGAATATTTCACAGAATGAAAAGGAAATTCAGGGAACTTTTCTGAAGGGGTAGACATACAATGAGCCTGAAGAGCTAATAATTGGCATATAATAAACTATAAGAGAAAAAATACTCTAAATGTTTTAACATTATCATTCAAAACTTGTTAGAAAAAGCTTGCTACCTGACTCTTAAATACATGCAAAAGTACTTGATGTGTCGATTAAATAACAACTAATAAACATTGTGATGCATCTTACCTTTCTCTTTTATGTAAGTTTCTATGAGTCAAAAGTTTTCAATTGTCTTATGAAGGCAGATTCATTCACTCACCAGTCATTTTTCAAGCCTAACAATACAGTTAGATACAAAGATCAGAGAGGCCTGATGCTTTACTCACAGAAACAGTGCCTTTGTGCAGAAATCAGACATATATACAAGTAATCACAACTGATACTCTGAAAGAAGTGTAAACAGTGCTAGGTGAGAACTGAGAGAGAAAAACTCAATCCAGAAATTTAATAGAAAATGTAACTCTTGACTCTCCTATTAAATGCCCAAGAAATATTGGCAAAGGTTATAAAGATTTTGAAGATGATAAGCACTTCATCTTAATATCACTTTGACCTTTTATATTCTAACCTTGAATAAAATTTGGCCACAGTGAGGTCACCTCCTTCGACCTTAAAACTCATCTTGATTGAATATAGTTTAATGTTTTCTTTTATAAATAGGAAATATTTTATTCACTTTTAGAGGATATAATTTCAAAAAAGTGTCACCTGTATTTCCTTGTCATTGGTTCACAGCTGTAGAAGAAAAGTATGTCAGATTCACCTGCATAGGTTTTTTTCAAACTATATCGCTAGTCTCTCTGATACTCAGATATTGCACCTTGATCTTCTTTTGCCCCAAAACCAGAAATCTCTGCCCTACAGTCCACACTTACAATAATAATGCTGTTATAGCTTTCAGGTGTATGGAGTATATAAATATTGGGATATTTTTTGCACAACTGAATATTGGGATTTTGAAATAACTAAATGAAAATAGCTGGATTTTTTTTCTTTATAATGAAGAAATCTATTAAAATAATTTTCATTTTTCCTTGCTTACCAGGAAGGTTTACATTAATTATCTTAACTTTCACAGCTAACATATATGCTTCTTCTTGTTCTATTCTTATTTGCCCTTGTATATTCTACATATCATGAGAGTCACTGTATGGTGTATTTGGTTCCTATTCCTCCTCAAACAAATTACCACACACTTAGTAGTGTAAAATACCACAGTTATCTTATAATTTTGGAGTTCTGTAGTCTAAAGTGAGTCTCACTCAGCTAAAACCAAGGTTTGACAGGCATGTTTTCCTTTCTAGAGGTTCTGAGAAGAATCCATTTTCTTGCTTTTTTGGGGTTCCAGAAGTTGCTCAATTGCCCAGCTCCTAACCCTCTCCCATCTTCAAAGTCAGCAATAGTTGATAGAGTCTTTCTCACAATTCCATCTTTCTGGTTATATGACTCATTTACCTTTCTTGTCCCCATTTAAGAATGTTTGTGATTACATCAGGCCTACCAAGAAAATTCAGGATAATCTTTTTACCTATGATCAATTGAGTAGCAACTTTAATTTCTGTTTTTTTTTTTCAAAGATTCTGTTTATTGATTCGTGAGAGATACACAAAAAGAGGCAGAGACATAGGCAGAGAGAGAAGCAGGCTCCTTATGCGGAGTCTGATGCAGGACTCCATCCCAGAACCTTGGGATCACTACCTGAGCTAAGGGCAGACATTCAACCACTGAGCCCACCAGGTGCCTTTTTCCTTTATTTTAAACTGTATTATTTGCTGTTTCAAGAAAAGAAAATACTCTTATTTTAAGAATAATTATTATAAATAATAATTTTAAGAAATTATTCTTAAATGACAAACAATGCACTTAATGTTGACAGATGAAACCTGCTTATGAAGGCAAAGGGCAGTTTTATAAAGGGCCTGTGGTTTTCTAGTTTTCTCCTCACATATTTTCTATCTAAATAGGGTGAGTAGCCACACTGAATAGCACATATTCTTTTTCTTTTTTAAGATTTTATTTATTTGTTTATGAGAGACACAGAGAAAGAGGCAGAGACATAAGCAGAGGGAGAAGCAGTCTCCTCACAGCAAGTCCTATGTGGGACCCCATCCCAGGACCCCAGGATCACACCCTGAGCTGAAGGCAGATGCTCAAACACTGAACCACCCAGGTGTCCCTGAGTAGCACATGTTCTAAAAGCCTCCAGGAAATATTCCTAAAAACACCTGTGAGATAGCGGATGCAGGTTGAATAAGGAAGGGAACTGAGGGATATTAAGTAGAGGAAAACTAGCTGTCTACTTAACAGTCTGAAATCCAGTTTCCTTCTCCTGAATTTATACAGATTAAGTTGAAATGTTTAAATTGTGCTGTACCTTCCTAAATCTTTGAGTCAGGAATTAATTGTTGGTGGGAACATTTGTCAAGAATGTCCTGACACATAGACCCACAAAAGGCTCTTCTACAAGCTACTCTTCTAAATATCTGCTTATGAAAAAAATATCCTATTCTGGATCTTACATTCTAACTGACTCAGAACAGAATTAGAATATGTAAAGACATTCCAGTAAATTTTTTTAACCTATAGGAACTATACGTTGAAACAAAAAAAAGAAAGAAAATCGTGTTGAATTTACTATTGTGAATTATATAATAAAGGGAAAATGAAGACACAAGTTAAAGAAAAAAAAAACCCGATGTTATATGTATACACTTAAGATGTGAACTCTGTTTTGTCCTCAATGAATGACATTTAACTCAGTAAAAAAAAAAAAAAAAAAAAAAGTAACATTTAAGGAATTTCTCCATATGCCAGTGTCTGTATTGGATATTTCACATATGCTATTTTATATAATTTCCACAGCAACACTACGAAACATACATTTTTCTTCCATTTAAAAACTTAATTTAAAAAGACAAAACAAAAATAGCTATCGTAGCTATTAAATCATTCTCACGTTCACTATTCATTTCCTTTTTCCTTTATCCATAGTGGATAGAGTGTACTGCCTTTGTCCTTGACTTTAAGCTTGACCATGTGACTTGTTTTGGCAAATGGAATATCATAGATTGATATAATGCAGACTGATGACAGCAGAAGAATAAAATATGCTTCAGTTTTGGCCTTCTCTTTTGTGCTTCTACCATTGTCATGAGAAAGTTTTCTCTGGCATCTCGATACCCTTAAGCTGAGCCCAGAGCTAACCCAAGCTTACCCAAATACCATAGACAAGAAAAATGTTTAACATTGTATGCCACTGAGAATTCATGTTGGATTTTTCTATAGCAAAATATGACTAATGAAAAATTGTTGATGGGGTAACATCATAAAACAAAATAAAACAACCTAGTGGAAAAGCTAAAATATATGCTATTTTCTTTGGGATTAGTTAGCAGGCAGCAAAGAGACTCATGAGAAGCTGGAAGAATGATGCATGTTCTTTAGTGGTGATGCATTCAGTAACTTTTTAGGTATAGTTATTTAAGAGAGAAAAAAAATTCGAGGCAGGGTGTTGTCTTCATGTCTTATTAAGGTGCAATAGGAAAATGATGAGCTCATTAAAGAACACAGCAGAACAAAATCTGGCCAGTTTGCAAGCAGAATTTAGAAAGAATAGAGAAAGCTTAGCAATTGCATGGCTGGAAAAAGGACATGCTTATCTTCAAATCAATGTTGTGTCTTAACAAAGATGGCTTTAATGTTCCCCTCAGTTTGACTAAACTTTAGGCAGGTTTCTTCCTCATTGTTGGTCCCTGATCTCCTTTTTCTTAGGATATTTACTTTTGAAAACTTTCTATTGTAAATTCCTTTCTGCCCCTTTGAAATGTAAATATTCTCCCAGCTTCTTGCCAGTTTTATAACCCAGAAATGTCTTTCCAAAGACCAGGAAGCCATCCCTTTTAGGATAATTATCATAGAAGATAGTGTTCCTATCTTTCAGTCTTTATGGAAGGGGAGGAGCTTAAATTCTTCAATGAACATCAATTAACAGACACAGGTGGCCTAATCATAGAGAAAAACATTTGCAAACTCAGGAACAATTCAGTATGTTCGGATGATGTATCCATTTGACCAGTCTCCTTCCCTAATGTTCTCTAGTACTTTTCCACTGATTCACTCACCACAACACTTAAAAATATTCCCACCTTTAAAAAAAGAATCCCCACCTTTTGTTTCAGCAGAGTTGAGTTCTATCTTTCCTCTCTTGGAAGAATCCTAAATAAGGCCTTCCTTATCTGTTTAACTTTGTCCAGTGCAATTTTTCTTTGACAGTCCATTGGAAAACAACCTCAGTTAAAGGACAATTACTCTGAATGTTAGAATAAGTTGTGACTTCAGAACAAAGACCAAATCAAGCAGTGGCTGTGACATTCTTTGCCAAAACATCCAAAAGGTTTCAGATGCATCCAGCACATGTTTTAAGCCAAACAAGGATCCTAAGAAACCTAGGGGTTTAAATCCATAGCATTGTGATGTACCCAAACTACTAATACTTAAAAAGAGAGGTACTTTTTGAAAGAATTTGAGAGGTGACTTTGGCACATGGGATTGACTGAAATCAAATATATGGAAACTTACAATGTTTCAAGGGAATTTACTGGCAAAGGTGCCACCTGCCTACACTAAGAGAGTATGAGAGTTTTGAGAGTAAAAAACATTCAGCAGGAAGCCAACCAAGAAATCTGCTCAATGTTCTTTCCAAAAATGGTCAAGGAGAGTGATGCAAAAGAGAAATTTCCAGAGGTTGGAGTCAAGAGATATAAAGGACAATGCATTGAACTGAACTGAGGTCTAGTCAAAGGATATTTCCTATCCTTAGGGTATAGGATTCTGGCAATACTTGCTCAATAGCACCTCAGAATTACCATAGACCAGTAACTGCTATTTGCCTCCTCCTCTTTATATTTTGAGTAGGAGTTTTTATTATGGCTCTCCTATCCCTTTTCCACTGTTATATTTTGGATGCATGGGAAAGGTGAGCTATAGACAATGTATCTAGCTCTCTAGTTCCATAAGTACAGTATCTGGACCTGGTCAGTCCTGATGCCATGAAAACATGGGATTTTTGGATATGTTTTGGACAGGGATTGAGTATTTTTCACGTGGAAAATACAATGAATATTTTGAGCAAAAGGAAGGCTGAGTGTGGCAGCTATAAAAATATTCCTCTTCAATCTTCTGATTGTGAGGAGGGCAGATAGGGTGCTGCCTATATACAGATGCCTGAGAAATACTGAGTGGTCTGTATGAAAGGTTGACACCCTGGGGTGACATTTGTCTCTGCTAGAATGAGTTGGGGATATTTTGGTAGTTCCAGTTATATATATGTATCTCTTAAAAGCTTCTACGCTTTAAAAATTTTAGCTTTTACCCAATGAGCCACAAACTCCCAAGAGAGAGAAAATAAATACTTAAATATTGTTAATAAATAATTAAAATGTTATTCTACTTTCATGACAACATATTTTAATTAGGTCAAAATCGTATACTTATTTGTAGATTTAAATAGAATAGAGTCCTTGGAAATATACATTTAATTTTACAGAGTGTATTAGATAGATTTATTTATCATGTTTGCATGTTTGAAGAAACTTGTGTTAAAATATCATTTTAATATTATGGATATGATCACCACAACTGGTTAATATCTGTAAGCAAGAGTACAGAATTTGGAATGAGATGTTCTACTTAACATTTCTGTGGCCTGTAACATGCATTTAACCTCCCTAAACATCAGTATCATTTTCTATAAAATGGGGATGATATTAAATGTCTTGTAAGGTTAGTATGAAATTAATTGCAATAGTATCTGTAAAGTTTCTATTGAACAGTAAACTCTCAGAAATTTAATTTCACACTTGTCCCCCTACGAACACCCACACACAATTTTTCCTCAATGCATAATGAATTGTTTATCTGACGTGAAATATAAAGTTGAAATTTTTTAAGTGAATCTGTCTGCTTAGGACATAAAATACGCAACTCCATTCACTTTTAAGTTCTAGCCTGTCCTTCACATAATGCTGGTCAGTTATAGCAAAACTAGTCCTATTTTATGGCTGCTTCTCTTATTTACAATAGTAGTTTGGCAGATGAAAGTATTAGAAAATTATATTAGGTTAAGCCAACAAGTTATTTTAAAATAAATAGGCTTTAAATTCAGGAGAATTTAAGTCATGGGAGGACAGAAGTAGGAGTTGGTCTGAGCTTATTAAAACCTTATCTACTGAGGGCGCCTGGGTGATACAGGCTTGGTAAGGGACAGACTCTTGGTTTTCAGTTCAAGTCGTGAACTGAGGGTCATGGGATTGAACTACACTTTGGGCTCCATGCTAAGCGTGGAGTCTGTTTGGAATTCTCTCTACTTCTCCGTCTGCCCCCAACCCCCCCAGTCAAGAGTATACATTCTCTCTGTCTCTCTCTCAAATAAATAATTAAATCTTTAAAAAAGCTTATCTACTGAATATATATTTAGATT